>NC_066581.1:367912765-368226258 GCF_024323335.1 Lathyrus oleraceus | reverse complement strand
TTCAAAATTGATCCATGCACATTTGGTCATGAAAAGCAACAATTTTACCAATTAAGTTATATTTCTCTCATGTTAATACTAGGAAAACATTGCCAAATTAATTGATTAAAATTTACGAACAAAGCTACACCGGTTTTGTGAATACTTTTACATGATATAAATTTATTAAAATATTATTTTTGTTATATCTTTCATTATCACTTGATGAGTCATAGATATGTTTCTCTTTTTATCTATGGTCATTGAAATACTTTGAAAATAGTGTTTATATAAAAATTCACACATTTATGTATCATATAAGATATCTTTTAATATTATTTTAAAAGACTATATATTTGAATATTAATTAAAAAGTTAAATATTTAAATGTATTTGAATATTATTTAAATATTATCAATATCAACAACTTATATATATATATATATATATATATATATATATATATATATATATATATATATATATATATATATATATATATATATATATATATATATATATATATATATATATATATATATATATATAATTTTGGTCACTCTGTTTTTGTTTCAGTTCATGAAATCTAATCTCCCTATTTTATTTTCAAATAGTTTTGATCCCACATTCCCAATATTTGTTTAAAAAAACACTGAAGTATCATTTTTTTGGTGTTTTTTTTTTTGCCAGATCATTTTTATATAATTAAAAATAATTGTTTATTTATTAATACTTACATAAACAAATATAATTTTATCTTCATTATCGTATACTCTAGTTTAGGGTTCTTGTCGGCCTTTACTTTTTCCATTGTCTCTAACTTCATCCATGTCTTTGCTTCCTTGCCTTCTCCATTTTCATCTTCTTCATAACTCATTCGTATGACATCCGAATCAGTGAGTATCTCAAGCAACCTCTCTCATTCTATGAGGAGAAGGATGCAATGTTATTGTAGGTTGGGCTTACCACTTATCACTACGTGGATATCCCAAAATCCAGGTTGTAGGTTCTATGGATGTGGATTATACAAGGTATTTCTTAATCCCTAATTTTTACTTTGGATATACATATTCTCAATCACTAACTTCAGGATGATTATACCTTCTTGTTTGTGATACTCTGTTATAAGGAAGGAAAAGATGTGCAATTTTTGACTGGTTTAATGAGAAGATGACAAAATGTTCAAATTAAGTGATTAATTCACTTTTGAAGAATGTTAATGATTTGAAGAAGAATGATGTTTTAGTGAAGAAGACAAATGATAAGTTGAAGAAGAAGATTAAGATTTTATGTTTTTTTTATTTTGTTGTGGGTGATCTTTTTATTGATCACAAAAATGTTGGTTGATTAATGTAATGTAAGTCTGACATTACTGGGGTGTTGTGATATAATTTAGAGTATAATGTTAGTATAATGTTAATGTGATGTTATCATTTTTGGAATGAAAGTGTTGGTTGGTTAATGTGATGTAGGTCCTAAAATATATATCATTTTTAGAGTCTAATGTTAACTATAATGTTGTCAAAAGTTAATTTAATGTAAGTTTAATTTTATTATTAGAATGAAAGTTTGTTAATGTAATGTTAATTGTGATAGTGTGGTAAGTTGTTACTATTACTTTGTTAATGTTAACATAATATAATGAAAGTTTGTTAAGAAATGATTTTGTTTCTATGATGTAATTTAGACCATCTCATAAATTGTTAAGAATTGATTTTGTTAAATGTTAGACAAAAATCATGTCATAATAATTAAGGATTCATATAAACTATCTCATAATAATTGAGGAATCATATAAACATTACACACCAAAAGATGTGATCCATTACATAATTGAAGTTATGTCAAAATGATGTGATTCATTACATATTTAAATCTTAACCATTGCATAAAAGGATATGATCCATTACATATTTAAATTGTAACCAAAAATATTCAAAATATTACACACAAGTAATATTTTACTACATGTCCAATCTAGTTGTCTCTTGTGATTATGATGCTTGTAACCCTTGTGTTAAAACGGTAGGTGCTTCTTTGGTTGATGCTCTCTTTTACTTCTTTGCCTTGTTACTTCCTTTGGGCGGTTGTCAATTTGTCGTTGTTTTTCCTTTGCACGTTCTTGAATTGTGCCCAAATTTTCCACACCTTTTAGACTTTACAATTGTCAAATTCCTAGACAACATATTGCTTGAAGTGGATTCTGAAGGTAGAGAAAAACAAGAAAGGGGGGTTTGAATTGTTTTCACAGATAATAAAAACTTTTACAAACAAAACACACATGAAAGATAAGGCAATCAACACATAATTTTATCCTGGTTCGCTTGAAATTCAAAGTTACTCCAGTCCACCCAGCCAAGGTGATTTCACCTTCAACAAGGACTTAATCCAATAATATAAAAAGGTTATAACAAAAGCATCTAAGAGAACAAGGATCTCTTAGCCCTCTCAAGTCTACAGACTTCACAAGTCATTTGAGGAAATATACAACAACTATTGAGAATTACAAGGAAGTGTTTAGTGCTTCTAGGTAAGCAATTGTAACACAATAAGAACAACAAAAATTCACACTAAGAGCAACGGGCTCGTGTGAACAGATTTGAACAAGAATTAAAAATATAGAATGATTTTACAGTATTCTTGTATGATTGCTTCATGTCTTGAATGAAGATGATATTGCCTTTATATAGTGCTTTGGATGTGATGCCGTTGGCTGAAGCATTTATGTTGATATCTTGATAATGATGGGACTTTAATTAACATTAAGTTTGTTGTCCTTTCCATAGCAAATTTGGAGAGTATTTATTTTTCTCCAAATAAGGATTGATACCATATATGGAAACCTTAAGTCTTTAACATTGATCTTTTGGCGTGAGTCAGAGTGCGTGGAATCCAGATCTTCTTGTCCAGCATGTATTCTTCAGATAGTTGTTTAGAAGTGATTTATCTTCAGAAGTTTTTGATATGTCTTCGGTTGGACCTTCTTCAGATGTACGGATCAACAAAGTAACTAGTTGTGGAATCCTTCAGATTCAGAGTATCTGAGTCTTCAAACGTCAGATGATATGAGTGATGTTGTCTTCAGAGTCATAGCGACTGCTTTACTTGATTTTAAGTCATTTGTTCTAGACTTGTGTGATGTCAGATGTTGTCTATCAGATCCATTTTCTGTTAGAGTCCTGCATACTTAGATAAATTTGTTAGGGTACCAATTTGTTTCATCCTTTGTTATCATCAAAACATAGAGATGAATTCTAGATCCAAAATCTTGTTCTAATAATCTCCCCCTTTTTGATGATGACAAAAACTTCAGACTGATGATGAAACATTGATACTTCAAAAAAAACATTTAAGGAGTTATCTCAGAGTCAGATGTATGATGACTCCCGTTGAGATAAGCAATCTCCCCCTAAAGTAGATGCTTAAGAAGGTTTAGATGTTCTTACCAGATCTCTTTAAGTTGTATAGCTTGTTTCTCAGATGTTTTAACTCAGATACTTCATGCAGAGCTTAAGACTTCATAATAGTTTTTAAATATGCATAGTGCATTATGAGGCTTAGATATTATTTCATCAGAGGTTGTTTAATTTATTCTCCCCCTTTTTTGCCAGACTCAAAAAGACTTAGAGAAAAATAGCAAGGCAAGTAACGACAAAACAAATTTCATTGATAAGAGGAAAGTATAGATAAACGAAAGAAGGCAAAACATAGAAGTTAAACACTTAGAGAATTAGAATAACAAGCCTAAGTGTGCCTAAGGGTTCGGAGGAGGCGACATCCTCTGCAGCAGCTGAGTCAGCAGATTCTGAATGTTGGAGTTGACAAAGTCCTGTTGATCCAATCTAGCTCTCATAATTTGTTGCTCTTTCTGTAGTTCCTCTAGAGTCTTCAACACAAGTGGAGAAAAATCAGAGTGAGATGAATCCCCCTGAGTTAGAGCAACGTCCTTAGCCTTGGTAGCTTCTTCCGCAGCAATGCGTGATGCTTCTTCAGCGTCAGCCTTGGCTTTGACTTCAGCTTCAGCAGCAGCTGCAACCTTAACGTCGGCCTTTTCTGCAGCTTCTCTTGCTTTCTCTTCTTCTTCTAAGCGAGCCTTTTCCTCATCTTCTCTGCGAGCTCTCTCTTCTGCCTCTCTGGCCAGACGGGCCTGTAACCTCTCTCCAACTTCTCTAATAAAGTCGTTTTTGACTTGTTCAAAAAGGCATTTCAGCTTGAAAGCCTCATATATCATCAATTTGATTACTCTATTCCAGTGAATCCTCACTTCAAAGGGATCATCACTGATTTTGAAGTTTTCAGACAGTGATCTAAGCTTTTCCACTGAAGACTCAGCAAATAAGGTGACTGCTTCTTCCAGAGTGGGAAAGGTGAGTTCAGGTTCAGAGGTGGGAAGGATAGCTTCTGGTCCAGAGGTGGGAGGGATAGGTTCTGGTGGTGTGGGGATGGTTTCAGTGGGAGGGTCAGATGTTTGGGTGACAAGGTTTTGATAGGGAGTTTCGGTGTGATGTTCAGAGGGTGGAGTTGTTGGGTGTTCAGATGGGGAAGGGATGGAGGTTTTTGGCTCAGATGGGTTATGCGTGGAGAGGGCGTGAGCTTGGAGTTGTGCAAGAGTAGGGGATTGCGGGTCAGATGGTTAAGGTCGGTCAAAGTCATATGAGATGTTATAGTAAGGTGGAGATGAGGGAGTGGAAGAGGGTGGTGATATGGGTTCATTGAATAGTTGGGTCTCAGATATTTGTAGTGTTGTGATGGTTAGATTAAATTTCTGAAGGGGAGGTGAGGGTGGGTTAGAGGTATGAGTTTCAGAAGGATTTGTGGTGGAGGTTGTGGGTTCAAAGTGCGTGTAGATTTGGGATGGTTGAGGTAAGGAAGAAGACAGTTGCCATAAATGTAAAGTAGGAGATTCAGAGGGTTGAGACTTCCTTGGACAGGAGGATGAGACCAGAGGTACAAGTGGTCTGGATATAGAAGGTTCCCCCAGCTTTTGAATTTTCTTCTTTGACTTTCTTTCAGATGGATCTCGCATCCTCTTCATGAAATTGGATGGATGTTCAGGTAGCCAATCCACTAAAAGGTCAGAGATGTCTACCCCTTGATTTTCCAGGTCCTGTAGATAGTAGGTGATAACCTCTAGGGGATCTCTTAGAGAACAGATAGAGACCATTGGGTATCTTCCTATGATCTTTCAGAGCTTCCAAGGAGGTGTCCAAAGAAGGCTTGACCAGAACTCTCTCAATGATGCCCATGCTCTTTAGATTCCTTGAGTTCAGAGGCTTGCCGGTGTCTACCGTCACATCTTTCATCAGATTGTGGGATATCAGATGATCCACCAATCCGCTTTCTATCAGAACGTCGGATATTAGCCTTCACAGAGGAATGTAGTTTCTGGGTTTCATGTGGTTCCTTATGTCCCTGACAGAGTCCCTCAGATACTTGAACAAAAGGGCTGGCAAAATCAGCTTGAGTCCTTTGTGGAGGCATTCAAGGATGCATTTCTGGCCAGCGTTGATGTAATCTGACGAATTTGATGCTGGGAGATGATGAATAGTACCCAGAATAATCTTCAGCCAGACCCTCAGATTTTGGTGAAGTTCCTTGTTCTTGGAGGATTTTCCTTCTGCGCTTTGCTTGAAGATTATGGGAATAATCTCCCGGGACATATATTTTTCCCTAGGGTTGATGTTGTAGATTCTTCTTCCCCCTGTCTTCTCCATATTCAGAAGTTTTGCGATGGATTTCTCAGTGATAACCATTTTCACCCCCATAATGTGTGAGACGATACAATGGTCATCACTATCTGCAAATCTCCAGAACACTTTGACCAGAAATGTGTAGATTGGACCATAGAGCCTCTAAAAGTAGTTTTCCCAATCTTGTTTTCTTAATTCCTCTGTGAGATCAATACCATTCTGCTTCATGTTTTCAAAATCTACCAGAGATTCACATAGAACTTCTAGTTTGTCGAAAGGAGTTGCAAGATGAATGTGGGCGGGACGATCCAAAATGTGTGGTTCCTTGTAGATTGGAGTTGATATTACAACAGTTACAGTGGTGTTTTACTAGGAAGCAGTTGAATGTTGTTTAGTTGATTCCATTTGTTGAGAGAAATTATACACTTGTTATTATTGAGAATCCATGAAGAAGATGAAGAACACTTGAAGAACACTGAAGAACTTTCAGAAAGGGTTGGTAACAAGGGTTTGTGTTGGATTGTGAGTGAAAAGTGTGATAGTGGGAGTTGTGGAAAGTATATATACACAATGTTAGCATGCAAAACGACATCATTTAATGGGAATAGAAAACAACAAATATTTAATAGCACAGAAATTGAGTTGACACACAAGGGGAAATTAATTACAACTTATGATGGATGTCTAATCCCAAAAATCTGTACACTGCTCGAGGAGATCTCAATAGTCTGACTCTTGAGTTATGTGCTAGACAGTTGTCTAGAAGATCCAAGGTCAGACGCAAGAGAGGCCACGTGTTGATATATCTGACTTCAAGAATACCAAGAGACTGGGTCTTGAGGATTTCTGATTCATATTACTTCTAACTGGTAGAAATATCACAATCAGATTCAGATGCCTGAAGATTTAAGTTAGAGCATATTTTGCCATTTCAGAGAACAATCACATACTTTTGACTCATTCTGGGTAATTTGCCATGTTTAAATGTTTCAGAATGAATGAGAATCTATCTTCAGCTAGAGGTTTTGTGAGGATATCAACCCATTGGTTGTCTGTATCTATGAATTTTAATGTTATTACCCCTTTCTGAACATAGTCTATGATAAAATGATGTTTAATTTCTATGTGCTTTGCTCTGAAGTGCAAAATAGGGTTCTTACTTAAACATATGGCAGCAATATTGTCACAAAAGATAGGAACATTACTCTCATATATCTGAAGGTCTTCTAGTTGATTCTTCATCCAGAGCATCTGAGTAATGCATAATGAAGCTGAAATCTATTTTGCTTCTGCAGTAGAGAGTGATATGGTTGTCTGTCTTTTGCTAGCCCAAGAGATAAGGTTTCCTCCCAGAAATTGACAGTTACCAAATGTACTTTTTCATTCCAATCTGTCTCCAACATAATCTGCATCATAATATCCAGAAAGTCTATACTCTGATGTTTTCTCATACATCAAGCCAAGGTTAGGTGTTCCTTTCAGATACCTTAGGATTCTCTTAACAACTGTTAGATGAGATTCCCTTGGATCTGATTGGAATCTGGCACAGAGATAGACGTTGAAGAGAATATTTGGCAGTGTAGTAGTCAGATAGAGAAGAGAGCCTATCATACCACGATAGAGCTTCTGACAAAACTTTTGACTTACCTCTTCTTTCTCTAGAATGTAGGTAAGATGCATGTGAGTCTTTGCTGGTTTACTTTCTGACATTTCAAATTTCTTCAGAATGTCTTTTATGTATTTGCTTTGATATACATATGTAGCGTCTGAAGCTTGGTTGATTTGAATTCCCATAAAGAATTTTAGTTCTTGCATCAAACTCATTTCAAATTCTGCCTACATTAACTCAGAGAATTCTTGACAAACAGAAGGGTTAGCTGAACCAAAAATTATATCATCAACATATATCTGACAGATCACGAGATCATTTCTGATGTTTTTACAAAAGAGTGTAGAGTCAACTTTGCGTCTGATAAAATTATATTCTAGAAGAAAAGTGCTTAGTCTTTCATACTAAGCTCTAGGAGCTTGTTTTAGACCATACATATATTTTTTCAGTTTAAAAACATGTTATGGACATTTTGAGTTTTCAAAACCCGGAGGTTGATGAACATACACTTCTTCAGAAATATATACATTCAGAAATACACTTTTGACATCCATTTGATATAATTTGATGGAATGATTTACAGCGAATGATATAAGTAAACGAATAGATTCTAACCTGGCGAATGGAGCAAAGGTTTCGTTGTAGTCAATGTCTTCTTGTTGACTATAACCTTGTGCTACCATTCGTGCATTGTTTCTGACCACTTCTCCCTTTTCATTTAGTTTGTTTCTGTACACCCATTTTGTTCCAATAGCGTGGGGACCTTTTGGCTTTGGTACAAGATCCCAGACGTCATTCTTTGCAAATTGATCAAGTTCTTCTTCCATTGCCAGAATCCATTCTTTGTCTTGAAATGCCTCATCACAGGATGTTGGCTCTATCAGAGAAACTAATCCCAAAGGAGTTTCCTCAGATACTTTGAATGTATACCTTGTTCTGACAT
Organism: Lathyrus oleraceus; assembly: GCF_024323335.1. Lineage (NCBI taxonomy): Eukaryota > Viridiplantae > Streptophyta > Magnoliopsida > Fabales > Fabaceae > Lathyrus > Lathyrus oleraceus. The sequence goes on along the minus strand of NC_066581.1, from coordinate 368,218,037 downwards.
GTTCATCCTTATTTCCCAGAATCAATTTTTCAGAGATGTTTAGTCTATTTCTTGATCTTTTTTGTGTAGTTGAGATTTCGGTTGCTTTTGGGGTTTCCCTTTCAGCTTCCTTAGATTCTTTAGTCTTTTCGTCAGAACCTGTAAGTGTTATCTCCAGATATGCAAGTTTTTCAACTAGCTTTGACTTTTCAGAGTCAAGCTTATCATCAAATTTGACATGTATTGATTCTTCCACAATTTTAGTTTCTGTATTGTATACTCTGTAGCCCTTAGAGCACTCTGAGTATCCCAACATAATACCTTTTTGTGCTTTTGAATCAAACTTGTTCAGATTTTCTTTAGTGTTTAGGATAAAACAGAAGCACCCAAAAGGATGAAAATAAAAAATCTTGGGTTTTCGTCCCTTACATAGTTCATAAGGAGTCTTCTCCAGAATAGGTTTTATAGAGATTCTATTCTGAATATAACAAGATGTATTTATTGCTTCAGCCCAAAAATGCTTAGCCACATTTGTTTCATTTATCATGGTACTGGCCATTTCTTAGAGAGTCATATTCTTCCTTTATACAACCCCATTTTGCTGTGGAGTTCTAGGACAGGAAAAATCATGGGATATTCCATTTGAATTAAAAAGTTCTTCAAACAGTTTGTTTTCAAATTTGCCACCATGATCACTTCTGACTCTGATGATCTTAGAGTCAAATTCGTTTTGCACTTTTGAATAGAAACTAGTAAAAACAGAGTGTGACTCATTCTTGTGTCTTAGAAATTTTACCCATGTCCAGTGACTATAATCATCAACGATGACCAGTCCACACTTCTTACCATTGACTGAAGTTGTCTTAACAGGTCCAAACAAGTCAATGTGAAGAAGTTCCAGAGGCTTAGAGGTAGAAACAACATTTTTATATTTGAAGGTTGTTTTAGAAAATTTTCCTTTCTGACATGCCTCACAAAGAGCACCTGAAGAAAACTTCATCTTAGGTAGACCTCTGACTAACTCGAGTTTATTTAGCTGAGAAATCCTCCTCATGCTAATGTTACCCAAGCATCTATGCCATACCCATTTCTCTTCATTTACAGACATTAAGCATTTTACATTTTGATCTTTTAGATCTGAAAGATTAATTTTCTAAATGTTGTTCTTCCTCTTGCTAGTGAAAAGAATTGTCCCATTATTCTGATTAATTGCTTTGCATGTTTTTTGATTGAAGATTATATCATAACCGTTATCGCTTAATTGACTTATGAATAACAGGTTATGCATTAATCCTTCTACGTAAAGAACATCAAAAATAGAAGGAAGAGATCCATTACCAATTGTTCTGGAGCCTCTGATCTTTCCTTTCTGATTTCTTCCAAAACCTACGAAGCCATCATCTTTAAGTTCCAGGCTTTGGAACATATGCTTTCTTCCCGTCATGTGTCGCGAGCATCCAGAGTCCAGGTACCATGATTGGTGTCTTAACTCTACTGCATAGGATATCTGCAACATAGACTATTTTATCTTTTGGTACCCAAAATCTTTTGGGTCCTTTATGATTAGTTCTCCCAGATTTTCTGGAAACTTTGGGTTTTCTGGCATTAGTAAAATTTTGTGTTTGTGCATGTGTGTAATGATAAGAAAAGGGAGATTTAGATTTATCATTTGCAGAAGGTATTTTCTCATCTTCATTAGACTCATATCCTATCCCTCTTTTCTTATTCTGACTAACTCCATAAATCATGGAAGCCATCTTGCTTCTTTCTAGCCCATTTTTCAGAAATTTTTGAAACACTTTTTCATATTTGTATATGATTGTGTTAGAAGTTTGTGGAGCTTGAGATAGAGCTTCTTCAAGTTTTAAACATTTTTTAGTTGAAAATTCATTTTCTTTTTCCAAAATAAAAATGTTGCCTTTTAATTCAGAAACTTTTATCTCAAGCTTATCACATTCTTCAACATTTTCTTCAAGGACTCTCTTTAGAGCCTTGAATTTCCGTCGAAGCTTCTGATAGGATCTTAGAGACTTAGATAAGCAAAATTCAAGGTCAGAGCGAGAGAGATCAGAAAATACCTCTTCAGGATAAATTCTCTTTCAGATGTACTTTCAGATGTGGTAGCCATGAATGCCACATTTTCCTGTTCCTCTTCAGAGTTTGATTCTGAGGCATCATATTCAGAGTCATCCCAGGTAACCATGAGTCCCTTCTTAGTTTCGAAGGAGTTTTTCTTGAATACTTCTTTTTCGGAACTGTCTTTCTTGATCTTTGGACATTCGTTTCTATAGTGTTCTGGTTCTTTACATTCATAGCATGTTACCTCTTTGTTTGGTTTGCTTCTGGAAGTTGATTATGAGCGATCTCCCTTCTGTCTTGGTCTTCTGAAGTTATTATTCCTTTTTCTCCAAAGTTGTTTAACTCTTCTGGTTAGAAGAGATAGCTCTTCTTCATCATCAAAATCATCCTTTTCAGAGTCATCCTTGTCTTCTTCTTCAGCTTGAAGGGCTCTGTTCCTTTCTGGCTTGCGTCTTTCAGACCTAGACTTCAGAATCACGATTTTTCTTTTCTTTTGGGGCTCGTCTTCCTCTAGTTCTATCTCGTGATTCCTGAGGGAGCTAATGAGTTCTTCCAGACTTATGTTGTTCAGATCTTTTGATAGCTTCAAGGTAGTGACCATAGGTCTCGACTTCTTTGGCAAGCTTCTGACGATCTTTTTGACATGATATGCAGTTGTGTAGCCCTTGTCCATAACCTTGAGTCCTGCAATTAAAGTTTGAAATCTAGAAAATATTACCTCTATAGCTTCATCATCCTCCATTTTGAATGCTTCATATTTTTGAATTAGAGCCAGAGTCGTTGTCTCTTTGACTTGAGTGTTGCCTTCATGGGTCATCTTTAAGGAGTCAAGTATTTCTTTAGCAGTTTCCCTGTTGGTGATCTTTTCATATTCATTGTAGGATATGGCATTCAACGGTATTGTTCTTGCTTTATGGTTATTTTAAAAATCACGCTTTTGATCATCAGTCATTTTATTTCTGGCAATAGCAATACCAGCATCAGATACAGGTGGTTCATAGCCAATTGTAACTATGTCCCATAAGTCAACGTCATAACCCATGAAGAAACTTTCGATTCTGTCTTTCCAATAATCAAACTTTTCTCCATCAAACACTGGAGGTTTAACGTTGTAGTTGTCTCTTTCATTGGTGTTAGTCATGTTGTTTTTCTTACGCTGGATCTTCTCTACACTGTTAAGTGTTTAATTTGAAAATCAATAACAGAGTCGAAGCTCTGATACCAATTGAAGGTAGAGAAAAACAAGAAAGGAGGGTTTGGATTGTTTTCACAGATAATAAATTTTTTTGCAAACAAAACACACACGAAAGATAAGGCAATCAACACAGAAGTTTATCCTGGTTCGCTTGAAATTCAAAGTTACTCCAGTCCACCTGGCCAAGGTGATTTCGCCTTCAACAAGGACTTAATCTAATAATCTAGAAAGATTATAACAAAAGCGTCTAAGAGAACAAGGATCTCTCAAGTCTACAGACTTCACAAGTCACTTGAGGAAATATACAACAACTATTGAGAATTACAAGGAAGTGTTTAGCGCTTCTAGGTAAGCAATTATAACACAATAAGACCAATAAAAATTCACACTAAGAGCAACAACTCGTGCGAACAGATTTGAATAAGAATTAAAAATATAGAATGAGTTTATAGTATTCTTGTATGATTGCTTTGTGTCTTGAATGGAGATGATATTGCCTTTATATAGTACTTTGGATGTGATGTTGTTGGCTGAAGCATTTATGTTGATATCTTGATAATGATGGGACTTTAATTGACATTAAGTTTGTTGTCCTTTTCATAGAAATTTTGGAGAGTATTTATTTTTCTCCAAATAAGGATTGATACCATATATGGAAACCTTAAGTCTTTAACGTTGATCTGTTGGCGTGAGTCAGAGTGCGTGGAATCCAGATCTTCTTGTTCAGCATGTATTCTTCAGATAGTTGTTTAGAAGTGATTTATCTTCAGAAGTTCTTGATATGTCTTCGGTTGGACCTTCTTTAGATATACAGATCAACAAAGTAGCTAGTTATGGAATCCTTCAGATTCAGAGTATTTGAGTCTTCAAACTCAGATGCTATGAGCGCTGTTGTCTTCAGAGTCATAGCGACTGCTTTACTTGATTCTAAGTCATCTGTTCTAGACTTGTGTGATGTCAGATGTTGTCTATCAGATCCATTTTCTGTTAGAGTCTTGCATACTTAGATAAATTCGTTAGTGTACCAATTTGTTTCATCCTTTATTATCATCAAAACTTAGAGATGAATTGTAGATCCAAAATCTTGTTGTAACATGTTCATCATTAGCTCCGTTTCTCTTCTTTTTAGGTCGACCCCGAGATCTTCTCATGAATGTTGGATTAATTAGTTTCCCTTTATCTGTGGGCCAAAGTCTTGGACCATTGGATGGTGGAACAATATATGAATATGTTTCCATGAAGCTTATTTTCCTGTTGACTATACCAGTTAACATATCAATAAAATAGCATGAGAGTTCAACACAGTTACCATAACATCAAGCTTGTTTACCATAAAATTTGCCACATCATTAGCTTATTTACCATAATAGTTTAACATAGCAGATAATAGCAAAACATAGCAGAATTTAACATAACACACCCTAACAAAATTCAGCACAAGTATATGATTAGTAAGTAACACAAGTATATGTTACTAAATAAGTTCGTAGTTTGGTACAACATATATGTTTAGTAAGTTACACAACATGTAAGTTCAGTAAATTACACAAATATATGTTACTAAATAAGGTAGCAGTTTAGTACAACATATATGTTCAGGAAGTTACACAAATATATGTTACTAAATAAGGTAGCGGTTTAGTAAGTTACACAACATATATGCTCAACACAATTCAGTACAAGCACAACATAGTAAATAAGTTAATAAGTTCAGTACAAGCACAACATAGTAAATAAGTTAATAAGTTCAGTACAAGCACAACATAGTAAATAAGTTAATAAGTTCAGTACAAGCACAACATAGTAAATAAGGTAGTAAATTCAGTACAGGCATTACATATTAGAACGTAGTAAATAAGATAGTAAGTTCAATACATGCATAACATACCGTATTAGAAGTTAAACACAAAATTCAGTAAGCTGGTAAATAAAGTAGTAACTAAGTTCAAGAAGTACCTATAATATTTTGAAACATACGAATAAACTTCATCCTTATTGTGTAAAATACAAACTATGGCATGGACACAAGGAATGCCACTAAAAGACCATTTACAACAAGCACACTAATATTGTTGTAAGTTCAACTCATAAATATAATACCATTTGTGACACTAATGCTGTTGAATTCATCATCTTCATGCCTTCTATCATGTATTTTACATTGGAAGACGTGTATAAATTAGTAGATGATCAACTTGATAATACACAAACAATAAAAGAGGATTTTCATTGGGATGATAAAGAATAAAAATGTTAAAGATTTGTTTAGTTTTTTATTGATTGAGTTTATGAAGATTTCTCATAAATAATGTATTCGTAAATGAATACATGTAATAAGTAACTTTTTTTTATTAAAAGGATTTTAGAGTTGGGTAATAGATAGAAATATTATTTTTACTCATGTAATCAACAAAATTTTAATGCATAAAAGTTAATGGAATTAAAGAAAAAATAATAATGAATGGAATTACAACATTTAATAGAGATTAATCAAATTGATAATGTGTATTATATGTGAAAGTTAAAAGTTAAAACGCACGAGAAAAATGAGATGCTATAGATAGATGTAATGAGAAACAATTTTGTGAAATTCTAGAGATGACACGTCGCTAAATTCTTACATGGCAAAAATTATAATAGATGGTAATGCAAATAGTTGAGTTGCTAATAGATTAAGATTGTATTTTGTTTTATTAAATTATATTTTTTATAATAATAAATATAATTGAGGAGGTGTAAGTAGGGTATTTTATGTTTGTCATTAGATAAATTTATACAAATAAAAATAGTCTATATTTTTTTCCCTTAAATATTTTTTCATTATAATTTTTTTTAGATATCATATATTTTATTTTATTTTTGAAGGGTGTCATGTCAATTTATATTTATGTAAGTTTTATGATTTAACAAAATAGTATTATTAATATTTTTTAAGATATTAGACTAGAAAACAAATATATGCATCATAGTATAAATGAATATGAAAATCTTGAAAGATATAATTGAAAGATAATGAAAAAAATATTAAAATTAAATTATGAAGATAGATAATAATAAATTTATTGTAATATGTGTTTTTTAAAATAGAAGTTGAAGTAATGAAGAGAAATTGATAATAGATGGCATGCAAACAAATAGTTGAGTTGTTAATAGATAAAGTTTGGGTTATGTTTTAATAAATTATCTTTTTATAATAATACATATAATTGAGGAGGTGTAAGTAGAGTATTTTATATTTGCCATTAGATGTGTTTTTATAATTAGAAATAATCTATTTTTCCTTTTAAATTTTCGGTTAATTACTATTCTTTATACTATATATCTTAAACTTATTATCATTAGGAATTAGAAAGTTTTGTAAAATTTTAAATATTTTTTTATTATAATTTTTTTAACCATCATATATTTTATTTTATTTTTGAAAGGTGTTACCGTTTATATTTGGACTAGTCTTTTGATTTAACAAAATAGTATTATTAATATTTTTTAAGATATAAGATTATAAAAAAAGAAAACAGAAAAGATGTTGAAAAAGTAGAGTTTTATGGCATACATGGTATATGACATGTCGTGATATAATCGGCAGATTCATATTTAATATATTATGACAAAAATAGAGTTATATGGTATATGATATAAAAAAGGAAGAAAAAAAAAGATATCCATGAGAGTATAGATAAATATGAGAATCTTGAATGATATAATTGAAAGATAATGAAAAAATCATTAAAATTGAATTGTGAGGATAGATAATAATAAAATTATTGTAAGATATGTTTTTGAAATAGAAGTTGAAGTGATGAAAAGCAATTGAGCAAATTTGTTGTTAAATTTGTTGGAAATCCCCCAAAATCTATGGAGAATTTCAATCAATCTTGATGAACAAGATTGTTATTACCCATACAATAGCAATGAAAAGAAAGAATAATGAAGAAGAAAGAAAGAATGATGAAGGAGAAGAGTAATATAATTTTGTAGAGTTTCTCTCTGCCCATAAACCATGGAAAACTTCTTATTCACTTTGCAACTGCAAAATACCGTGAATACAATGTTATGAATGCTCTATTCACTTCATTACAAAAATAAGGATTACCCCATCTATTTATAGATTTAGGTTAACTTGGACCTCAGGCCAAACCCAAAACTATAAAAACCCAAAATAGCTAACACTACTAAAATAGGCATAAGTCGAAATCTTGTGTGAAGCAACATGCTTCGACACTTCCTTACTCTGTCGAGCAACCTGCTTCGACACAAGGAATTACAATTCAACACACCACCTAATTCATTGTGTCTAAGCTATCTAAATTCATCATAGCTCTTAGCCTTCTGAACACTTCGACCTGCATACCTTCTTTGGTGCATCATCAAACCTCTATCACTCTTGTAGAATTAGATGCCAAGGAAATATGAGATGTCACCCAGATCTGACATTTTGAATTCCTTGTTGAGATCACCTTTGAAGTCTTCGATCTTCTTCTTGCAGCTACCTGTTACCAACAGGTCATCGACATAGAGACATAGTATAAGCAATTCACTCTTCCTTCTTCTTACATATACTCCATATTCACTTGTGCACTTCACAAATTCCTTCTCCCTTAGAAAGCCATATATCTTCTTGTTCCAAGCTCTTGGAGCTTATTTAAATCCGTACAAGGCTTTATGCAGCATGTACACCTTTCTTTCTTCACCATGTTTCACAAACCCAACTGGTTGTGCAACATAAACTTCTTCTTCTAATGGGTTATTAAGGAATCCATATTTCACATCCATCTGACACATCTGCCATTTGTTTATGTTTGCTAGACCAACAACCAACCTGATTGTTTCGATCCTAGCAACAGGTGCAAAAACTTCATCGAAGTCGATTCTTTCTTTCTGAAGAAATCCTTTCGCCACAAGTCTCGCCTTGTGTCGAGTCACTTCTCCTCTGGGATTCAACTTCACCTTGTATACCCACTTCACATCGATTTCCTTCTTGTCTTGGGGCAATTCGACAAGTGACCAAGTGTTGTTGACTTCGATTGACTTTAGCTCTTCGTCCATTACTTTCATCCACTTTGAATCTTTCAATGCCTCAGTTGCATTGACAGGTTCGACATCTACGTAGAAAGCATAATGTACCAGCTCACCTTCTTCATTGACCATATCATCTAATGTAATCACACATTCTTGCAACCTTGCAGGCATGTGTCTTATTCTTTGAGGTCTGCTTGGGCCTGCTTCACCTTTGACTTCTTCCTATCGAACTTCTCTTTCGACTTCACTAGCTGGTTCGTAACAAAAGATTCTCATTGAATCTTTCTTGACATTCTTAGTCCAATCCCACTCCTTAAGCTCATCTATGATCACGTCCGTACTGATCACTACTTACTTATTCATTGTGTCGAACAACTTGTATCCTCCAGACGAATGATATCCTATCAGGATCATCTGACTCGACATGTCATCAAGTTTTCTTCTCAACTGATTTGGCACATGTCTATGTGTTATTGATCGAAACACCCCCAGATGTCTCAAGCTAGGCTTGACACCAAACCAACATTCTTCTGGCGTGATTCCTTCTAGCTTCTTCGTCGGACATCTGTTCAGGATATATGCCGCAGCCGCCACAACTTCTTTCCATAATTCTTTGGGTAGATGCTTGCCTTTCAACATACTTCTAACTAGGGGTGGAAAAACGGGCTCGGCCCGCGGGGAATGCCCATTTTGCCCGCACTTTTGTGCGGGGCGGGCCAAGGATTTAGGCCCTCACCCTCAAATGTGTTCGCCCCGCCCCGCTCCGTTTTTTCGCGGGCTTTTGCGGGCACATGTATTTACATATATTTTTGCATTTTTAGGCTTAACGAGTGCAGTGCCCGCGGGCTTTCCCCGCCCCGCCCTCACTTTTTTGCGGGGCGGGTCTAAGTTTTAGGCCCGCATCCTCAACTATGACCGCCCCGCCCCGCCCCGTTTTTCCGTGGGCTTTTGCGGGGCGGGCCTAAACTGGGCGGACATGCCCATTTTCCACCCCTACTTCTAACCATATTCATAATGGTTCTATTCTTCCTTTCTGCGAATCCATTCTGCTATAGAGTGTAGGGTGGCACCACCTCATGCATAATCCCTTCTTTCACACATAATGCATCGAAGTATTTCGACACATATTCTCTACCACCACCAGTCCTCAAAATCTTGATCTTTCGACTGCTCTATCTTTCGATCATAGATTTAAACTTGACAAATACCTCGATCACTTCACTTTTCTTCTTGATCAGGTAAGACCACAGTTTTCGACTGAAATCATTTATGAATGTAACAAAGTATTTGTTGCCTCCAATCGAATCCACCTGGAGAGGACCACATACATCAGAGTATATGACTTTAAGAATTGCCTTCGACCTGCTTCCTGCATCCTTACTGAAGTTGTTCTTATGCTGCTTCTCCTGCACGCATTCTTCACACACTTCGTTTGGAATGTCGATTTCTGGTAATCCTGAAACCATATTTTTTCTCTTCAAATCTCTGATGTCTTTGAAATTGAGATGGCCAAGTCTGCAATGCCATATCCATTCATCTCTACTAGCTACTATTGCAAGACACTTATGCTCCATCACATTTAGTTCAATCTTGAAGGTTCTATTCTGAGACATTGGAGCCTTCAAGATCAACCTTCCATTTAAATCGAGAACTCTTATCATCTTGTATTTGATCGATATCTTGTAGTTCTTTTCGACTAACTAACCTATGCTGAGAAAATTTCTCTTCATGCCTGGTATGTACAACACATTTGAAATTATTGACCTCTTGCCATCTTTCCTCATAATCAGAACATCACCAACACCTTCATCTACTAGAGTGTTGTAATTTACGAATTTCACCATGTTCTTCATTAAGGGATTTATGTTGACAAACCAATCTTTTCTTTCAGACATGTGTGATGACCATCCTGAGTCCAAGTACCACTGGTCCTTGAATATCTCTTCTTCTCTTGTTATAATCATCAACAACGTCTCTTCTTCATCATGTTTTGTCAGCTTTGCATAAGTTTCTTGATTCTTTTGCTTTTCTGGACAATCACTAAAATGGTGACCATACCTTTGACAATTATAACACTGAACGTGACTCTTGTCTGGCTTTTGACCACCACCTTTTCCTCTACTTGCAACACCACCTCTTTGGTTGCCTTGGTTACAGGGTTTTCTCTGATTCGACCAGTTTCCTTCTTACTATTTTCGACCATTCGAATTATTGTGACCTCCTCTGCCTTTGTTGCCATTCCAGTTACCTTTGCATTTTCTTTCTTTTGCTGATTGAGCTTGCAAAGCCATATCACTTTTCGACTTTCCTGCAGCTCTTTCAGCCATTCTTTGTTCATGAGATTCAAGCGTCCCTTGAAGCTCTTCCTTTGTCAATTTTGACAAATCTTTAGAATCTTATATGGCTACTACCACGTGGTAGAACTTTGGAGCCAACGACCCCATGATCTTTCCAACAACAGATCTTGATGTCAACACTTCTCCACATACCTTGATTTGATTCACCAATTTCGTAACCTTGGTGAATAAATCAGTTATGCTTTCATTGTCTTCCATCTGAAGCAATTCATACGTCCTTTTGTAAGTTTGTAATCTCACCTCTTTCACCTTTTTCGCGCCTCCAAACGATTTTTCTAGAATTTCCCATACTTCTTTCGCTGACTCTGCATCATTAACCTTTTCAAAGTTATATGCATCAACACATTGATGGATTATAAAGAGAGCTTTATAATATTTCTTCTTTAATTCTTTATGTGCAGCCTTTTCTTGATCTGTCGCGGCTTTTGCAAGTGTTGTTACTCCTTCCTTCACAAGATCCCAAAGATCTTGATAACAGAACACAATCTTTATTTGCTTGCATCAATTCTCATAATTGTTGCTCTTGAGAATCGGAAGATTTACTGGAAAATGCTCGTTTGGATGATTCGCTGCCATGGTGATTTTCTTCCCACAAATCGATTAACCGGAGCTCTTGATATCAGATGTTGGAAATCCCCCAAAATCTATGGAGAATTTTAATCAACCTTGATGAACAAGATTGTTATTACCCATACAATAACAATGAAAAGAAAGAACAATGGAGAAAGAAAGAAAGAATGATGAAGGAGAAGAGTAATATAATTCTGCAGAGTTTCTCTCTACCCACAAACCGTGGAAAACTTCTTATTCACTTTGCAACTGCAAAATACTGTGAATACAATGTTATGAATGCTCTATTCACTTCATTACAAAAATAAGGGTTACTCCCTCTATTTATAGATTTAGGTTAACTTGGACCTCAGACCAAAGCCCAAAACTATAAAATCCCAAAATAGCTAACGCTACTAAAATAGGCATAAGTCGAAATCCTGTGTGAAGCAACATGCTTCGACACTTCGACACACTAACACAACTCAACACATTAGGTGGTTCGATACTTCCTTACTCTGTCAAGCAACCTGCTTCGACACAAGGAATTACAATTCAACAAAATTCAGTTTTAAGCGTGACACATAGGATTTTAATTGTTGTGGCAAAAATAGAGTTATATGACATATGACAAATCACGAAATAAACCGCAGCTTCATATTTAATATATTATAATAGATAATAGATTTTTTATTATAATAATCCATATAACTAAGATGGTGTAAGTAGAATATTTTATGTTTTCTATTAGATGTGTTCTTATAATTAGAAATAGTCTATTCTTCACCTTAATTTTTTGATTAGTTACTATTGTTTATGGTGTATAGTTTAAAATGATTATCATTAGGAAGTTTTGTAAAATTTTAACTATTTTTTAATTATATTATTTTTTAACCATCATATATTTTATTTTATTTTTGAGTGGTGTTATCGGTTTATATTTATGATAGTCTTTTGATTTAACAAAATAGTATCATTAATATTTTTTAAGATATAAGACTATAAAAAAAACTTGATGTGTAAAAAATAGAGTTATATGGCACATAACATGTCGTGATATAATCAACAGTTTCAGATTTAATATATTATGACAAAAATTGAGTTAAATTGTATACGACATGTCGTCAGCTTCAAATTTAATATATTTTAATATATAATAGATTAGTAAGTTTTGTAAGAACTTTAAATATTTTTCTTATAATTTTTTTAGCCATCATATATTTTATTTTATTTTTGAATGGTGTCTCGATTGATACTTTTTTATGCAACTCTTTTGATTTAACAAAACGATATTATTAAGATTTTTTAAGATATTAGACAATAAAAAATAAAAAAATAAAAAAAATCCATGAGAGTATAGATAAATATGGGAATCTTGAATGATATAATTGAAAGATAATGAAAAAATTATCAAAATTAAATTGTGTGGATAGATAATAATAAAATTATTGTAACATATGTTTTTGGAATAGAAGTTGAAGTGATGAAGATCAGTTGAGTAAAAGTGTTGTTAGATTCAACTCTAAGAGTGACACGTAGGATTTTAATTGATGTAGCAAAAATAGAATTATATGGCATATGACATGTCACAATATAAATCAAAACTTCAAATTTAATATATTATAATACATAATAGATAATAGATTATACTCCTTTTGGTTACTTTAAGAAAAAAAAATAGACAAATTTTAAATCAAATTTGACAAACAATATATTCTTATATGTGAAAAATCAAGAATATTATTATTTGTGTTTAATTTATTCTTCTAACATGATAGGAAGAATATAGAATAGAAATAATTTAAAATTATCTTAGAGGCATTATATTAAAAATATCAACAAAAAAAATTATATAATTTTTATAATTAAAATTAATTAGAAGAAAAATACAAATAATGTTCTATAATTATTATGAAAATAATATGTATTAAAGTATATAAAAAATTGTTAAATTGTTATATTTTTTGCGTTTAATCCGGATTCGAACTTGAGACCCATAACACTATGTGATTTTAAATTTTAAGAATTGAAGATGAATTTTAAAATGTGCAACATAAGAATATGGTGATGTGGTACAAATCATATTGAATTGTTTGTATTAGAAGGTTTGCTTCTGATTTAATGTATTACTAGATTTAGCCTAGGCAATGCGGTTGTTAAGTAATTTTTGTTTGTTTTTTTTATTGAGATTTAATTATGTTAAGAATTCTTATTTAGTAAATATGGACAATAAATTTATATTATAATAATGACTTAAATAGTCCTTTCGTCCTTTTTCATTTTGGTTCCTATATTTTATTTATTTTTATACTAAAAAGCTTAAAAATCCATCAAATAATTGCCTTACACAAGTATTGAACCCTTACCCTTGGATTGTAGAGTACACACGTTACTCCTTTGACTAAAATCTAAAAATTAGGATGAACATAAAATATTTAAAAATAAGAGAAAATTAAGAGGGAAATAGTAACTTAAAAAAGAAAATCATCAAAATGATTAGTGACTGAAATTTCGGTCACTAATTTTTTTAATATTTATTTTTTATAAAAATACATTTTGTGACTAAATTATATTACGGTCACAAAACTTTAGTCACGAATTTGATGACCGATTTAGCGGCCTTAAATTTTTTATTAACATGATGTCAAAGTTTGTTGGCTAATTCGATGGCTAAAATGGCCAAAAAAAATTCAGTCACTAAATCGGTGACTAAAAAGGAATTTTCAAATTAGTAAGCTTTGTAAATTGAGAGTGACATACAAGATTTTATTTTGCAATTTTAAATGAATTTAAGAGATATCACTAATGATTTATTTTTTATTTTGATTCTAATGTATATATATATATATATTTATATTTTTCTCTCTTTTAGATATTTAATTAATATAAGTTGTTAAATATATGTATTCATTTTTAGTCTTAAATAAATAATCATAATATATTTATTTTTTTCATTTTTATAATTAAGAAATTACCGTAAATAGTATTTTATAAAGTTTATGAAAATAATATATATGAGAAAATATTCGCCGGGATTTAATAAAAAATTAATTATATTTGTCTTATAATGTACTTTATAAAAAAAATAAATTTTTTTTATTATGAGTAAATGATTATTATATTTGGTATGCGCTGGATTTAATTTATATAAATATAATTTATAAATTTTGTATGTTAATTATATATATTTTTAAATATATTAAATATAATTTATCTCTTTTTTATTAATTTTTATTTTATCTATTTTTTATGCACTTATCTCTTTTTTATCTTATATTATAATATATTTTATCTCTTTTTATTATATTTTAATTTATTAAATTTTTTATTTTAAAATTAAATGTTAAATCTAATAAAGTATTTAAATATTAATATTCTTTACTTTAAAATATATGATGAAGAAGTACTATGTCATTTATTTTTTGAAAATTGAAAGATTCTTAAATTATTTTAGAGACACTAAGTAAAAGATAATAAAAAAAAATTCTTCATTTTTATAATTAATAAATTTCTGTAAGACAAATATGAATAGTATTTTATAAAGTTTATGAAAATATTATATATGGGCAAATAAGTTGTATGTTGAAAAATTATTCTTTGAGATTTAATAAAAATTTAATTATATTTGTCTTATTATATACTTTATAAATAATAATAATAATAGTAATAATAATAATAATAATAATAATAATAATAAATATATTGTGAGTAAATCGTTATGATATTTTTTGAAATGAACAAAGTTAATATTCAAATATCACATTATTACATTTTTGTATTTGTCAGGATTCGAACCCAAGATCTTTTATAGAGAGTTACAATATGTTTTGATCTTTTGAAAATTGAAGATGAATTTTGAGAGATGTCACATGAAAAAATAAATAATGTGGCACAAAAGAAGTTGAAATGTCGCAAGATAGTTTGATGCACTAGATTTAATATATATATATAAATAGATAAATAGATTGACATCTTGAGCAATGAGATGTCAACGATGTCTTTCTCCCTCGTGACTGAAATGAATATATATATATGGCACCTGGTCATCCTGATTCCAATCTCAACCCCTATAAAAATTGAAAATTATCAGAGTTATCAACCCCAGATATCGGAGCAGAGCAACCGACTCTAAAAATGGAATAACAAGATAGCGGATAGCGGAATAATTGCTATTTGAATGATTTTTGGGCTATTTGTAAGAATAATCTATAAAACATATATTTAATGTAAATAAATAAATAAAACAACACTCATAAAAGATTAATAAAATCAAATATCTAAGCACAATGGTTAATCAAAACATTATATGAAAAATCTTAATCAAATTCAAAACATCACATCTTAAAATTTAAACTTAGAGTACTATTACACAAAAGTTCAAACAAAAGTAGAAATCATAGATCATCATCAAACTACTCTTCTACTTCAATATATTCCTCTAGTTCTTAATCTTTTTCACCATTTTCCAGTTTTTCATCTTCTTCTACATATTCTACCACTACTTGTTATGCTATTGTTGTCCAAGATGTACTTGCAGCTGCAAGTTGCTTAGTTCTTCTAGTGTAGATTACATGCTCATTAACCACAGTTGCATTGGCAACTTGAGACCAATTTAATTAATCATTTTTATGAAGCAAGTCTTCTTCTACAGGTTCACCATATTCTCCTATCTCCCTCATCTTTTCCACCAATCATTCAGTGTGATAATTAATGTCACTCAAAACCATATGATCAATCTTGTCACGACATTCATAGTTAATAATACTTAAATGCAAGATACTTTAATATTCTAATAAAAAGCAATACTTACATGCTCAAACATACTCCAATTACGCTCACATCCGGAAGCACGGCAAGTCAAACTCAACTTTCTAATTGCCAATATTTTCAAATATGGAGTTTCTGCTCCGCACTCAACTGCAAGTAAAAAAATATCTACATTCGAATATACACGAAGTGTCTCAGATGACTAAGAATTGTAAAAAAAGAACTTCCACATTACCTGGAGCTAATTTCGAACTTTGTTTAATTGTTACACCTATACCAAAGAGACCTGTAACACTCTTGTATTCTACCAATTGAATTGAAATCATATCTTCAACTTCATGTCATTCACATAGTGTTTTAATTCATTTACGGAGACCTCTTTCTAATTTAGGATCATTCTCAATTTCTAGTTTAATATAAAAAATATTCAGGATTTATATAGTAACCTTTAGCATGTAGCAGATGATGAAGCTAACACTCCCATCTTTTATTAATTATTACAAATATGTCTTTGTACTTGCTTGAATTAAAATTGAAATATTTTTCAATTGAATCATTCTCTACCCCCATTGTGGCATATATGTAACACATTGTTTGTTTATTTTAATTATCAACCATTGTTAACACATCTACAAGAGGCGCCATGGCTTTTTACGAGTGTAGATAACATCATTACATAATGATGGCATAAGTATAATACCAGTTACCCTTTTTTATTTAGAATACTTGGAACACTTTGAACTCACCCAATCTTCACAAGTGAGCATCTCTCTAAGCTTGTTTTTTAGTTTCTAAAACCTTTGTAGAGTAAGGAAAGTGGTAGTAAACCTTGTCACTCCCTTTCTAACCAATTCAACATTGTTAGTAGTATTTATCATTAGATTCAAAGTAAACGTATGGTTATAAATGTATCCAACAAAACCTTAATTCCATTTTTTATAATCTTATGAACCCTTGAAATTTTTCCTATGTCTTCTAACATAAGGTCTAACAGTAGGTAGCGCATGGAGTCTAAAACATGTGTGATATATTTAAAGTTAAATTTTTACCAACCATCACATAATTACTTCCATTATCATTTCCTCAACAAAAGTGTCCAATAACTCATGTATATTAAACACCAACCAGTTCATACCCAGGATAACATCAATCTGCACTAGTGGAAGACACACGAGGTCCATCCCAAAGTCTCTACCAAAAATACTCAAAGGGCAATTTAAACAAACTGAAGTAGTAGTCACTGAACCCTTCGCAGGAGTATCAATCACCATACTCCCATGCATCTCAGATATCTCTAATTTAAGTTTCACAGCACAATCCAAAGATATAAAGGAATGAGTCGCACTTGTGTCAATAATAGCTACAAGAGGAAAGCCATTAATATAACACGTACCTCGGATCAAACGATCATCTGCAGAAGTCTCAGAACCCGATAAAGCAAAGACCTTGCCTCCCGACTGGTTCTCTTTCTTCGGCTTAGGACACTGTGGACTGATATGACCCACATCTCCACAGTTGAAACAAGTCATAGTCTTCAACCGGCATTCTGCAGCCAAGTGACCACCTTTGCCACACTTGAAACACTTCTTCTCAGTACTGGTACACTCATGGATACGATGTCCAGCCTGACCACATCTGTAACACTTAGCAGCATACTCAGTAACAGACTGGTTGCCCTGCTTCAATTCTAAGAACTCTATCTCTTTCTTTCCTCTGACATCCTCTGGAAAGTACTTCCTCAGGAATCTCTCTCTGAACACCGCCCAAGTGATCTCAGCACTCCCAGCAGCTTCCAACTCAGTGCGGGCAGCAACCCACCAATCATCTGCTTCCTCTGACAGCATATGTGTACCGAACCTGACCTTCTGGTTATCGGCACACTCAGTCACTCGGAAGATCCTCTCGATCTCCTTCAACCACTTCTGAGCACCATCTGGATCGTATGCTCCCTTGAACATTGGAGGATTGTTCTTCTGGAACTCACTCAGTTGACGAGCAGCTCCCAATCCCACAACATTCGGATTCCCTCCAAGTACTCCAGCTAGCATACCCAGAGCCTCAACAATCGCAGCATCGTCTCTACCTCTTCCAGCCATCTCTATTCTGAGAACCCAACAAGCTAAAACAATAAGTACTGATAGGGTTACACAACACCTATCACATACAGGGAAACAGAATAATTACGACTCGACTCGACTCGACTCGACCACTAATGTAACACCCTTCTAAAATACCCCAATAATTAATTAAAACAACAAAATATGAATCAGAGTAGATATGCAATTTCAGGGTGTCACACTTGACCCTTCACACCATTCACCAAAATATATTGTCATGCTCATTTATTAATCAAAATAAAACATTGCACAATTCGCAGCGGATAGAAATCTAACAACATGCAAACCATGTAACACATTACATGTAAAATTGTTTAACAACCAAAAATGAAAACAAAATAAAACATCCCGTCCCGATGTTACATATACCAGAGCATGACCCACTAAGGAACTACACTAGACTCCAAGCACTAGCTTCTACTCAATCACTGCTCGTTACCTGAAACATAGTTGTAAGGGTGAGTTCCTCAATCGATATAATAAGCATTATAAAATATCATGTAATGTTAAGTAAATTAACACATTCATCACCCTAATCATATCACACATTCAGCAACGGTAACATCAACTCATAATCATACTCAACACAAACACAAAACACACGTATAATATTGGAATACATCCATTCATATTATACGCCATACATACATTATGAAATGAGACTCCATGCATGCGGTACCGACTATTCGTGAACACATAGTTCAACCTCACCGATCAAACCCAGATACGGCTACCAAGCTCACTAGTCCCACTCATTTGAGACCTAGTGACTCACTCACTAATTCCTCACCATGGGAATTAGCTACCACCATAAAGGCTATGCTATGCACGCTAAATCACCTAGCATGCAAATATCAACAACAATCCACAATGGACATATGCTCACACTCTAAGCCATAAACAGTCCATCCACAATTGCATACATAATAGATATATTCACAGCATTATGCATACCATCATACATCA
Source organism: Lathyrus oleraceus (assembly GCF_024323335.1). Classification (NCBI taxonomy): domain Eukaryota; kingdom Viridiplantae; phylum Streptophyta; class Magnoliopsida; order Fabales; family Fabaceae; genus Lathyrus; species Lathyrus oleraceus. Next base: position 368,199,009 of record NC_066581.1, on the reverse strand, counting down.
TCAGCATATTTATCACAGAATCATATCATGTCATGCCAAATAATAAATCACAGTATTAGCACACTCTACTAATACCTATACTGCTCAAAACAACGGGAAATGATCCCTACTATATCATACATCAGCTAAACTACATCACTCAGCTGAAACGACCAAAACTGCACAACAACAGCTCAGAAAAATCAAACTTCTGCCCATACACGTATGCCTCATGCCCATACGCGTATGGCACATTTTCTAGCCAAGCCCGTACAATATGTACACATAATTCCATTCCAAAACGTACACAATATTTAAATATCAATTTTTCACTTTTCAAACAGTGTTAACCGGTTAACGCCCTGGGTTAATCGGTTAACGCAAAACAGAATGCGCTTCTTGGCAATTTTTAACAGTGTTAACCGGTTAACACCCTGGGTTAACCGGTTAACGCAAGACAGAAATTAATTATTTTAATTATCATAACAGTGTTAACCGGTTAACGCCCTGGGTTAACCGGTTAACGCAAGACAGAAAGCTGTTCCTGCGCTAACACGAACAGAATGCAGATTTCCCCGCATTTTTCATTGTTGGAGGACTTCCGGACCTCCGATTTCGATTCCGTAAAAAGCTACACGTCCAGAAAATTACGACTCATCCAAATATAGATTCATTCACAGTTTTAACGTAATTTATTCATCACAATTCAAGGGTATTTATCAAAACCTAATTAGAGTCGATTCAATGGCTTATTACTACCCATTACATGTTAACCCATAATACCCATTAAACGACGATAAACCCCCCTTACCTGAGTTAATCCGGCAATTGATTCTTTGACCTTCAACAATCGTGAATTCTCCTCTTGAGCCCTAGCCTCTTCTTCTCCCTTTCTCAGTTTCTTCTCTTTTCTCCCAATTATTACGTGTTCTCTGTTTTCACGTGTAAACAACCTTTTTACCAAATGGGACTCTTTACTGATTCCAAAAATCGTTCCAATTCCAACTTTATTATTCCAATAATAATAATCCAATAATATTCCAATTATTTAATTAAATTAATAAATATACTAATAATAATATATATGAATGGTTTATCTTTTATTTTGAAAAATAATACCCTCTCATTCATATTATCATCATAATATACTATTAAACTTAAATTAAATAATTATCATATTTTATCGGGGTGTTACATGAGCCGCTCCTCTATAGTGGAGCGTCACCGCTCCAGGATGTTATCCCAGGATATCGCCTCTCCAAAGCGCTATTGATAACTCTGAAAATTATGCAAATCCATTTATGGTTTCAAACAAGCAAAAGGGTAATGATACGCTAAATTATCCTTCGCCTTAATCAAAATAGGGTACACTAAATATCAAGCAGACCATTCCCTTTATATTAAGTCAACAGACATAAACTTCGTTGTCCTATTAGTGTATGTTGATGATATTGTATTGGTTGAAAACTGTACGATAGAGATCCATAATGTTAATATGTTCCTTGATCAAGAATTATGCATCAAAGATCTTGACAAATTAATAGTTTTCCTTAATTTAGAAATTATCATATCAAAAGAAGGTAGCATAGTCGATCAAATAAATTATACTCTTGAACTTATTGAGGATACATGTTACTTGAGGGCCAAGTCATCTATCATTCCACTCAATCCTACAAACAAACCTTCTCCCAATGATGACATTCCTCTAGAAGACCATACTTATTATAAAAGAATCATGGGAAGACTTTTGTACCTCACCAACACTCGACCTAATATTTTTTTTTTGTGAAACACTTAATCGAATTCATCTTTAAACCCAGTCTCCCTCATTTCACTGTAGCCACCAATATCTTGAGGTATCTCAAATCTTCACCAAGAAAACGAGCATTTTTTTCTTCAGTAATATTCACTTAAAGTTATATGATTTTGCTAATTCAGACCGGACACGATGTCCATAACCAAAAAATCGATTACCCGTTATTGGTCTTTCTTGCTTCATCTCCAATCTCTTGGAAATCTAAGAAACAAAACATTATTGTAAGGTCTTCTACTGAAGTTTGATATTGAGCACTGGCTTCCCTTACCTGCAAAATTCAATGGTTGCATCACCTTTTCAATGAATTTGGAATCAAACTCTTCAATCCTTCTTCCATTTATTGTGGCGTCAATTTTCTTATCTACCTTGCATAAGAAAACATATGGAAATTGATTTACATGTCATTCAAGAGAAAATTCAAAGTAAACTAGTTTACCTTTTCCTTGTCAACAACTCTGATCAACTTGTTTATGCCGTATATATTGGGACAGAGGGAGTATTATAAAATTTTAAATATAATAGTTTAAATGAAGAAAAAAATGACACTAAATAAATATTACCTTTCCATATAAGTATGTCTGAGTTGGTTTAGTTGTTAAGAAGTTAAACTACTTGATAATTTATGGGTTCAACTCTTGTTGTAAAATTTTATTGATAATTTATGGAAAGAAACAAAATCAATGTGCATATTTAAGAAGATGAGATTTATGTCTTATTAGTCCTTTATATTTTTGTATGCCCCTCTTGGTTTAAATCTTCTATTGATATGTTTTCCTTTTTTTTTTTAATATATTTTTGACGTACTGCAAATAACTAATATCTAACTAACTGAAATTATTGTTGATTCAGTGATATATTTATAGGTCAATTCTTTGTTTAAAAATTCCACATTGCAAAAGTATTTTTTTAGGCTTACTTTTTCAATTCATGATTAAACAAAACTATGATACATGCAAAATATATCTTAATTTACAATGATATCAAGTGTCTTTATTATCTAATTACATTAAAATGTTCTGTCAGTCAAAGAAAAATATTGGTTTATTGTCCCTTTGTTTTGTCTGAGTAGTTAGTAATTGGTCGTAGACTCTGATCTAAGAATTAGAATATCCCTTATATTCTTTTTTGATATTAAATTTTTGGAAGATTTTTTTTAAATAAACAATTTTTTAATTTTTTTTCAGAAATAACCTTTATTTCAAAAAAAATTCAAAAATGGATACATTTGTGCCCTAAGATACACATGGGCGCCACCCTAGATGGCGCCTACCCTTAATTGGAGGGCAAGTCGCCACAAGAAGTGGCGCCTACTCCTATTTTTTTTTTTTGCTTTTTATTTTAATTTTTTTTATTATGTTTTTAATTTTTTTAAATCTTTTTTAATTTATTTTAAATTTATTAATTTATATTTATTATAAATTATATATATATATATATATATATATATATATATATATATATATATATATATATATATAATATTATTTACAAGATATATATATATATATATATATATATATATATATATATATATATATATATATATATATATATATATATATATATATATATATATATATATATATATATATATATATATATATATATATATATATATATATATATATATATATATTAATTTATATATATTAATTTAATTTATAACTAAACAATATTATTTACAAATTTTTGGGTGAATTAGGGTTAATTAATCAATTATAATTAGGGTTTATTGATCGGTTATAATTAGAGTTTGGTAGTTATGACCTAATTCAAATCCTAATTCTCCCTAAGACTAATTAATCAAGTGCGACACTAATTAGGGTTAAGTACATTGGTGTACAACCTAGATTTTTTCCTATAAATAAAGTGTTATTTCCTTGCATTTTCTTCACCACTATTTCCTATCACTTTCTCTATCAAGTTGAGTTCATGGAATCCCCTAGACCGTCATCATGGCAGCGAACATCATCAAGGCGGCCGGATCCTGAACCAGTAATCTTAAAAAGGGATGGGCATGTTATTTTCTCGCCTGTGAAACCCCCAATGGAGATGAAATTTTGGAACATCCGTTCGTTGGACCAACTAAAAAGGTCCTTGATGTCTTGGTTAGAGGGAGAATACGAACCTGGTGAAGTCATCAGAAGGATTCAGAGGCTTAGAAGAAGGTTCTCATTTGAAACTGGAGAAACAGTATGTTGGTGGGTTGAAGTTGAAAGCGACATTGATTGCATCCAAATGATGCATGGATCAGATGACATAGTGTTAACTGTTGTAATTTCCTAGATTTTAATGGTTGTTTGTGTTGTTGTTCTTGTATTTGTTATTGTTCTAGTACTTGTTCTTGTTTTAGTACTTGTTCTTGTTCCAGTATTTGTTTTTGTTTTAGTAATTGTTGTTGTAATGTTAGATGTTTGTGTTTGTTGTTCCAGTGTCATCTTCTATTTGGAATAAAAAGTAAACTTTATTGATAAATAGCATTGGTACACAGAGTTATGAATATGAAAACTATGTTTTGGAACTAGATCCACGATATGGACATTTGTTCTTATTATGCCCCAGTTGTCGACATATGCTACACTTCCTCTGCATTTTCTCTGCGACGTCCATTTCAGTTCTAATGCGCCTGCTGTTTAGGCGACCACTTTTATTCCGCCGCATCGATTCGTTGTGCCAAACAATTTCCCCGTCATACTCTGGCCAATATGCCTCCAATGCTACCACCGGAAAGGGATTGTCGTATACATTTAGCAATGTTGCAACTTTTAGATGGGAGACACTAGCGACAATGCATCGAAGTGGGTGTGTGAACACGCTGCAATGACATGGGAACAAGGCATACGATAGACCTGAAATTGACCACAGTCGCACCAACAGTCTGGTATTAGGACCCTATACTCTTGTCTAGGCAGCCCCTGGTTGTGGTCAATTGTTTCCTTGACACTAAAAGTGTGGCCATGGCGGTCGAATTCCGTAACCCGATGGCTACTGGCTTTGGCAGATTCCTGCCTCATAAACTTCATGCAGGCATCACTATATACTTGACTCGTCTGTAACACTGCATGTCAGCGCTTGCCTCTTGTTACGAACAACGTTGCCATCCGAAAATAGGTCGCACTCACCAAAGCAGTTACCGGAAGGTTACGTATGCCCTTAAAGATGTCGTTCATTGATTCCACAAGATTTGTTGTCATGTGGCCCCACCTCACCCCATCGTCGTATGACCTAGTCCACTTTGCTCTGTCAATATTATCGATCCACCTCCCTGCATCAGAATTTGCCAACACTATTTCCCGGCGGTAGTATTGGAATCTAGGTTGGTTTAATGCATACCCCGCGTTTATCAAATTTTGCTTCAAGAAATTATCTTTGAACTCCCGCACAAAATTTTGAGCAATATGCCTGATGCAGTAGACATGCGTAGACGGGGGGTCATGCCAACCATTTGCTGGATTATTGTATGCACTGTCTATAGAAGTGTGCCTGTCAGAAATCACACAGATGCCAGCTTGTGGAGTCACGTGCGTTCGGAGATTCTTAAGAAAGAAACTCCAAGCAGCAGCCGTTTCTCCTTCTACCAATGCAAATGCTATTGGGAAAATATTAGAATTTCCATCTTGTGCGACCACCATCAGTAACGATCCTTTGTATTTCCCATACAGCCAAGTTCCATCGACTTGAATAAGCGGCTTGCAGAATGTGAAACCGATGATGCAGGGACGGAATGCCCAGAAAAGTCTATGGAATATTCCATTACCTTCTAGACGAGTTCCGTCAGGGGATTGTACCGGCAAGGTCTCCATTATAGAAACCGTCCCAGGTGAATACAAATGTAGTGCAGCCAGGTAGCGCGGAAGTTGTTTGTATGATTCCTCCCAATTACCGTATACCAGTTCAATTGCCTTGGTTTTCGCTAACCAAGCCTTTCTATACGACGGTGTATATTTGAAAACAGCAACACAATGGGAGATAATAGTTTTGACCTTGAGTGACGGGTCAGCTTCAACAAGAGGTATTATGGAATGGCAGATCATATCATGGCTAAGTTTGCGATGATCCTGTGACATGTTTGTGTTGACGCAAGTGTGAGCTTGAGAAATGGACCCTATCACCCACGCATTATGTTTCTTCTTGTACGATGCCATCAACCTATACCCACACTCTGGGTTTTTGCATAAAATAACGTATCTTTCCGGGTTTGATTTGTTAACATCGTAGTCAACATAGTTTTTCAAGTGCCGGTTTTTTATTGCTAACAGACACTCTTCCTTGGTCAGAAATTGGTCACCCTTCTTTAACTCCTCATCAGACCTCATATATGGGTTGTAGAACATATCTGACGAGGGCTCATTGTCGCCCAAGTTAAGGGTTGTGAAGTGCGTAGGCGGTGAGTAGTGTTGCGCTATAGGTATTTGTACTTGGTCTTCATCTTCGGAATCACGGTTCACCAAGTCATCAACCACGTCTTCTGCATCATCAACCACATCGTCTTCAATGGGGTGTTCAACATCTTGTTCGTCATCAACCATATGATCAATAACCTGTGACTGAATATTCTGAGTTGGTTGAAATTGTTCCAAGACAATGTACAACACTATATAATCGTAACCAGAATACTCATGGTTACGAAACATGTATTGTGCCTCCATATCATTTTGAATCAATGACTTATAAAACCTGACTGAGTTATTTTCAGGAAAAAAAAGGTTGTTGATAAAAAATTTGGGACACAGGTTGTCTAAGTTTGGACTCAATCTTTTTTTTCAGATAAGAGAAGTCAGCTCCTCTATTTAGACAAAAACGAGTGCAATCGGTGTTTCTAAATAGGAAGCCAGACATATCACATTCATAAGTCTCACCATTCACGTAAGCTTTAATTTTGTATTGTGATGAAGATGCCATGATATGTGAAGATATGTGTGAAATATGTGAAGATATTGTGAAGATTTTGTGAATATCTGTGTGAAAATTTGTGTGAATACTTATACTCACACATGCCTACATACACGGATTCAATTGTGATGCATGCGTTAGACGTGTCACATTTTTGCATGCAACACATCCACCAAGCATTCCCCTAGACAAGACAAGTGCAACATAATTTGTACCAATGCATGCTAACCTATCCACCTAGCCTGCAAGATTCTCACGCATGCCTATCCATCAAAGTCATATCCACCTAGCCTGCAAGATTCTCAGCATGCCTATCCAGCTCCACCTAGCCTGCAAGATTCTCAGACAAGACAAGACTTCAATGTATTCGCCACCTAGAGTGGCGAGTTCATGTCTTATCCTGACCTACTGATGCATGCAGTAGACGTGTCAAAATTATTACATGCATGCAGCTCCACCTAGCCTGCAAGATTCTCAGACAAGACAAGACTTCAATGTATTCGCCACCTAGAGTGGTGAGTTCATGTCTTATCCTGACCTACTGATACATGCAGTAGACGTGTCAAAATTATTACATGCATGCAGCTCCACCTAGCCTGCAAGATTCTCAGACAAGACAAGACTTCGATGTATTCGCCACCTAGACTGGCGAGTTCATGTCTTATCCTGACCTATTGATGCATGCAGTAGACATGTCTTATGTGAAAACATGCATGCAGCTCCACCTAGCCTGTAAGATTCTCAGCCAACTTTGCATGTGTTACTCTTCCCAAATTTTTGCATGCGTTACACGTGTCCAATTTTTTTTACATATTCATACTATTTGAATACGGTTATAAATAGCAGGTCATTCTTGAAAATTTTCATCACCCACTAACACTTTTTTTCAGAGAACTCCGGCGAAACTTTTCATCAACAAACCTACGTTCTACATTGCAATCATGTCTCTTCTTACCATGGGCCAAGAACACAGAGGCACTAGGGCGAACATTGCCTCTTTCGTATGTTTATAATTTATTTTTTAAAACTCCAATCTAATGATTGTTTATATTGTTTGTTTTTAAAGGATCCCAAGAAATTTCGTCAACGTTCACACCCTATGGCTTATCCAGAACCATGGTGCGTACCTTACATAGAGCGTGCGGGGTTCGGTCATGTTATGCATGTGGTAAATGCCACAATTGATGTGAAATTTATTCTTGCTTTGTGTGAACGTTGGAGACCAGAGACACACACTTTTCACCTACCAATTGATGAATGTACCGTCACACTAGAGGACGTGTACATGCTTTTGGGTCTTCGAATAGATGGTAAGCCTGTGACTGGAAATGTTCAACAGTCCAACGAACTATGTGTTCAAATGTTGGGCGTAGATCTGGTCGAGGGTGAGGGATCTGCAAAAGCAAGGGGCTAGGGTATTAAACTATCGAGCCTCCAATTCTACCACGACGCTATAATTTTGACTGAGGATTCGTCCGAACAAGAAAAAATAATAAAAACAAGGTTTTACATTATGTTATTATTTGGGAACTTGCTATTTCCCGAAGGCACGGGAAATAGCATAAACTTTATGTACTTGAGTTTGCTCGAGGACATAGATAGAATAAGCATGTATAGTTGGGGTTCTGCTGTATTGACTTTCCTATATAGCTCTTTGTGTAAAAATGCACAAAATGACCACTGTACATTTTCTGGATGTGCTTTTTTGCTCCAAACATGGGGGTGGTGGAGATTGCCGAGGCTAGCCCCCGAAAATCCTAACGTCTACTCCTTCCCCTACGCAACTAGGTAAATTTATGATGTTATTTCATTTTGTATATTTATTCTATAAATATTTGTAAATAATATTATTTATCTTTTTTTGTTTAGGTTCATTGCAACTGGACTAGATTACAGTCTTACCCCGAAAAATAAAATAATATTTTATCGTCAACTCTTGGATCGTCTCCGAGCACAAGATGTATTACCACTAAATCATTCATCTTCTAACTAATTTATTAATATCAAGCATTCTCAATAAATAACATATTTATTTTTTTCTTTGCAGTTTATGTGGAGACCATATTTGGGATTGGAACATCAACCCAACCCCGAAGATGCAGTTGTTTGGACAGCAAAAACGGCTATCATGCGGTTCACCACTGTGGAGATGCACCAAAGTGACCGTGTCAAACTGCAATTCGGAATGCATCAAGAAATCCCAGGCCCCCCAATGTCTTTGGAACCTTGGCATCTTAAAAAAGTCAGCCACCAGTGGTATGCCTAAAATTGGAAGGCATTTGCAAAGGAGTTCCGTAAAATGTGGAAAGAGCGTGCCCACTATGTTCTACAATTTCCGGTGGCGCCCAACGAAATGAAGCTGACAAGGGAATATGTGAATTGGTATAGAGCAAATACAAATCCAGAAATGATTGTGTCTGACCCGTTCTATTTAGACGATCCCCGAATGCAACAACCATATTTCCAACAACAACAACCACCACAATATTCCCAACAACAAAAACCACCACAATATTACCAACAACAACAACCACCACCATATTACCAACAACAACCACCACCACCGTATTACCAACAACAACAACCACCACCGTATTACCAACAACAACCACCACAACACATGTCCACCCCCCAACCAAATCAACACTACATACCACAAACTCAACCCCAATATCATGAAGATTACCAACACCAACCTCAACATTCTCACCACCATCAACAGTCCCAACACCTACCACAAACTCAATCCCCCCACCAACACCAATCCCAACACTTCCATCACGACGATGTCCCAGGCTCTTCTAGTCCTCCACTTAGCCCCGACACAGGTATACAAGAGGATTACCAACAAGACTACTACACACCACAACAGACATTGTTCTTTAGCCAACCCGATTCAACCCTCAACTACCAAAGGCCACATTTCGAGGGCGCACCCAACAAGAGTCAGTTTGTCCCACCGAGACAAAGCTTTGAGGGCGTAGAGGGCACCCGCCTTTCCTACAGCATTGAAGGGACTTCAACCCAACCACAACGGCAAACGGCAAGGGGACGCGTTAGGACTAGGGGTGGGAATAGGGAAGCACCACCACCACGTGAGCCGTCTAGACGAGTAGTTAGACCTCCCCCGTGCGGATCGTACCAGGGACCGCATAATATATGAAAAATCCCAAATTAATAATGCATTTTAATTAAACTTTATAATATTTGTCTTGTGTATTATTTTAATATAAATATATTATGTTTATTAATATAAATTAATATATATAAATTAATATATATTTATATATATATATATATATATATATATATATATATATATATATATATATATATATATATCTTGTGTATTTTATAAATATATACATAATATTATTTATTTACATGTATATAAATTAATATATTTTAATAATTTATAAATAATATTATTTAGTTATAAATTAAATTAATATATATAAATTAATATATATATATATATATATATATATATATATATATATATATATATGTATTAATATAAATTAATATAATTTATAATAAATATAAATTAATAAATTTAAAATAAGTTTAAAAAGATTTAAAAAAATTAAAAAAATAATTAAAAATATATTAAAAAAAATTTTAAAAAAAAGAAAATAGGAGTAGGCGCCACTCCTAGTGGCGACTTGCCCTCCAATTAAGGGTAGGCGTCATCTAGGGTGGCGCCCATGTGTAACTTAGGGCATAAATGTGTCCATTTTTGAATTTTTTTTTAAATAAAAATTTTTTTTGAATTTTTTTTTTAAAAAATTGTTTATTTAAAAAAAATCTTCAAATTTTTGCTTATAAAGAAAAATATATTGAATTTAATTTTGTATGAAAGTTGATAAATACAATATATATATATATATATATATATATATATATATATATATATAATATATATATATATATATATATATATATATATATATATATATATATATATATATATATATATATATATATATATATGTATATATATATATTGGTTTACGTTGTTCTCATGATAAGTGTGTATATTATTTAGCTACATAAAAGTATTCTATTCACAAAAGAATTATAATATTGTTCTGTCTTTTGCATTATTTATCAACGTATGTTGAACGTCATGAGTTGATTATTTCAATAAAATGAAGTTTGTTTTGATTAGAAATTTTCAGATATATGTCCATTGTATGTATATTTTTAAATAGTTTATATAAAACAAAATTATAATAACTTTACATTATCCTCAAATAAGCCTCATTGTACTAAGTCATCCAAACAATTTTAAAATATTGATGTAATTTAGTGAAATTCACCTTCTTTATTAGTTGCTTGACCGTGTAAAATTTTACACGTTTGATTGTATTTTCCTTTGTCTCATAAAACAATGGCATATTAGCATGGACATTTTATAAACTGTATTTTTAAGGTCCTTTCAAAATGTGTTTTCCGCAATATATTTTCAAGTTTTCAAAATTTTAAATCAATTTTGTTTGTTCAGTTCAAAAAGTTTTAGAAACTACCAGCAATTTTAATAGAGTTAAAAATTTAAAAATAAATAAAATTAGTTTGAAACATAAATATAAAAATATATATTCAGATATATCTTAATTCAAATAATTCATATTATTAAATTTTGTAAAATAATTGGAATATTACAAATATAGAATATGTTTATTTAGCAGTGATTTTGATAATGAAAGAATAAAAAAATTGAATTTTAGGAAGAAAGGGAATTAGGGTTTTGGAGAAAAGGGGATGAGAATGAATATTTCTGCAGAGTTTCTCTCTGCGGTTCAAACTGAAGTTTTATTCAAAATATACAACTGTATTCTCTCTTATGTTGTTTGTTACAATCAATGATTGAGGATCTTCCTATTTATAGGCTGAGAATGCTTGCACACCAAGAAATCTTCAACTAACCTAACTAACTCAGATAAAATAATAAATAAAGGTAAATCTAAAAATTCTGTCGACATTTCGACAACTATTCAATTCAACACACATAACATTTCGACAACAACAGACTCTGTCGAAAATGACACAAAGAATTATACTTTCAATACACCATCTAATTCATTATGTATAAGCTATCTATATTCATCATAGATCTCAATTTATTGATCACTTCGACTTGCACTCTTTTCGTCATGATGTCTACAACTTGATTCTCAATTCTGCAATGTTCCAAGTTCAGCTTCGCTTTTGCAACTTGCTATCGAAGATAATGGAACCTCATTTCGATGTGCTTGCTCCGTCCATGCGCTATCGATTTTTTCTCCAGATTGATAGCAGACATGCTGTCAATCTTCATGGTAATCGCTACATGATCCTTCGTTGTAATCTCTTCAACCAAGTTAACCGTCCATGTTGCTTGACATGCGCAAAGAGAAGCAGTTATGTACTCTGTGTTAGACAATAATACTGATCTAGAAGGGGGGTTGAATAGATCAGTATTTAAAAATCTAGCGATTTTCAAAATTGTTTTTAAAGGTTGCGAAAGCTCCCTAGACCACGATCGTCTAAACGTTTCGTTATTGGAAAGACCGGATATGCGTGAAACCTAATGGAACGACTAAGATAAAGCTAATCAACAACAATCTTAATCAATTGACCAAATACACAAATCCTTGATATAGCTACCATCAATGATGAATTAAAACAATGAGAAAACAAGAAAAATATTGATAAACTTGTGTGAAGTTAATTTTAGCAAACACTTTGTGTGCACACTACACCAAGACTTAATTTCACTAGAATTGTTAGTGCAGAATTTTCCTTAGTTACAACCAAAGTGGTTGCAACAATTTATCAAACAGCTTTAATGCATACCAATTAAGCGAGATGAAGTTACCAATTAGTTTCACACAAGATTCAATTTATGCAGAAATTAAAGAGTTAGAGAAAGAGATAACAACACCAAATTTGTTTAGGCAGTTCCCCTTTCGTCCTCGCTTAGGGTACGTCTGCCCCCAATTCTAAAACTAGAATTGAGATATTTATTATCAATTGCAAAGTTTATACAAGAGAAGAAATAATCACCATCAAGCAAACCTAAGTGTTGTTGTAGATCCTATTCACTTCTCTCCCATTGATTCGAGTTAAACCAAGTGCTTCAAACGTTCCGAACAAACCTCCGATTGTAGCTACCTTATTGAAAGAACTCCAAGTTCTCCAAAACTCTAGCTCGGTTGATTTTGATCGGATATGCGTGAAACCTCCAATTATAGCTACCTTATTACAAGAACTCCAAGTTCTCCAAAACTCTAGCTCGACTGATTTCGATAGCAACACGCTTGAACCCAAACCTTTCTTCACAATCCTCCGGTTACCGTTACTCGTTCGAATGAACCCACCGTTCTTCAAACCTTTCACTCGGCTGAATCTATGAAGCAAAGATTTGTGCAAAAAAACCCCAAATCTTGGAGGAAAAAACCCTCAGATTTTATTCAAGAAAAACCCAATAAAAACCTCTACCCAAACCAAGATACACAATCCTATTTGGATGTTATCACCACAATAGTGCACTATGATCAACAAAAATTGTTATGTGTAGTTGTTGAAACATGCAATGAAGAGTGAAGATGAAGAGTAACTTTAGTGTATATCTTTCACTTTTCTTGTTGTTTACTGAAAAAGAGACTCTAGAATATATATATATATATATATATATATATATATATATATATATATATATATATATATATATATATATATATATATATATATATATATATATATATATATATATATATATATATATATATATATATATATATATATGGACCAAGTCAAAAACACAGTAGAACTTTTAGCAAAAATACACAGCAGAAAAATGAGTGAAATTAGCGGCCACTCGACCTGTTCATATCGGGGACTCGACCTGTTCAGACCCGGAATAAAACAATTCAAATGAAACAGGAGAAGAATCGACTCAAACAGGAGATGAGTCGACTCATCCTGTTTTTCCAGAAATGAGTCGACCTATGACTCGACCTGTTCAGACTCGCAGCAACACAATTCAAATAAAACATGTGAAGAGTCGACTCAAGTAGGAGATGAGTCGACTCATCTTGTTTTTCCAGAAATGACTCGACCTGTTCAGACCCGTGAGTTACGCAGAAGATGACATGCATGAATGAGTCGACCGCTCCAAGGCATGAGTCGACTCAAAGTTTTTTAAATGGTCAAAAATGAGTTTTTAAGATGCATTTTGGTCAATCCAAACCAGTCTCTTATGGACCTAAGGTACCAACAATGATCAAGTGCAATATTGACATATATGAGATGCTCATATATGCATAGACACATTGGATTTATACTTTGAGCATGTTAAAGAATGAATGCATTCTATGGTATGATTGAAGGAGAAGGGTGATCCAAAACGCAGCGGAATTTTAAAAAAAAAATCTCCTTTAGTGATCCTTATGAATGGGCATGACCAGTGATAGAACTGTTACCTCTTGTGACGATTGAAACCTTTGATGCAGATCTACGGAGCGATCACGAATGTTGAATAATGACAACGCCTCTACTCAGTCCATACAAACGGATTCCTTCAATCTCAGTGCTAGTTGCTACGAATGAAGGCTTTGAGTGAGTGAGAGAGAGAGAGAGAGAGAGAGAGAGAGAGAGAGAGAGAGAGACGAAATTGCAATTGCACAAATGCTTCTGCACAAGGGTTCTATTTATAGAACCACTTGTGTGGGTTGTAAGCTAAAAGGCCCACTTAAGTGTATGTGGCTCATATCTTATAATATGCGAAAATCACTTAAGCGCGTGGTACCTTACCATATTTCGTATTCTACTTAAGTACACCGTACCTTACGATGTCCTACAATTCACTTAAGTGCACCGTATCTTACGGTGTTCCTTAGTTACTCTATCTCTCATCAATCCGTCCTTTTGTGTGTGACTCTATAGGTTTTCACGGCATTGGCAATTATATTAAATCACGTATTTAACATAATAAACAATGAGCGGTATCTAGCAACACATCACTGCTACCCAAGACACGAAAATGTCATATGATCTGACAAATCCTTTTGTGATAATACTTACGTGTAAAATTACCCTATTGCCCTTAGGTCTATATTGAACACAAGGCATAGACTGTGTCATCCTTGTCCAGTTCAATATTGGGCCCATAGACATTTATCTTGTTACGCAGGATGGGTAAATTCCATCTAGGTCACTCATGTCCCTTAGCATGCTTCGTGTAGTACCCATCAATTGTCTTTATGGTCATCCAGTTACGGACAATGTTTGATCAACAATAAGGCACTCGACTCTACATCTAGGGTCCATAGTGGTTTCAGGTTGAAGGGTGGTATACACCATTATCACCATGAGAATAACTTATGACACTTTGCATAACATTCTATATAGTATTCTAATAGCGGGTCAATCCAGTATAAATATTACTCTTAATATTCATACCTATGTTTAAGACTTGATAACTCCTTATCCATGATCCATGAGATGTGATCATCAGTCTATATACATAATAGTCTTAATGCTTTAATGTTATCCCACTTCACAATAAGGCTTGACTACGAATACTTTAAGAATAGTGTCCTTATGTTTAATGTTATCTCATGATTAAGTCACACTTGATACATTAAACGGACTAGCTATTCTAGGGACTTTATTAAACAACCATAATAAAGAAAAAGCCTTTTATTATTAATAAATAATTTGATACAAGTACCAAAAGTATTGGTGTTTAGGGCTTACACCAATAATGATGACATCGTCCAAAGTACACAGTATGAGCTACTAAAAGGTTTGACATCATTAAAACAAGGACTAAGAACATTTGCCCTCACATACTCCCCCTTTTTGATGATGGAAAACCATGGCACAATCTTTCATATATCGCGTACTTTGATAGACATCCTCCCCCTGATTTTGTGCATTCCTTTTAAAAAATCTACTATCATAATCATAAGTTGTGTTTCCATTGCTTCTCCCCCTTTTACAACATCAAAAAGAGACAATGACAAGGTCAAGCTGAAACAAAATATATTCATAAGCATGCAATCAACCACTTTGCAACAGATCAACATCAACAATAATTCACACAAAACGATGTTAATGTAAGAAATATAATCATAAATAAGACGCGGAACTAGAAAAAGAAATTTAGTACATTACATAGCCAAATTTGTTCAACATAAGTTCCAAGACATATAAACTAAACACAATAACATGCAAACATGAAAAAGATGAAATGCACTACATGGATGAAAGCTAAATGAATCAATCTTCTAAGGTCTTCTCTCCCGTGACGAGTCATTTCTGCTTCTATAAACAGAAAGGTGACATGGAGGTATGTCTTGTTCATAGAGGTCAATGAATTCAATGAAGTTCCTGTTAAGAGTATTGAAAGATTCATTGAGAGAGCGACGATTGGAACCCATAGTATCAATCTATTGCGTAATTGTGGAGGCAAATGAATTAAAATTGTCACCTTGGGTTTGAATCTGGCCCCTTAAGGCTAAGTAACATTCTTCTTGGAGAGTTGCAAATGAGGCAAAGTTGTCACTTTTAATCT
This sequence comes from Lathyrus oleraceus, assembly GCF_024323335.1. NCBI lineage: Eukaryota > Viridiplantae > Streptophyta > Magnoliopsida > Fabales > Fabaceae > Lathyrus > Lathyrus oleraceus. The sequence goes on along the minus strand of NC_066581.1, from coordinate 368,182,759 downwards.
GAAGTTGATCCTGCAAAGCCGTAAATCTCTCCTCTTAAAGTGTGGAAAAATTTTGCTGATGAATTTTCATATTTCTCAGCAATTCCATTACTTCAGAATTATCAGACTGAGAAGGAGGTGAAGGCATATAGGAAGATCATTGGCTGGTCCAGCCGGTGTGTTGCCACTTTCCCTAGCCTTGGTTATCAGATGGATGTTGTTCAGGTGTAGCACCTAGCCAATCTCCATGATCATCAACTTGTTGATCATCCTCCATGGGGTGAGTATCGTCATCATCATTCTCTTCTTCATTTTCATCTTGTATACTCGCGCTAAAGGATCCCAGATATAGCCCATTAAACTTAGTGATGTTTGATAGAATTCTTGATTAGTAGACACAAAGGTGTATTGAATTCCTGCAACAAAAACTTTAGCCCGATTGAGAATACTTTGAATAAACGAAAGATAGAAAAGAGCGGTGCCTCGACCTGACTCCTTTAAGGAAAAAATCCTGATTGCAATGTAGTGTGGCCAGTTAACCTTCAACTTATGTTTCAACACATAAATCAAGTGTACTTCCGCCTTGTCAAATCTAGAGTAACCTCCCTTCTTAGGACGGATAACATGCGTAACAACCCAATGTAAGATCCTGTCGACATGCTTCAAAATTTCAGTAGTCACGTTATTAGGGAACAAGTTACTCGCGATAACATTGTCAGAATAAGGTCTCTTCAACATTAAGTTTAAGGCAGACTTGAACTCATAGTTTGGAGAAAATACAGTATCGGTTATCTTAAGATCATTAGGAGACGACAGTGGAGAAATTTCAAACAGAGATTTCCAAACATCATCATTAACCTCAAGAACCCTATTACCGATATTATATTTAAACTCATAACCCTTGAATCTTCCAACAACACGTGTATGAAATAGTTTGACCAAATCTCCATTGTACTTGGTAGTACACTCTAAGAATAAGTCAATTCTTTGAACATTTAATTGCTCAACAACATCTGGAATATGAATATGTTCAACCACTAATGGAGAGAATACACAATGCTTAACAATTGTTCTCTTTTTGAACTTCTTTTCAAAAGATTTAGTAAGACCATCAGAGAGTAAAGAGAGAGCAGTTACCGTCATATTTGAGCGAGGTTGTGCAATACCAGTATTAGAAGAGGGTCCCCTTGCGGTTCTTCTTCTAGAGGTTCTTGATGAATCCATTTGAGTGTTGTTTTGAAGAGATTTGAGTTAATGGGTTTTTAGGGTTAGTGTGAGGAAGAGAGAGGGAGAAGAGAAGAACTAGGAGATTGACTATGCAAGTGAATAGAGATGCATTTGAAATGAGTCGACACATACCTGTTTAAAAACGCAGATGAGTGGACTCTGGGTAGCGAAGATTCAACTCATGAGTCGACCTGTTGGGACCCAAAGTTAATGATTCGAAAACATGAAATGCAACAATGGTCCTAATGATGAATGCATGTTAAATATGATTCCTAAACAAGTTTACACATATTTCAAACATAAAAATGGGTTAAGCTTAGACCAAACCATAAAATAAACATCAAGAAAGTGCATTATATAGAATAAGTGCATACATATATAAATGATCAAGATAGTTCAAATAGATGGGAACGATATTACCTCCAATGATGATAAACGATGAATGCCCTCACATAGCTCAAACTTATCAATGTGATTAATCAAAGAATAGACAAACATAGATATAGAGCAAGAATCATGTATAAATTTAAAAGTGATCTGAGATATCGAGAACACCAAGTTCCCTACGGATGTGGAAGAAAGGCTCTGTCGCAAGTGATTTTGTGAAAATATCGGCAAGTTGATTTTTGCTATCAACGTTGTCATACCCCAATTTTGCCCCTCATTCAGTAAACCGATACACTCATCATGAGTTTCGCATCATCTGCACATCATAACATCCATTTCATATTGCATAATGCCTGAAATGTCAACCAAAATAAATTTTTCGGATCTACAGGCAAACTGGTTGAATCGATTGTCAAATGTGCGTCAAATCAGCGGGCCAAAATTTTTAAAATCAAGCTTCCAGACATCGGTTTTATTAATCTACGTTTCCTGTAGTCTAATCTGGTAATGCTGTATTTATTTTTTGGCTAATTTTTTGGTGACTTTTTGACACGCCTGAGCGTTTTAACCGGACGTTTTTCATTTTAAAAATTGACAAAAACCTGTATGTTTCTGAGTCATTTATTTCGCACTGATCATTATGGTGCAATCATTTTATTTTTTAGAGCATTTTTGTGCCTAATTTTTATTCATTTTAAATTATTTTATTTTTATTTTTTAGTCAAAATGTTGATAAAAAATAAATAGAATTACTAGAATATTTAATTTAGTTTTATTTCATTTTGTAGAAAATATTTGATTTTTTATTCAATTGCATTTTGAGTTCATTTTTCTATTAAAAGATATTTAGGTTAGGATCAATTTAGACATTTACTAGTTGTAGAAACCCTACACATCACACTATATATAGTTTGTATTCACCAATGCACAACAAAAGTCCGAACAAAACTAGCGGCCTCCCCCGTCTGAATATGAGTTGGTTTTGGTCTCTGTTTACTGTTCATGCATAAAGCTTTAGCCTTTCTTTTATTTGTTTTTCTCCATGATATTTGAAAACATACAAAACCCACATGATCCTTTTTCTCTACTGATACCACTCTCTCATTTCTTTTTTTGACCACTAGTATTAGCATTTCTCTCATTCACTTCAAAAGAATAGAAAATATCCAATATAAAAGGAAAAGAAATGTGAGAACTTGGTAGTCATTTCCAAAAGTGTTTTTACCACTGACATCACATTATTACCTTCATTTATTTTCACTCAAAGAAAGCTTGCTCTCATTCTCTCTTTTGGTGACCGACACACTATTTCACCAACACAAAATTCATCCGTCAGTTGTGATTTCATACATGTCTGTCGAATGGTCACCTATCTCTCTTTGTGGCTCAATAAGGGGGGGGGGGGGGGGGGGGGGGGGGGGGGGGAAATAGGAAATGAGAGTAGTATATCAACTTTCTCCAAACCAACAGTAAGTACGAATCAACAATCCGACCCTAAACTGATCCATTTTTCGTACCACCACTCAAAGTTCTTTTTTCCTGAACTAAGTAAATCTCTGTTTCTATTTCTCAAACTTTCTTTTTTACTATTATTATTATTATTATTATTATTATTATTATTATTATTATTATTATTATTATTATTATTATTATTATTATTATTAGCTTATGTTTTTTTTTTGTATTAGCATTTTGTTTAATTTTTTTTATTTTCTAAGTTCCAAGCGTAGTTTTGTTTATTAATAGTTTTGTTTATTAATGCATTTTACTTTTGCTTAAATATTTGTTTTATATTTTTGTTTATTTTGAGGTTTATTAATTGAGTAAGCTTACATCCAATTTTGAAATGAATGTGTTTGGGTTCAAATTTAATATTTTTATTTTTTAAACTTTACTTTAGTTATAATAATGTAATTAGTTTTACTTTTTTTGTCCTCTTGATTAGTTTAATTAGTTTATTAGTAATGAATTAATTAAATGTTTATTTAATTAATTGATTTAATTGTGTTTTTTTTCATACATAAATTGATTAATCATTTAATTTTTCTTTTCAAGGTGATTAATAGAATATACAATTTGATTATTTGATTTAGGGATTAATTTTTGAGTTGATGAAATTTGAACATTCAATTAATTAATTTGTTTTTAAATTGTTAAGTAGTATACTTGATTGCTTGCTTAATTGATTTCAATCTGTTAAGTTAATTAGGTAGTCTCTCTGTCCATATTGTCACAGATGTAAATAATCACATTCAAATTCACTATCTTTTCGATTCAAATTTCATTGACTTTCCATAGTTTCAACATTCAATTTCATTTTCTAATCATCTTCAAATACAATTTCAAACTATTTTTCTATTAATCATCAAATCACTTCAAATCATTTTCATAACTAGACCTGAAGAAAAAGATTACCCTGGATGGAATATCCAGTCGTAATCCCGAATATTAGACCTAAGTTGTAAGAGTTTGTAAGCCATAAGTATTCGTCTTCTCTTCAAGATACTCTAGAATTCAAACCATTTTCATAAGTAAAATCTGAAGAAAAAGATTACCCTGGATGGAATATCCAGTCGTAATCCTGAATATTAGGCCCAAGTTGTAAGAGTTTGCAAGCCATAAGTATTCGTCTTCTCTTCAAGACACTCTAGTATTCAAACCATTTTTATAAGTAAAATCTGAAGAAAAAGATTACCCTGGATGGAATATCCAGTCGTAATCCTGAATATTAGACTCAAGTTATAAGAGCTTGTAAGCCTTAAGTATCTGTCTTCCCTTTAAAACACTTGTAAATATTCAAACTTCTTTTCTCAATAAAATTGAAAGAAAAATATCACCTGGGTGAAAGGTCCAGACGTAATCCCGAGTATTAGACCCAAGTTGTAAGAGCTTGAAAGTCATAAATACCTGTCTTTCAAGCCCAAAAATACATTCAACCAATCAAACTCTTTTTTCTCGCCGTCGTGCGATTGATCAGGAAAACCTTTTCATAAACGAAAGAAATCTTGTCTTAAGGTGATGTAAAGAAATGCTTCGGCCATAATTGTTGAGTTGAGATAAGTGATGTTTTTCCGAATGTTGATTTGTATATCCATTTGATGTGTGGTATACATCCGCTTCTCATCTATTTTGGGTAAAACAATGTTTTCTTCGATTAATACAATATAGTTTTCGCTAAAATCAACAAACAAACAAATATTTTTCTACCCAGAACTATGTAAGCCTTGAGTTCTCTATTGCACCCGGAGATACGTAGGAGCCGGATTTATAAATTTTGTCAGGCTCATTAGTAAAAAACTTAGGTTTAGTCCCCTTCGTTGTAAGAAATCCAAAAACATCTTCTCTTTTTCTTTTGATCCTATTATTCTTTCCCTCATAATAACTCGATAAAGCCTAACATTTCTAAGCTAACACTAATGCGCACAATAAACCTAATGGTTCCCGTTGAGTACAATGGACGTGAGGGGTGCTAATACCTTCCCTTTGCGTAACTGACTCCCGAACCTTGATTTGGTTGCGACGACCATAATCATTATCGTTCTTTCTTGGGTTTTATCGATATTTCCTCTTTCTTTTTTAGGAATAAATAAAGTTCGGCGGCGACTCTGTTTAGTCCATCAGGCGAGCGTGCGATTGCGCTTCGCTAAGTCGTGTTCTCATTTTTCGAGGTGTGACAAACGTGCTCGAAGACGACATCACCTTTCTCAACATGATCCCTAAGGAAGTGATGATAAATTTCAATATGTTTAGTGTGTGAATGTAGTATAGGATTTTTGGTTAGATTAATGGCGCTTGTATTGTCACACAAAATGGGAATACGTTCAAGTTGAACATTGAAGTCGAGTAATTATTATTTGAACCACAAGATTTGAGCATAACAACTACCGGCTGCAACGTATTCCACCTCGGCTGTTGATAAAGCAACAAAAACTTACTTTTAATCATGCCAACTCACTAAGGAATTTGAATAAAAATGACAAGTACCACTAGTGCTTTTCATATCCGATTTGCAACCAGCAAAGTCGGAATCAGAGTATACAATCAAAGAACAATCACTTCCCTTAGAAAACCAAAGCCCATACTTTGAAGTACCATATAGGTATCTAAATATGCGCTTGATAGCCTTTAAGTGTGATTCTTTGGGACATGATTGATACCTAGCGCACATACATACACTAAACATAATATATGGACGAGATGCGGTAAGATAGAGGAGGGAATATATCATCCCTCTATACCTTTTTATATCTACGACCTTACCATTTTCATCCCGGTACATATTTATCGCAGTAGGCATTGAATTGTCGATTACTTTGGAGTTTGCCATATCGAAGCGCTTGAGTAACTCATTGCAGTACTTCGTTTGGCTTATAAAAGTTCCTTCTTCAAGTTGCTTGATTTGAAGTCCGAGGAAGTAATTTAACTCCCCCATCATGCTCATTTCAAACTCTCCCTGCATCAACTTAGATAATTCCTTGACCAAATTTATGTTAGTATATCCAAAAATAATGTCATCTATATAAACTTGAATTAAAATAGAGTGTTTTCCTTGACGCTTAATATAAAGGGTTGTATCAACCTTCCCTCTTGAGAATCCTTGTTATAGTAAAAACTTGCTAAGACACTCATATCAAGCCCTATGGGCTTGTTTGAGACCGTACAAGGCACACTTAAGCTTATAAACATAGTTAGGATGCTCATAGTTTTTAAAAATGGGAGGTTGAGATACATAGACCTCTTCATTAATGTATATGTTTAGAAAAGAACTCTTAACATCCATTTGAAATAATTTGAAGTTTTTAGAACAAGCATAGACAAGCAAAAGGATTATAGCCTTGAGTCGGGCTACCGGAGCATAAGTCTCCTCATAGTCGATGCCTTCCTTTTGGTTATATCCTTGAGTAACAAGGCGAGCCTTATTGCGAGTTATAACTCTGATTTCGTCTAACTTGTTCCTAAACACCCATTTATTACCAATTACTCAATGGTCTCACGAAGGGGGGACAAGATCCCACACCTCATTTCTCTTGTACTGATTAAGTTCCTCTTGCATTGCTAAAAACCAATGTTCATCGAGTAATGTGTCTTTGGAGTTTTAGGCTCAATTTGAGAGACGAAAGAAAAATAATAACAAAAGTTACTTATCTTTGACCGTGTGGTGACTCCCTTTGAGATATCTCCTAGAATATTATCGATGGGATGATCCTTAGAATATTTCCAATCCAAAGGAAGATCATTGTTATTAATTGGATGATCCTCCTCTTTCTTTTCAGATATATGATCTGGCTCCTCCTCAACTTTTTCCGGATTGGGTTCAACGCTATTTTCTTCTTGATCTTTTATTATGTTTTCCGAAGGAACATCTGCACCATCAACAAAAATACCTTCTCTGACAATTTTTGGATAAGATTCATCAAAGGAAACATGCACGAATTCTTCAATGATACGTAGCCTTTTGTTGTATACCCTATATGCTTTACTAGATTGAGAGTGTCCGAGAAAGATACCTTCATCGGCTTTTGAGTCAAATTTACCAAGGTTTTCTTTACCATTATTTAACACAAAGCATTTACGTCCAAATACATGAAGATGTGAAACATTAGGTTTCCTTCCCTTTAACAATTCATAAGGATTCTTGTTGAGAATAGGACGAATGAGTATCCTATTCAATACATAACAAGCCGTATTTATGGCATCGGCCCAAAAATATTTAGGAAGGCCATTTTCATTATCATAGTCCTTCCAAACTCTTCTAAAACTTGGTTTTTACGTTCCACTACTCCATTTTATTGTGGAGTTCTTGGAGCGAAAATATTATGATCAATGTCATTGTTTCACAAAATTCCTCAAAGAGGTGGTTTTCAAATTCACCTCCATGATCACTTCGGATAGTAACTATGCTAGTGTTCAATTTGTTTTGAGAAATCTTGGCAAATTTTTCAAAAGCGGAAAAGGTGTCACTTTGACTTGCTAAGAAAATGGTCCACCAAAATCTAGAGCAGTCATTGAAGCTAGCGGAAATATACCCGAATGTATCACACGCTTGAACATACAACAGAGTCTCCATCAAACTTTATTTATCCCCAAAGGTAAGGGAAAACATCGATAAAACCCGGGGGAAAGAGATATGTTGGGTAAGGAAGTCGGTTATGCGAGGGGAATGTATTAGCACCCTAAACATCCATGGTACTCCATGGGAACTGTTTTGATTATTCTAGCTTGAATAGGTGTGATATCTAAAATTACTCGCAAAAGAATGGAAAAGGAAAGGAAATAGATAAAATGCTCGGTGAGGATTGGGGCCCTCATGCCTACGTATCCTCATAGTGCAATGAGGAAGTCAGAGCTTCGTAGTTCAAGGAACTAGAGGCAGGAGGTGGAAAGAAGTGTGATATAAAAATGATTTGAACCAAGGATAGTGTTTTGAACTCCAACAAGGGTGAAAAGATGAACCCAAGAGTAAGGTGGCTATTACCAATATGTGGATCAGCAGGTCGCCACTGTTAGTACCTTAGGATTGACATTAATTTTGTAAAACAAATAATGTAATCACCTCTGTTGTTTTAATATGTTGGGTTGAAGAAGTTCAAAATCTGGATCAACATGTCATGTAAGATGTCATAACATCGTGACTATGACATCACGCCTGTGTGTAAAACTGAATTAGTTAATTCTGTTATGTGTTAATTGATTTAATATCCTGGGATTAGTTAGAATCCTATGTGGCGTTATTTGTGGAGGTCTTGAAGACTCAATCAGAATATTGGGTGAATATACAGTTTCTAAATATGGAGATATTTTAGGAAGTAAAAGATTGAAGACCTTGATTGTAGCAGAAGTTTTCTGCTGGCTTTGTAACAGCAAAGGAGAAGTTTGCTGCGGTTTCTGTAGGCCCAAATCCAGTTGGGTGTTTAGGTTATAAATAGCATATTGTAACCTAGGTTTGGTAAGCCTCAAATAATGTAAAATTAGGGGTGTGTGTGAGGTAAACCTCCCAACCTGTGGGAAGGTTACCATGTGTTTCTTAGTGCTCGAAGGCATGAGATTATTTATAACTCAAAGCCTGTAGGTAAGAGTTTGTTATGGTCTTGAACGAAGCTGTGAAGCAAGTTCAAGTTGTTTAGCATTACAGTGTATTTGTAGTGATAGGAATGGAAACTGGAGGTTTCTATCTAGGAGTTCCTAGGTATAGATTGCATTGGGTAGGGATTAAGTGAAGAGTTTTAAACGGGGGAGTTTAACTCTGAATTAATACTACTGATAGTGGATCTTCTTCCTGGCTTGGTATGCCCCCAGAGTAGGTGATGTTGCACCGAACTGGGTTAACAATTACTTGTGTTTTTACCTTCTTGTCATACCCCGATTTTGGTCCTGAATTGTTTCCATTTTTTCATTTTTATTTGGCACTTGGCCTAAAGTTCATTTGCATACATTCATGACCAAAGGCAACCATCCATTCCCAAATCCATATTTTTTTTTATAAACATTGGACATTATCTAGTTTTTTTGATCATGGTGTTTTTTGATTACAAAATGGATTTTAGTTATTTGACTCTTTTTAATTTCCAATTTCAATTTAATTTCAAAGTAAATCTAATTCCAAATTTCGAATTAATCTTAATTGTTTTTTTTACTAATGATTCAAACTCTAATTGATTTTTATTTTCGAATAAATGTTAAAATTGATATCAAAGTAATTTTAACAAATTATAGACTAATTTGATTTTAATTGGTTTTATTGGTTTTTGGATTTTAAATTGACATTTAGATGAGTTTTAGATTATTTCAAAAAAATCCATATCCATTTCTACAACCACAAATTCATTTCATTCAAACCAAGTTGTTACAACCATTTTTTTATGTCATAAGTTTCCGACACTAGATAACCATTGCATTTGCCAATTTCATTCCAATTCCAAAATATATTTGCGCTCAAAGCGCATAAATCACAAAAACCATGACATTACACAAGCATCACAGCATTTCCATAAAGTACAAAGTCATGTTCCAAATTACATTTCACAACATTTTCTTACAAGTTCATCATATTAAATAAATCCTACAAATACAATCCAAGGAAATACTCCATCTAGGCCATTGAACTCCGGAATTTCAATGTTAATACCAAGCTACAACTAAAATTCAAATCTTCGAGAAATCGAATCCGGCATCAGAGCAAGGTAAAACGGATATCAAAGAGGAGGCATTCTTTTGGGTTTGAAAGCCAAAAAGAAATAGAGTTAGAGGAGCTTTTTAATTTGATGCAGATCCATCTCCTAGTAAAACATAATTGCCTCTTTAAAACAGCCCCCATCCAATGCGCTTCGTATCCGCATTCCAACACCATTTCATTTGTCTTGGACCCTGTAGTAGACAACAATCACCAAGCCTCATTTGAGCCAAAAACTGCAGTGGAAACATGTTACAAAAGTACAACCACCATGATCCTCAAATCTGCTACAAGTCCAAGTACTCGAGCCACCAACCTACCAAATCAATCAAGGAAGCGAAGTGTCAGAATAAATATTCAAGCAAAGCTTACTTCAAGAGTTTTCAAGTCAAGTTTCAGAGAAGAAAGGCTTATGCGCAAGAACTTCCTTACTATGGTCTGAAAGTAGGTCTTACCAACTATGTTGCAGCCTATGACACCATGTCTCCACGCCCTTCAAACCATAGTCCTGCAGAGCCAAGACAATCCAGCAAGCTGCAAGTGAGAGCCTTCACGCTAATTCTTTCCATGCATATGTGACTTGCAAAAAAAAACCGTACCACCATAAGTTTGCAACGATGATGCTCCACACACATGAAGCCTGCAAGAAAAAGAACAGAACAGCAAACATCAGAATATGGTTAATGCACCGGTCCAAAGGGCAAAGCCAATAAGGTTGAATCAAATTCACCATAGCAGCAATGGCCATTTGTCCATGATTTAATCACCAAGAGTTTGGTTAATCCCATAGCAGACCAAGGAGAGATGCAACGCCAGCATAAGCTTCTCATACTGTATGCAACTCAAACCGGCAATGCATTGGATGCTGCTGAACGTCTTGCTCGTGAAACCGAACTTCCAACTATCCAACGAATTTCACCAAAATTACAACCTGTGACCTGCACAAGAACACACCAAGATAGAACAAACTTGCAATCTTGAGTCAAGTCAAAACATGAAGCAACCTGCAGCAATTGCAATCCTCCATGAGCATAGTCCATAAGCATTCCAATTCGTCACCATGCCATGTCCACCTGCAATACCAATGTAAACCAAACCATACAACAGTCATTCAATAATTACACGCATTGAATCAAATGATGATGCAGACGATGCTCACCTTGAACTGCACTATGTTGAATCAGCATTTGTGGAAATAATTTTACCAAAGAAGAAGCTCTACTGAATGCCTTGAATAATGGCCGTCCTAGAAAAACAGGAACCATTTGAACATCAAGCTCCCATATAATAACAACTGCGATTGGATCTGGAGTACTGTTATTGGCATGGGCTAGCGTAATTGGGTTGGATTACCGGTCCTACGGTGATGATCCTTTTCAGCCTCATCATTTCGTATACCTCATGGATGCTAACTGAATGTTATCGTTCTGGTGATCCTCTTTTTGGGAAGAAAAATTATACTCAGTGCAACAGGATATTCAATTGCAGTTTCTATTAGTATGATGGAAATGAAAAGATCAGAGGCCTTCAGCAATGTAAAACCTGCATTTATCACTGTTCATGTCCAAATCGCAATTGGACCCATAATTCACAAAGCCACATCTTGACCTTCAAGTCACCAAAATGCTATCAGCAGCTACAATGAAACCAGAAAATTCATTTTTGCAAGAGGAATTCACTGCAGTAAAAACATACAATTAGCCAAGGCAGTAAAGATTCGAAAATACCTGAAATGGAATTGAGACAAATTAGAGGAAGAAAGTACACTGTTCACATTACCATTTTCGAATCTAGCATCAAATAGAGCAATCCCAACTGAGCACATCAAAAGGAGTTTGCAGAGATACTCTTTTGAACTCCATATACCAATCCGAAACCCTAAAACTGTGATATAAAAAAAGAGAAGGAAGAGAATCAGGGGGAGATCGGAGGCGACCACCAAAAAAAGCCCTAATCCAAAAACAACAGAAACGCTAAACACCAAAGGAACGAACCTGATTTCAATCGACGGTGGAAAACCTTGAAGCCTAACGAAGAGAGCCCATTGCAAGCTCGCTACCACCGCCGAATCACCGCCAAAGGTGAGCTTTCGTATTGGATCTTCCTTTTAAACCTTTGTTTTTTTCGCCTTTGGGTGTGAGGCAGAGCGGTGAGCGAAGGTTGAGGATGAATAATTGAGGGTGAGAAAGAGGGTTGAGGTTGCGGACGCGAGAAGTTTGAGGACGCGATTGAGAGAGGTGTGAGGTGGAGAGATTCTGAGAATGAATTTGGGAGGGGGACGATGAGTTCTGGGATGTTTGCGTCCTCACTCTTCATTTTTTTTATTATTTAATCTTTATTAAACCGACCGTTAAATCCATTTAAGTGTCCATTTAGTTTCCCTTAGTTGGTCATTAATTTTGGCTTGCGGGTAATCGTAACATATTCATGTTTATCTCCACCAATTAACTTCTCTTTTGAAAACCCAACAGACTACTTCATTTTAGTTTTTATTTTATTTTTTATTTTTTTAAAATTTTTTATTCCAATTTGTTTTGGTTTATATACCCAAGTGGTTGTAAATAATAACTCATCATAATTGGTCTGGTGGAGAGAGGGCAGTTTCATGGTCTTTAGTGGAGTGGGTTCAATACCCATATATAGCATTTTATTTCTTCTAGCGTTCATTTTTTTTTCATGTTTATGTTTTAGTATAATTTCTCCCATACTCATAGTTTCATTATTATTTAATAACACAAATTTGGTTTCTTTTAATTTCATCATCCATTCAAAACCGCTTTAAACTATTAGAATCACACTTTTCTCGATTCAATGTCGAGCCCATTTCCATACCCTTGTAAGTCGATTGCTTTTTAAGCATCGCCATCAACCTCACATAGCTTACTCTTGGGCTTTCTTACAATGAGCCAGTTTTCTTGCACTTACACTCATACATTGCATTATTTGTTGTTTGGACCCGATTTAATTATTTCATGATTTTTGAATCCCCATTTAACAAAATGTACCCCACTCCCCCGATGTGTAATAATTTTACTGCTTTTTTTATTTCTTTATTGCTTGACTGTTTAGTTAGATACTAACACAAGAATAAAATCAACCATTTCCAAAAGATCAAAAATAATGACTCGATCCAACATCGAGTATTTTCTCAATAAACAAATCAATTCATTTCTCCCTTCTATTCTATTCCATTTCTTTCAAACTTTCATCAAACGCTTGATTCAATGTCAAGCCAGTTTTCTTAATAAAAACTCAAAAAATATTAATTCATAGTTAAGACCTTTTCAATAAGATGGAAGTGGAACGTGGTGTATACCGCGCACTCCTGAGACTAGGATTCGAGATGTATATCTCGCCAATCCTAGCTCTCGCCATCATCCAAATTTATCCACTTTGTTTTCTCTCAAACACTCATTCAAGTTTCTCTTAAACGTCCATCAATATTTGATCTAGGGTCAAGTCATTTTCACAACAAAACTCAAAATACCTAATTCTTATTAAACACCTTTTCAATAAAGATGGAAATGGAACATGGTGTATACCGTGCACTCCTGAGATTAAGATTCGAGACGTATGCTTCGCCTATCTTGGCTCTCGCCATCGTCTAAAAATTGTCAATGCGGTTTCTTCAAACCCTTTCTCAATCAAACCTCAAAATACCTAATCTTTATTAAACACTTTTGCTAATAAAGATGGAAATGGAACATGGTGTATACCGCACACTCCTGAGACTAGGATTCGAGATGTATATCTCGCTCATCCAAGTCCTCGCCATCACTCAAAATACATCCAACCAATCAAACTCTTTTCTTGCCGCCGTGCGACTAATCAAAACCATTTTCATAAATGAAAGATATATTGTCTTAAGGTGATGCAAAACAATGTTTCGGCCACGATTGTTGAGTAGAGATAAATGACGCTTTTCCGAATGTAGATTTATAAATTTGTTCGATGCGTGGTATGCGTCCACTCCTCATCTGTTTTGGGTAAAACAATGTTTTCGTCGATTAATACAATATAGCTTTCGCTAAAATCGACCAACAAACAAACATTTTTCTACCCAGAACTACGTAAGCCTTGATTTCTCTTTTGAGATACGTAGGAGCAGGATTTTTAAAATCTTGTCAGGCCCACTAATAAAAAATTTAGGTTTAGTCCTTCGTCAAAAAAATCCAAAAACATTCTCTTCTCATCCTTTCTTTCTTTCCCACCTAATAATTCGAAAAGCCTAATATTTCAACTAACACTAACGCACACAACTAACCTAATGGTTCCCGTTGAGTACAACGGACGTGAGGGGTGCTAATACCTTCCCCTTGCGTAATCGACTCCCGAACCCTGATATTGGTTGCGATGACCATATCTTATCCTTTCTTTTAGGGGTTTTATCGATATTTTCCCTTTCCTATTTTGGGAATAAATAAAGTTCGGTGGCGACTCTGTTCAGTTCATCATTGCGAGCGTGCGATCGCGCTTCGCTTTGAAGTCGTATCCCCATTTTTCGAGGTGCGACAGATGGCGACTCTGCTGGGGAATCCAATCCCTAAGTGAGTCAAGCCTAGTTAGGACGTTTGTGTGCCTTTGTTTGTTTAATTTTGTGGCTTTTCCCTTATTTGTTGCTTTTTAATATCTTTATTGTTATATTGATATTTGTTGTATATTGGTTCCACCGTGTTGGGTACTTGGATTTTGATTGCAAACCATGTGGTAAAGACTCTACACCCGAGTCTAGAGTGAAAAAAACATAAGATAGGACGATGGTTGAGTAGTACGGACTCCCGAGGTGGATACTTCGTAAGAGTCAGTACGAGAACCTCACTTAGAGTAGATACTTTTGAAAATATTGTCGCCCGAGGTGTATACCTCGTAAGCTTCGATGTTTCAAAGGGGTCCATGACTCTAAGAACCTTTTAGAACATTGAACCTTTGGCCAACTAGAAATGATGGTTGCGTAGTATGGATTCCCGAGGTGAATACTTCGTAAGAATCGATACGAGAACCTCGCTCAGAATAGATTCCCTAGATGGAGTTGATGACCAGAAAGTATTTTCCGTAAGCGTCAAACAGTCTTTTGAATCCATGACTCTGAGTAACCTGTCTAGAACTCAGTCGATGGTTGCGTAGTACGGACTCCCGAGGTGAATACTTCGTAAGAGTCGGTACGAGAACCTCACCCAGAATAGATTCCCTTGATGGAGTTGACAACCGGAAAGTATTTCCCGTAAGCGTCAAACATTCTTGTGAATCAATGACTCTGGGGATCCTTTGTAACAAAGCCCTAGATCATACCCGGTGAGAATCCCGTTTTGGAAAGCAATCAAATTTATCCATACCTCGGACCTTTGAACCTATCCAAAGAAAAAAACAAAAAAAAACATTGCATCCATCCATTCATTGCATACGCATAAAAAGCAAAACTCTTAGTTTGTTTCGCATTATTTCAGGAATCCAAGACTTGTTAGCAAGATGAATCCTGAGAGAAGAGGCACTTCTCAGTTCAAATACAAGAGCGTGGACCTTACCAGCCTGCAGAAGTTGAGTGCCAAAATAAGACCAATCAAACTCAACAACTTTGTACAAAACTATGGAAGAATTCTGGACATCCTAAATGAGAAGATGGACATGATGACCGCAGTGACTATTGCTCAGTTCTATGATCCACCTCTACGTTGTTTCACGTTTTCTGACTTCCAGTTGGCTCCTACCTTGGAGGAGGTTGAGAGGATCATAGGCCGGAATTTGAAGGATCATAATCCATTTCCTAAGCTCGATGAAGATATTCCTCCCAAGAGGATAGCTTCAGCTTTGGGCCTGAAAGTTTCTGAAGTCGTGGACAATTGGGATGTGAAAGTACCTTTCAGTGGTTTTTCTAGGAAGTTCTTGGAAGATCAGGCCAAGAAGATGAAAAAAAAAGGGAATTGGGAAGCCTTTTATGTTGTGTTAGCCGTGTTGGTATATGGGATAGTTCTCTTCCCAAATATTGACCATTTTGTGGACCACCTGGCGATGAGAATTTTCCTCTCTAGTAACCCTGTATCGTTCCTCTTGGCAGATCTCTACTACACTCTCCATGATCGTCATGAGAAGAAGGGAGGAATCGTCTTATGTTGTGCGAAATTGTTGCATGCCTGGTTTAGATCCCATATGCCCGAAGAAGGTCCTTTTGTCTCAAAGGAACTCAAGCCCTTCCAGAAGTTAGCTTCCCTCACCTCCAGTCATGTTAAGTGGTATATCAGGGATTGGGAAACCGAGAATGTGATTGTTAGCATTGGAGACTTCCCCAATGTGCCTTTGATAGGAACCAAGGGTTGCATCAACTATAACCCTGTGTTATCTCTGAGGCAGCATGGGTACCCTATGAATGGCCCTCCAAAAGCTGAAGCTCTAGAGCCTTTCATCTTGCATAGTGCTGAAGCGGATCATCCCATGGTGAAAAAGATCAAGAGGTCTTGGCAAGCAGTTATCAGAAAAGGTAAGGAGTTGGGTAAGAGAAATGTCATTGCCCAAGAGCCTTACACTTGTTGGGTTAAAGAGAGGGTTCAGATGATTAAACTCCCTTTTCCATTTGATCGTTCTATCTATCCATTGGTTCCTGAGCCAGAACCCATATTACCTGAAGATGTAGAGAAGCTCAATCCCGTATCAAGGAGTTGGAGTTGGAAAATGCTGATTTGAGAATCAAGCTTGGCCGAGTCTCGATAGAGAATGGGAACTTGAAAGACGATCAACAAAAGAAGGACAAAGAGCTTGAAATCTCCAACAAAAGAGCTAGAGAGTTTGAAGCAAGGAGAGAAAAGTTTGGACAAGCGCTCTATAGCACTAAATCTATGTTCAAATCAAAGGAAAAGGAGTTAGATAGAGCTTTACTCCGGATTCAAAAACTCAACAAGACTCTGGAACTGACCCTTGAAATGAAAAGGGAAGCACGGCTGATTTATGAGATTCGTACTCGTGAACTGGAGAATACCATTCAGAAATACAAGGATACTCTGGAACGCGAGAAGCTGAAGACTGAAGAGTCAGAAAGAGTTTGCACACGGCTGAAATATCATTTGGAACGAGCCGATGCTAGAATCCAAGCACTTGAAGGTGGGGATCAGGATGCTGCCTATATGGTGTTGCTAGGTGAATGCAGATATTGGAGAAACCTCTATAGGGACATAGAGGTGACCAAGGCTGAAGACTTGCGCATCATCCAAGATCTCCAAGGGCTTTACACTGAGTGGAAGGGCAAATTTCTGAGGTTGTCCGGATTTGCGAGTTCCATCATGTGAGAGCTACCTGAGAAGCTGCAAGAAGCTGATTGGTGCATGTGTCCAGAGAACACCCCGCATCAAGTCTTTAATTTCATTAAGTTTTGTAAGGCAATGTTAGAAGGGTTAACTACCGACCTTGCTACGGTTCGGAAAGCCCATAAGCCATGAGCACGTTGTTTGTATTTGAACTTTGATATGAGATTAATGAAAATCGCTTTTGAGATTCATTTTATTGTGTTTCATTTCCTTATTATTTTAAATATTTGCGAACAAGTGTTGTGACATTTTTGAAATGAATGATTGAAACTAACCAAGAGTTTTGCAAACAAAATGCATCCATACATGCATTCATGCATTTTCAAAACAGAGTCTCATTTTGTCCTTTCTTCCTCCAGTTTCACGCTGAATTTTCAACACCAGTATAATACTCGTGCCAGAGCAAGACAGAGAATGGCTGACCAAGAACAAGAATTGGAGCGAGTGAGCTCAGAACTCGAAGACCTACGAGGAAACATGGGTCAAGTTATGGAGATACTACAGGTCATCAGGGCAAAGTTGGATGCCCAAACAACGGTCGTTTCAGAAATCGCTGGTCCCACAATTGAACCCCAACCTGCAAGGACAGTACCAACCACTTGGCCAACCTATGGTTTACCTCCCGGTTTCACACCTCCAGTTGAAGGCACCCCTGGTTTTGCATAATCCTCTCAGCAGACGGCTCCTCTACCGACCATCAATGAAAATCATCCAGTGGTCCACACGTTCGCACCTCCTCTCGTTCGTGCACATGTGCAACCTTACTTTGAGGATCAACAACATGCTCCGGACTTTTTAGACGAAGATGAGGAAAGGCAGGAAGACATAAGGGGGATGAAGGAGAATTACCAGATGCTTGAGAAAAGATTGAGGGCTATGGAAGGTGACCAAGTTTTTGGTGCTACTGCTAAGGAGATGTGCTTAGTGTCAGGTCTTGTGATTCCTGCGAAGTTCAAGACCCCAGATTTCGATAGGTATGAGGGTCACTCGTGTCCTAAGAGTCACCTTATTATGTACTATCGAAAAATGGTTGCGCATGTAGAGGATGACAAACTTATGATACATTGCTTCCAAGACAGCTTGAGGGGTGCTCCCTCTAAATGGTACTTAAGCCTTGATTAGAGTAGGATTCGTTGTTTCCAAGACTTATCTGATGCTTTCATCCAACATTATAAGTATAACATGGATATGGCCCCAGATAGGAGGCAATTGCTCAGCATGTCCCAGAAAGATAAGGAGTCTTTTAAGGAATACACGCAATGATGGAGGGAAGTGGCCTCGCAAGTCGAACCACCTCTGGCTGAGAAGGAGTTAGCGGATTGGTTCATGGATACGGTCAAACCTATGTTCTATGAAAGAATGGTGAGTAGTGTATCTGCGAGCTTCTCTGACCTGGTCGCCGTGGGCATAAAGGTCGAGCTGGGATTGAAGAATGGAAAGATGATGACTACCTCTGAAACATATGGTAGTAATGCCAAAAAGTTTCCTGGAGGATTTCAAAGAAAGAAGGAGGGTGATACAAATGCAGTGTCAACCAGTCAAAGGAGGAGTCATCCATGGAAGAAACAACACCAATTTGCTCAACAACAACCAACTTATCCAGTACAATATGTTCAACAACCATATATGGCAGCTGTCACACCAAATTTCAACCAATCACAAGCTCCTGTCTATCAACCTGCTCAACAAGCGCCAATATACCAGCAAGCGCCCACGCCACCTACTTATCAACAGCCAAGGGCACAGGCTCCTCGTCCACAGAATCCTCCAAATCAAAATAGGGTACAGAGAGGTAGACTTCTGTTTGCTTCAATCCCTATGACATACACTGAATTATACCCATCGTTACTACAGAAAGGGTTGGTGACTCCCAGACCTTTGGGTCCTCCACCAAATCCTTTACCTCCATGGTACAATCCAGATGCCCATTGTCCTTTCCATGGGGGTGCCCCTGGACATGATTTAGAAGGATGTTATGCTTTAAAGCATATTGTGCGAGACCTGGTTGAGAAGAAGATTCTTTCATTTCGAGACGTCGAACCCAATGTCAAAAGTAACCCTTTGCCAGCGCATGGTGATGTTAATGCCGTCGAGGATGCTTCTGATGTGTGTATAATCAAAAACGTAGAAGATGTTAAAACTCCGTTGCTAGCGCTTCATGCAGGATTGGTGGGGGCTAGATTGATTGATACGTGTCACGATAACTGTGAGGAATGTGCCGTTCATCCAAGAGGATGTAAAGTGGTACGAAATGACATTCAGAACTTGATGGATCAAGGTGTTTTACAAATTTGTGGTCCAACAACAAACGAGGAAGTTTCAGTCATTGAACCCGTTTTTAATATACCAGAACCGTTTGAGGTAACTTATCACAGAAGAGATGTTGTTCACCCATCACCCGTAGTAGTTTGCATGCCTACCCCATTTCCTTTTGAAAGCACCAAGGCGGTACCCTGGAAGTATGACATAATAGTGGTAGATGGAGTGGTAGATGGAAAGCCCAAAGCTGCTGAAAGTAAGAAAGGTTTGGAGAATGTTGACACTGACATCACTAACATCGCAGGGACAAGCAGGATGACCCGCAGTGGTCGGATTTATACTCCAAATTTTAATAAGAACCCTCAAGAGCCAACAAGGGAAGCTGCAAATATAAATCCTACCCCAGAGCATGGAGGGGCACAACCGGCTGTGCAAACAGATGAAGCAAGTGAGTTCCTAAGGATAATAAAGAAATCTGACTACAAGATAGTTGATCAGTTACATCAAACACCATCAAAAATATCTATCTTGTCTTTACTTCTGAATTCCGAAGCTCATAGGGAGGCTCTACTGAAAGTGCTTGCTCAGGCTCATGTTACCCAAGATATAACGGTTGGCCAATTTGATGGGGTGGTCGCCAATATCACAGCCTGCAAGACTCTAAGTTTCAGCAATGAAGAGCTACCCAAAGAGGGGAAGAATCACAATCGTGCCTTGCATGTGTCCATAAAATGCCAAGAAGATGCTCTGGCCAGAGTTTTAGTTGACACTGGATCATCCCTCAATGTTCTACCAAAGAGGGCACTTGCTAAATTGTCTTACCGAGGTTCGGAGTTGAAACCTAGTGCGCTTGTCGTAAAAGCATTTGATGGTTCGCGAAGAACAGTAGTTGGGGAGGTGGAACTACCAATACAGATTGGACCGCATGTATTCCCCATCAATTTCCAAGTCATGGACATAAATCCAGCTTATAGCTGCCTTTTGGGACGCCCATGGATACATGCGGCTGGGGCAGTAACTTCTACTTTGCATCAAAAGATGAAGTTTGTTGTCGATGGCAAGCTCGTTATTGTCTCAGGTGAAGAAGATTTTATCATCAGTCAACTCTCCTCTTTCCGTTATATTGAGGCTGATGAGGATGCCTTAGAAACCTCTTTTCAAGCACTTGAAATATCCAATGCCACACTTGAAGAGGTTAAGGATCCTGTTGAGAAAACCAGTTTGTCATTCGCCTCTTTGAAGAGCGCAAGATCAGCAGTTGAAAGTGGAGGCCCTGCAGGTTGGGGGAAAGTCATCAACGTCAATGAGAAAAATGACCATTTTGGTTTGGGGTACAAGCCTTCTGCTAATGGAGGAGCCCTGGTCCCTGCAAAGGACCGTGTGCGGAGCATACAAGAAGTTTTCCTGAGCAAAGGATTTATCCATGGAGATCAAGTTGGTGCAGTGGAAGATGACACTGAAGATGGAGAAATATCAAACCTGATATACCGATGTGAAGCAGCCCTGACAAACCGGGAACCGTTTGAGATTCCAGAAGTTTTTCCAGTGTCAAAGTAATTATGTTTTCCTTTGTGTTTTTGAAAATCCTTAGCTCTGCCCAAGGCTAATGGATCATTTGTAGGGCCCCTTTTGAATTTCAAAAAAATCATTATGACAAATAAAGAGCATTTTGTTCAAATTCTTGTCGTTCATTTACTTTGTTTTTCTTTCCTTAAAATGGCAATCCTTTCAAAAACTACAAAAATATTTTTTATTATTTCTTTTGCTTTTTATTTCCATTTTACTAAAAAAACCCATCATTAAAAAACATGCAGAATAATCAATAAACCAGTTGAATTCGATGACCCCACTACTTCCTATAATTTTGAACTCCCCATCTACCAAGCGGAAGAGGATAGTGAGGAAGATTGTGATTTCCCTGAAGAATTGGAAAGGATGCTCGAGCACGAGTCAAAGGCCCTTCAGCCACATCAAGAACCAGTGGAAACAATCAACCTTGGCACTGAAGAAGATAAGAAAGAGGTCAAAGTTGGGACTACACTTGAGGCAAGCATTAAAGAAAGATTGATCAAATTGCTACAAGAATATGTAGATGTATTTGCTTGGTCGTATCAGGATATGCCAGGTTTAGATACTGATATTGTGGTCCACAAGCTACCACTACAACCAGATTATCCGCCAGTGAAGCAGAAGCTCCGAAGAGCAAGACCCGACATGGCTCTAAAGATTTGTGACGAGGTGAAACGTCAGTTTGATGCCGGTTTTCTAGCAGTTGCAAAGTACCCTCAATGGGTAGCTAACATAGTACCTGTACCCAAAAAGGATGGAAAGGTCAGGATGTGTGTTGATTACAGGGATTTAAACAAAGCTAGTCCGAAGGACGATTTCCCCCTGCCACATATTGACACTCTGGTAGACAACACTGCTAAGTTCGCAGTCTTCTCCTTTATGGACGGATTCTCGGGTTATAATCAAATCAAGATGGATCCAGAAGACATGGAAAAGACCACATTCATCACCCCTTGGGGAACATTTTGCTACAAGGTAATGCCATTCGGTCTCAAAAATGCTGGGGCAACTTACCAAAGAGCAATGGTCACCCTTTTCCATGATATGATGCATAAGGAAATTGAGGTTTATGTGGATGATATGATTGCAAAATCTCAAAGTGAAGAGGATCATATAGACCACTTGCAAAAGCTATTCGAGCGTCTTCGGAAATTCCGACTACGACTGAATCCTGCTAAATGCACTTTCGGTGTCCGGTCTGGAAAGTTGCTAGGTTTCATTGTCAGTCAATGAGGAATTGAGGTAGATCCAGACAAGGTTTGGGCAATACAAGAAATGCCTCCCCCACGCACAGAGAAAGAAGTTAGAGGATTCCTGGGACGTTTGAACTACATCTCTAGGTTTATATCTCATATGACTGCTACGTGTGAACCTATATTCAAGTTGCTCAGAAAAGATCAAGCAGTTGAATGGAATTCTGACTGCCAAATGGCTTTTGAGAAGATCAGACAATACCTGCAAGAGCCCCCTATTCTAATTCCACCTGTTCAGGGGAAACCACTCTTTATGTACTTAACTGTGCTTGAAAAGTCAATGGGATGTGTGCTGGGACAACATGACGAAACCGGTCGAAAGGAACATGCCATCTATTATCTAAGTAAGAGATTTACCGATTGTGAAACCCAATACTCACTCTTGGAGAAAACTTGTTGTGCTTTGGCATAGGCCGCTCGTCGTTTAAGACAATACATGATTTGCCACACTACTTTGTTGATCTCAAAAATGGATCCAATAAGGTACATCTTTGAAAAGCCTGCTTTGACTGGAAGACTCGCCCGTTGGCAGATGTTGCTATCTGAGTATGACATCCAATATGTATCCCAGAAAGCCATTAAAGGAAGTGTGTTGTCCGAGTACCTGGCAAACCAGCCTGTTGAAGACTACCAGCCATTGAAGTTTGACTTCCCTAATGAAGACATTATGGTAGAAAAAGATTGTGAAATCCCAGGACTTGATGAAGGACCTGAACCCGGATCTCGGTGGAAGCTCATGTTCGATGGTTCCTCCAATTACATGGGGCATGGCGTAGGAGTTGTCCTGTTGAATCCAAATGGTGGATACACTCCTTTCACAGCAAGGTTGTGTTTTGATTGCACAAATAATATAGCAAAATATGAGGCGTGCATCCTAGGCATCGAAGCAGCAATTGATCTCCGAATCAAAATCCTCGAAGTATGTGGAGACTCAGCCTTGGTGATATACCAAGTCAAGGGCGAATGGGAAACTCGTGATACCAAGTTGATCCCATACCGTGCCTATGTCATGGAATTAATAAAATACTTTGACGAAATCACTTTCCGTCATATCCCGAGAACTGAGAATCAAATTGTTGATGCTTTGGCTATGTTGGCTTCAATCTACCAAGTTAGATTCCATAATGAAGCACCTCTCATTCAGATCGAGCGGAAAGTTGAGCCTGCCTACTGTCAGTCAGTTGAAGAGGAAGCCGATGGTAAACCCTGGTTTCACGACATCAAATGCTTTTTGCAAAATTAAGAATATCCAACAGATGCAACAACCCTTGACAAGAAAACATTGAGGAAGTTAGCATCCAAATTCTTCTTAAGCAATGGTGTGTTGTACAAGAGAAATCACGACATGATTCTGCTCAAATGTGTGGATGGACGTGAAGCGGACCTGTTGATCAAGGAGATTCATGAAGGATCCTTTGGAACTCATGCCAATGGGCATGCCATGGCCAAGAAGATTTTGAGAGCTGGTTATTACTGGTTGACCATGGAATCCAACTGCTTCAATTATGCTAGAAAATGTCATAAATGCCAAATCTATGCTGACAAGGTACATGTGCCTCCGACCCTACTAAACATTTTGACGTCACCTTGGCCTTTCTCAATGTGGGGGCATCGACATGATTGGCGTCATCGAGCCTAAAGCTTCCAATGGTCACCGCTTCATCATGGTTGCCATTGATTACTTTACCAAATGGGTAGAAGCCGCCTCTTATGCTAATGTGACAAAGCAAGTGGTTGCACGGTTTCTCAAGAAAGAGATCATTTTCCGTTATGGAATTCCAAGCCGGATCATCACAGATAATGGGACGAATCTGAACAATAAGACCATGAAGGAATTATGCGAGAGCTTCAAGATTGAGCACCATAACTCTTCACCATATCGTCCAAAGATGAATGGCGTTGTTGAAGCCGCTAATAAAAACATCAAGAAGATCCTGCAGAAAATGGTAAAAAACCTATAAGGATTGGCACGAAATGCTACCCTTTGCACTGCATGGATACCGGACTTCCGTCCGCACTTCAACAGGGGCAACCCCGTTCTCTTTGGTATATGGGATGGAAGCAGTTCTCCCAATTGAAGTGGAGATACCTTCAATGAGAATCTTGATGGAGACCAAGCTAGAAGAGGCTGAGTGGATTCAAAATAGATTTGATAAGTTAAACCTCATAGATGAGAAGCGAATGACTTCTTTGTGCCATGGGCAGTTATACCAGAAACGGCTCAAAAGGGCTTTTGACAAGAAAGTACGTGTTCGGGAATTCAGAGAAGGAGACCTCGTGCTTAAGAAGATCTTGCCAATACACAAGGACTCACGTGGGAAGTGGACTCCCAATTATGAAGGCCCATATGTGGTGAAGAAAGCTTTCTCCGGAGGCGCCTTGATTCTCACAACTATGGATAATGAAGAGCTCTCACACCCCGTGAACTCTGATGCAGTCAAAAAGTACTATGCCTAATAAAAACCCGCTAAATCGAAAACCTGAAAAGGCGATTTAGGCAAAAAAAAAAAAGGGTATCCCGGTGGACTGAAAACCCGAAAGGGCGGTCCAGGCAAAAGTTAGGGATGAATAAGAAATGGTAGCTCGCTAAGTTGAAAACCTGAAAAGGCGACTTAGGCAAAAAGGAGCGTCCTGGTGGATTGAAAACCCGAAAGGGAGATCCAGGCAAAAGTTAGGGGCAAAAAGGCATAAACTGCATCAGTTGTTACTGATTAACACCGAAGGATTTGAGGTGGAAGATCAATCCAGTTACTCCCCTTAGAAGCAAGGTTTTGGGAAATCATATCTAGTAGGGATGTTAGTGGTCATTGAATTCAATGTAAACCTTTCCTTATTGCCATTTTCAAAAAAAAAATTGTAACACTCTATGGAGCTACGCCATTTGTGCGCTACCATTCTTGAATAAAATACAAGTTTTCCCAATCGTTGTTAGTTGTGTTCATCTATGCTTTTCTTTGTTATGCAAAATGTCATTTATTTGTTAATAATGAAATTTTAAAACTTGAAAAAGAATTTGAAATTTACCACAAAAAAAAACAAAATTACTTTGACATATGTGAAAATCAAAGGAAAATCATTTGTTTCCCCGAAGGTCTCTAGGTTGCATAAATATTCCTGGAGCACCAACAAAAGTCCCCATGGAGTACAATTTATTAATCCTATAGAAGGATGGACCTTTGGTTATTTATAACTGACAATCATGATAGGTTCTCCTCTGGACGCGCCTGTTAATCGCACGGGTATGAGTTATTGGTGTTGAGGAATCAAAATCTCCGTAAAAAGCCCCTACAAACTCCCAGTCTGCCAAGTGTCAGCATTCTCATAGTCATGATCATTCATATATCATGCATAAAAGCATTCAAATCATGCATAGTCGAAATGTACTTCGTGCTCATTGTGCATTGACCTAGGTCTTGTTATTGATCCTATGTCCTTTGACCTCTAATTCCAGTTTGTCTTTGGTATCCTTAAACCAACATCCGGTTTTCGCAGTCATTTTCAAGTCCAATTGTTGTTGGCAAAATCCGTTAAAAGTTGGTTGTAGTCCATTGCTTACGGTCAGAGTCCGATTGTTGTTATTCCATCATCAGGTCATATATGAACCTGTTGTTCAGTGCTATTCGGGTCATATATGAACCTGTTGTTGAGCTTTATTCCAGTGTCAGGTCAGATATGAACCTGTCCTGAAGAGTCTTTCTCTATAATTGTTTCAATGTTGTTAGGTCATATATGAACCTGTTGTTGAACCTTATTCCACTGTCAGGTCATATATGAACCTGTTGTTCAATACTATTCAGGTCATATATGAACCTGTTGTTGAGCTTTTATTCCACTGTCAGGTCATATATGAACATGTTGTTCAATACTATTCAGGTCATATATGAACCTGTTGTTGAAACTTATTCCAGTGTCAGGTCATATATGAACCTGTTCTGAAGAGTTTTTCTCTATGATTGTTTCAGTGTTGTCAGGTCATATATGAACCTGTTGTCGAGCTTTATTCCAGTGTCAGGTCATATATGAACCTGTTGATACACTCTTCTTGATTTTTTCTGAGTTTGTTAGGTCATATCTGAACCTGCTGTCAGAACTTCTTGATATTCCCCCAGCATTGTCAGGTCATATATGAACCTGTTTGTTGTGTTTTATGCCAGTATTGCCAGGTCATATCTGAACTTGTTGTGACATTTTCTTTCTTATCCGAGTCTAGTAAGTCATATGTGAACTTACTACCGAAATCTCTTGTACTCTGAATGTTGTTTATCAACTTTCACTTCGATTACTCCCCAGTGTGTGTCTGATTCTCCAGCAGGATTTGTCTTCCCCAGCAAATTTGTTTTTTACCATTTGTCTGTCTCCCTGTGGACCATCAACATTTCCCACAGGTTGGTCTGTCTAATAGCATCTCCTGTCAAGGGTCCACCATATCCCTAGCAGATAAAAATTACAAAAAAAAGAATCATGCATCCATGCATATCATATCATATCATATCATATCATATCACATCATGTCATAGGGATTCAGGATCAAAATCCGGGTCTTCTTAGTATTTAACCATCTCCCACTATGATCATATGAAGAGTGTCCTGCTTCATATTCTCTAGTTGAAGATACTTAAATAGGGGCAACTGTCATACCCCGATTTTGGTCCTGAATTGTTTCCATTTTTTCATTTTTATTTGGCACTTGGCCTAAAGTTCATTTGCATACATTCATGACCAAAGGCAACCATCCATTCCCAAATCCATATTTTTTTTTATAAACATTGGACATTATCTAGTTTTTTTGATCATGGTGTTTTTTTATTACAAAATGGATTTTAGTTATTTGACTCTTTTTAGTTTCCAATTTCAATTTAATTTCAAAGTAAATCTAATTCCAAATTTCGAATTAATCTTAATTGTTTTTTTACTGATGATTCAAACTCTAATTGATTTTTATTTTCAAATAAATGTTAGAATTGATATCAAAGTAATTTTAACAAATTATAGACTAATTTGATTTTAATTGGTTTTATTGGTTTTTGGATTTTAAATTGATATTTAGATGAGTTTTGGATTATTTCAAAAAAATCCATATCCATTTCTACAACCACAAATTCATTTCATTCAAACCAAGTTGTTACAACCATTTTTTTTATGTCATAAGTTTCCGACACTAGATAACCATTGCATTTGCCAATTTCATTCCAATTCCAAAATATATTTGCGCTCAAAGCGCATAAATCACAAAAACCATGACATTACACAAGCATCACAACATTTCCATAAAGTACAAAGTCATGTTCCAAATTACATTTCACAACATTTTCTTACAAGTTCATCATATTAAATAAATCCTACAAGTACAATCCAAGGAAATACTCCATCTAGGCCATTGAACTCCGGAATTTCAATGTTAATACCAAGCTACAACTAAAATTCAAATCTTCGAGAAATCGAATCCGGCATCAGAGCAAGGTAAAACGGATATCAAAGAGGAGGCATTCTTTTGGGTTTGAAAGCCAAAAAGAAATAGAGTTAGAGGAGCTTTTTAATTTGATGCAGATCCATCTCCTAGTAAAACATAATTGCCTCTTTAAAACAGCCCCCATCCAATGCGCTTCGTATCCGCATCTCAACACCATTTCATTTGTCTTGGACCCTGTAGTAGACAACAATCACCAAGCCTCATTTGAGCCAAAAACTGCAGTGGAAACATGTTACAAAAGTACAACCACCATGATCCTCAAATCTGCTACAAGTCCAAGTACTCGAGCCACCAACCTACCAAATCGATCAAGGAAGCGAAGTGTCAGAATAAATATTCAAGCAAAGCTTACTTCAAGAGTTTTCAAGTCAAGTTTCAGAGAAGAAAGGCTTATGCGCAAGAACTTCCTTACTATGGTCTGAAAGTAGGTCTTACCAACTATGTTGCAGCCTATGACACCATGTCTCCACGCCCTTCAAACCATAGTTCTGCAGAGCCAAGACAATCCAGCAAGCTGCAAGTGAGAGCCTTCACGCTAATTCTTTCCATGCGTACGTGACTTGCAAAAAAAAGTCGTACCACCATAAGTTTGCAACGATGATGCTCCACACACATGAAGCCTGCAAGAAAAAGAACAGAACAGCAAACATCAGAATATGGTTAATGCACCGGTCCAAAGGGCAAAGCCAATAAGGTTGAATCAAATTCACCATAGCAGCAATGGCCATTTGTCCATGATTTAATCACCAAGAGTT
The DNA here is from genome assembly GCF_024323335.1 of Lathyrus oleraceus. NCBI lineage: Eukaryota > Viridiplantae > Streptophyta > Magnoliopsida > Fabales > Fabaceae > Lathyrus > Lathyrus oleraceus. Next base: position 368,154,398 of record NC_066581.1, on the reverse strand, counting down.
TGGTTAATCCCATAGCAGACCAAGGAGAGATGCAACGCCAGCATAAGCTTCTCATACTGTATGCAACTCAAACCGGCAATGCATTGGATGCTGCTGAACGTCTTGCTCGTGAAACCGAACTTCCAACTATCCAACGAATTTCACCAAAATTACAACCTGTGACCTGCACAAGAACACACCAAGACAAAATAAACTTGCAATCTTGAGTCAAGTCAAAACATGAAGCAACCTGCAGCAATTGCAATCCTCCATGAGCATAGTCCATAAGCATTCCAATTCGTCCCCATGCCATGTCCACCTGCAATACCAATGTAAACCAAACCATACAACAGTCATTCAATAATTACACGCATTGAATCAAATGATGATGCAGACGATGCTCACCTTGAACTGCACTATGTTGAATCAGCATTTGTGGAAATAATTTTACCAAAGAAGAAGCTCTACTGAATGCCTTGAATAATGGCCGTCCTAGAAAAACAGGAACCATTTGAACATCAAGCTCCCATATAATAACAACTGCGATTGGATCTGGAGTACTGTTATTGGCATGGGCTAGCGTAATTGGGTTGGATTACCGGTCCTACGGTGATGATCCTTTTCAGCCTCATCATTTCGTATACCTCATGGATGCTAACTGAATGTTATCGTTCTGGTGATCCTCTTTTTGGGAAGAAAAACTATACTCAGTGCAACAGGATATTCAATTGCAGTTTCTATTAGTATGATGGAAATGAAAAGATCAGAGGCCTTCAGCAATGTAAAACCTGCATTTATCACTGTTCATGTCCAAATCGCAATTGGACCCATAATTCACAAAGCCACATCTTGACCTTCAAGTCACCAAAATGCTATCAGCAGCTACAATGAAACCAGAAAATTCATTTTTGCAAGAGGAATTCACTGCAGTAAAAACATACAATTAGCCAAGGCAGTAAAGATTCGAAAATACCTGAAATGGAATTGAGACAAATTAGAGGAAGAAAGTACACTGTTCACATTACCATTTTCGAATCTAGCATCAAATAGAGCAATCCCAACTGAGCACATCAAAAGGAGTTTGCAGAGATACTCTTTTGAACTCCATATACCAATCCGAAACCCTAAAGCTGTGATATAAAAAAAAGAGAAGGAAGAGAATCAGGGGGAGATCGGAGGCGACCACCAAAAAAAGCCCTAATCCAAAAACAACAGAAACGCTAAACACCAAAGGAACCAACCTGATTTCAATCGACGGCGGAAAACCTTGAAGCCTAACGAAGAGATCCCATTGCAAGCTCGCTACCACCGTCGAATCACCGCCAAAGGTGAGCTTTCGTATTGGATCTTCCTTTTAAATCTTTGTTTTTTTCGCCTTTGGGTGTGAGGTAGAGCGGTGAGCAAAGGTTGAGGATGAATAATTGAGGGTGAGAGAGAGGGTTGAGGTTGCGGACGCGAGAAGGTTGAGGACGCGATTGAGAGAGGTGTGAGGTAGAGAGATTCTGAGAATGAATTTGGGAGGGGGACGATGAGCTCTGGAATGTTTGCGTCCTCACTCTTCATTTCTTTTTTTATTATTTAATATTTATTAAATCGACCGTTAAATCCATTTAAGTGTCCATTTAGTTTCCCTTAGTTGGTCATTAATTTTGGCTTGCGGGTAATCGTAACATATTCATGTTTATCTCCACCAATTAACTTCTCTTTTGAAAACCCAACAGACTACTTCATTTTAGTTTTTATTTTATTTTTTATTTTTTTAAAATTTTTTATTCCAATCTGTTCTGGTTTATATACCCAAGTGGTTGTAAATAATAACTCATCATAATTGGTCTGGTGGAGAGAGGGCAGTTTCATGGTCTTTAGTGGAGTGGGTTCGATACCCATATATAGCATTTTATTTCTTCTAGCATTCATTTTTTTTTCATGTTTATGTTTTAGTATAATTTCTCCCATACTCATAGTTTCATTATTATTTAATAACACAAATTTGGTTTCTTTTAATTTCATCATCCATTCAAAACCGCTTTAAACTATTAGAATCACACTTTTCTCGATTCAATGTCGAGCCCATTTCCATACCCTTGTAAGTCGATTGCTTTTTAAGCATCGCCATCAACCTCACATAGCTTACTCTTGGGCTTTCTTACAATGAGCCAGTTTTCTTGCACTTACACTCATACATTGCATTATTTGTTGTTTGGACCCGATTTAATTATTTCATGATTTTTGAATCCCCATTTAACAAAATGTACCCCACTCCCCCGATGTGTAATAATTTTACTACTATTTTTATTTCTTTATTGCTTGACTGTTTAGTTAGATACTAACACAAGAATAAAATCAACTATTTCCAAAAGATCAAAAATAATGACTCGATCCAACGTCGAGTATTTTCTCAATAGACAAATCAATTCATTTCTCCCTCCTATTCTATTCCATTTCTTTCAAACTTTCATCAAACGCTTGATTCAATGTCAAGCCAGTTTTCTTAATAAAAACTCAAAATATATTAATTCATAGTTAAGACCTTTTCAATAAGATGGAAGTGGAACGTGGTGTATACCGCGCACTCCTGAGACTAGGATTCGAGATGTATATCTCGCCAATCCTAGCTCTCGCCATCATCCAAATTTATCCACTTTGTTTTCTCTCAAACACTCATTCAAGTTTCTCTTAAACGTCCATCAATATTTGATCTAGGGTCAAGTCATTTTCACAACAAAACTCAAAATACCTAATTCTTATTAAACACCTTTTCAATAAAGATGGAAATGGAACATGGTGTATACCGTGCACTTCTGAGATTAAGATTCGAGACGTATGCCTCGCCTATCTTGGCTCTCGCCATCGTCTAAAAATTGTCAATGCAGTTTCTTCAAACCCTTTCTCAATCAAACCCCAAAATACCTAATCTTTATTAAACACGTTTGCTAATAAAGATGGAAATGGAACGTGGTGTATACCGCGCACTCCTGAGACTAGGATTCGAGATGTATATCTCGCTCATCCAAGTCCTCGCCATCACTCAAAATACATCCAACCAATCAAACTCTTTTCTCGCCACCGTGCGACTAATCAAAACCATTTTCATAAATGAAAGATATATTGTCTTAAGGTGATGCAAAACAATGTTTCGGCCACGATTGTTGAGTAGAGATAAATGACGCTTTTCCGAATGTAGATTTATAAATCCGTTCGATGCGTGGTATGCGTCCACTCCTCATCTGTTTTGGGTAAAACAATGTTTTCGTCGATTAATACAATATAGCTTTCGCTAAAATCGACCAACAAACAAACATTTTTCTACCCAGAACTACGTAAGCCTTGATTTCTCTTTTGAGATACGTAGGAGCAGGATTTTTAAAATCTTGTCAGGCCCACTAATAAAAAACTTAGGTTTAGTCCTTCGTCAAAAAAATCCAAAAACATTCTCTTCTCATCCTTTCTTTCTTTCCCACCTAATTATTCGAAAAGCCTAATATTTCAACTAACACTAACGCACACAACTAACCTAATGGTTCCCGTTGAGTACAACGGACTTGAGGGGTGCTAATACCTTCCCCTTGCGTAATCGACTCCCGAACCCTGATATTGGTTGCGATGACCATATCTTATCCTTTCTTTTAGGGGTTTTATCGATATTTTCCCTTTCCCATTTTGGGAATAAATAAAGTTCGGTGGCGACTCTGTTCAGTCCATCATTGCGAGCGTGCGATCGCGCTTCGCTTTGAAGTCGTATCCCCATTTTTCGAGGTGCGACACTTCTGCAATTTATAATTTTGTCTGTTATAAAATAAGGTAAACCTGTAATGCTGTAACAGGTGATGTTCAAATCAATGTTGAGACATCATGCTGATAATTGTGCAGGCTCAACAGAAGTAAGTGCTATGGTTGATCTCTGTTGTGTCTTGGTACCAGATGGATAGAATTGGGTATTCTTCCATACTATGGTGATATAGTAGCAGATGTCGTGACATCTGTGAATGTGTGCATATCAGTACTGGATTTTAATTTGTATAAATGTCTTGTTGTATTAGTAATAATGTTGGATCAGATGTCATGACTTGGAGTAGAACATCTGAACTCTGACTACACCAGAATTTCAATTGGTATCAGAGCAGGCATCCTGTTCTGGTTCTGGATGAGATCCATGGGTGATATTTTCTGGTATCTTGCAAGGAGCTATGTTAGTACTGATGTTGGAACCTGTGGAAGGTTCTGTGATTTCCCTGAATGGTCCCTTGAAGTAGGTGGATGGACTATTCATGACAGGAACTGTGTGTACCTGTCTCTGGAGGTTGGCAATTGGCCTTTGTGTGGGACAGCTGTGCTAGTATTGAATCATATTCAAACTTGGTATGTTCTTGGAGGCTGATCTGGTGAAGTGTGTGTTCATAGGTTGAGTTGTATTATGACTTCCGCTGCATAATACCTGGCAAAACTCAAACTCGGATGGATTTTCCCCTCATGTGGATGAAAGGCTGCTGTATTCAAGATTTCATCATAACCTACTGAAGATGTCAAAGATACTTGAGTCTCCTCAAGTCCACTCATCATGACGTTCTCACTTAAGGATGGTAAGGATCACCTAATCACTGATTATTTTACTCTCTTGGGTAGTGTATATGAAGACCTTGAAGACTTTCAAGGAGGGTTTGTTCCAAGGAGGTGGAATTAATGTTCTATGTGATGTTAGAACATGTCGTTCAACAAGTATGCAACTACTGGTTGAAGAGCAGATGTTTTCAGGTGTCAAACAAAGGGATACTTTTGTTTGCAACCTACTCCTGACCTGGAAGAGGAGACATCTGTGTGTTCTAAGTTGACAAGGGTAGGGTCAACTGTGTGTGTGCTCAAGAAGGTCACTTTTAGAAGTCTGATCTCTAGAAGTGGAGCTGGTTGAGATGTGACATTGTTCAATCTCCTGTTATTTATCTTATTCCTGTAGATTGATCAGGGTTAGATAGTTGTTCCCTGAAGTCCCCTGGATGTTAGAAGTCAATAATGGGGTAACCTGATTGCTATTCCATTTAAGAGGATTGGGACCATGAATATTGTAATTCAAACACCATGCTCAGAAGTGACAGTTCTTTCAAGGAGTGAGAATATGAAGATTCAGAGGTTAGTTGTGGTATAACTCATAGAGTTAGTTGCCACTGGTAGGGATGGTGTATGTCATGTTGATACATTTGTGTACAATGCATGGATATTGGTGTGGAGTTTCCATGATTGTTAATTTGAGGGGGAGTTTTGGTTAACCTCCTCACGGTTGGTCAGCCTAGGATCTGGTTGGCTGTTGACCTGTGTCACATGGGTTCTGATTGTTGTGTGACACATTTGCAAGGAAGGATTCATCTCTCTCATTCCCAAGGGTGAATCTAATCTAGAAAGATTCTCAAATCTGTTGAGGTGCTTGCAAGCAGAAGATGTTGACACAAGAAGAGTATTCTCGAAGTATTATTATGGTGGAAGTATCTGAAAGGATAATTGGGAAAGGATTTAAGATCAATGTCTACTTATGCCAAGAACAAGTATTGAATTTATTATCCTTGGAGCTCAAGAAAACTGATGTTCTTAAAAGATGTTGGAACATCCCTTCTTCAAGACCCTGTGCAGAATAACAGGAAGGATAGTACATTGGTTTATGATCTATCTCTTTGGTGACAGCAAAAGCATATGATCTCTGAAAAGGTTTCCTGGCAAGGAGCATGTTCAGCCTTGGTGTGTACACGATGAAGAAGACATCATAGTCTTGATGGTGGTTACTTGGATCAGTTCATTTCTGATCTAGGTAAGGAAGTGCATTGGCTAATGCACCCTGTGGAGTTAAGAACAAGTGGTAGCATTCTTGACATCATGGAAACAACCTTGATTTAGGAAGTGGAATCCTTGGTATAGCTGAAGGGTTAGTGTCTAACTGGTCCTTCTGAAGACTCATGCATCAGAGTGTCTGATGTCTTTGGAGAAGAAGCAGGGATTCATCAAGGTGAGAGCTTGGATGACTTAACTACAAATCTGCAGGATGGAGGTTGTTTACTCAAACTTGGTTCCACAATCAAGTCTATGAGAGTGTTGAACTCTGGTTCTGTGAAGGAAGGAAGTTCTTTCAAGTGGCAGAAGAAGGAGCTGAATTCAACAGCTAGATGTTAAAACACAATGTTGTGACATTTGGTTCAACATCAAAATCTTAGTTGGTGAAGTAGGACATCAACTTAAGATAGAAGGGTCTACAGAGTTGTAGATTGGGTACTTCGAAAAGATCGTTCTCATTGCAGTTCTTGGGAGGTGCTAGATGGAGATGTCACTACTGTGGTAGATTTGGTCATATAAAAGCCTTCTGCTACAGGTTGCATGGTTATCCTAACCAAACCCCTCATGACAGACCTAAGCATAAGGCATCTAAGCATAATGCCCCCATCAAGAAATGACAATGGGTTGCTAGGTTAGCGCACACAACTCTAAGGGCGTTTACCAGAGAAGACTGATACTTTTATAGTGGCTGCTAAAGACATATGACTAGTATGGAGAATTTATTGGTGGATCTACAACCTCACACTACCAGTTATGTGACCTTTGGTGATGGTGCTAAAGGAAAAAATCAACGGTGTTGGTAAGCTGGATAGCTCTGGAGTTCCAGAACTGAATAATGTGTTGTTAGTAAAAGGACTAACTGCTAATCTCATCAGGATAAGCCAGCTGTGTGATCAAGGTTTCTATGTTCAGTTCACTAAGGAATTATGTGTTGTGACTAATGGAGATAATCAGGAGGTTATGAGAGGATCCAGGTCCAAAGATAACTACTATCTATGGGAACCTCACGTCTCAAACTACTCCTCAATTTGCCCCTCAGCCAAGGAAGAACAGGAGGTGAAGCTGTGGCATAAACGTCTTGGTCATATTCATTTAAGGGAAATGAAAAAGATCATATCCAAGGAAGCAGCTAGAGGAATTCCAAAGCTGCTTATTGATGAAGGCAGAGTCTGAGGAGAATGTCAGGTTGGCAAGCAAACCAAGATGTCACATCCTAAGCTAGGACATCCTACAACATTCAAAACTCTGGAACTGTTGCACATGGACTTAATGGGACCTATGCAGCGTGAAGATCAAGTCTCACTTGGAAGGTCAGAATATCTTTGGGAGAAGTCTGATAAACGTGGAGAAGTCAAAAGTGGCATGTGATCTTTTCATATGAGGATTCATGAAGGAGGAAATCAACCAGTGGCAATTGGTCTATCCCAGAAGTGAGTTCGAAGAATCAAGATAATCAACATATGGGAGCTGATTATTCTTGAGGAAAGTCTGAAACAAATTACTTTTGAGCAGAAAAGTAGCAAGTTGAAGATAAAAGGAGGTGTTTTCTATTCATCTCTTGGAGCTTGTGGTAGGAGTTCTGAGCTATCTATGGAAGATTATCTCTTGTAATGAGATAAGAATGTATATGTCCCAATTTATGCATGGGTTCTTTTGGATCAAGCTGGTGACTCAGTGTTATCTGAAGATTATCAGATGGTGTCCGTTGTTGTGTTGTGAAGGATGTCCTAACTTATGTTAAAACAGTTGGTGAAGTGATTTTCTGTTCTGGTTAGAAGAGAGATTGACACGGAGTGTGGATGTGCTCAGCCAAGAGGGTTGAACAGAGGGATTGCTCTTGAATACATGAAGATGCGTCTTATGTTTTCCATTCATCAAGTGGTCTGGGTTCTCTTTGAATCAGGAAGTATGTGAAGGTCCAACTTTGGGGTGTTGGATATGTTCTTGTGTGATCTCCAAGTTTCAAGAGGAGAGTTGGTTGTTCATGACAGGGGGAGTACTGTCTGTGCGCTGCAAGTAATCATCAAGCTTGTGGTCTATGTGTTCTCAGATAACAAGGTATGGCACCTTGGTAGTTAGTGGGATGATGTGGTATGTGTCAAGGCTGAGTGAGCAGAAGAATGTCTGACCGGATGTCATGACATTGCCTTGGACAATTTGTGTGTCTTACTAGTTGCATCCATAACTAGTAATTCTGATTGTTGCACAGATTTAGGGGGAGGAGAAGTACCCTTGTGCATGTGTGTATTACTAGTAGCCATAGCTAGTAATTGTTTTGCTTCTGCTGCTGATTAAACTTCTGTTATGTTGTTTAACTGCTGATAGTTTACCTTGTGAACAAAAAGGACAGATATATGTTCACAAGATGTCATATGTGATGTCTTAACATAAGATATCCTATGTACCTGCTGGAAGTTATACAAGGAAATATGGATGTGTGGTGCTAGATGCCAAGCTACCACTAGAGGTGAGAAAGTGGTTTTAGGAAATGGTGATAGGGAGAATACATGAAGAGTGCAAACAAAAGCAGTGTCGAATGTTAAGACATCGCTTGCAACGTGTCTGACAGCATTTATGGAATAGTCTACAAGCATTGGAACTGTTGTTTCTGAAAAGAAACAGTCAAGAGCTATAAAAGGTATTCAAAGATAGTCTGGGATATTGGTGGTGAATCTCTGACTGATTATCAGCAAATATTTATGGGTCTTGACCAAGTATTTACTCCTACCGTTAATTCCTAAGCATATATTCATGGATCTTGACCAAGTATTTACTCCTACCGTTAATTCCTAAGCATGGTCTGACCTATTTAAAGGATGTATCAGCACTCCTCTTCTCACAAGAACGACATTCCATTCCCTCTAAACCATGGGGTTTGTTAAGATTTGGGCATACTGCGCCTGGATCTGGTTTTGTGAAGGGTTCATTTATAAATGTTTAGCTAAAAAGGGGGAGAGAAACATTATCCTGAGGATGTACCAGAAGCAAGCAAAATATGGTAGCAAACAGAAGTTGGTTTCAGGCACAAAAGTCACTAACTGGGTATATCACTTGTGACTTGTGATCTGAGTTAAGAAGACAGTTGTGTCTTGTGATCTGAGTTACATTATCTATGTACTCAGCATTACATATTCTTCAAGAACCTCTAGTGTTGAGGGGAAGGGTTGTGAGGTAGTTGATTCCTGTACAGCTTCTTCTTCATGTACACCAAAGTTGGTGTTGGTGATGGTGCTGACAATGACAAAGAGGAAGTGCAAACCCATATTAGGATGTGGTGTCTAGTGTAATGTTTATTTGTTTTAGCTAAAATTTGTTAAAGGGGGAGATTGTTAGTACTTTAGGATTGGCATTAATTTTGTAAAATAAATAATGTAATCACCTCTGTTGTTTTAATATGTTGGGTTGAAGAAGTTCAACATCTGGACCAACATGTCATGTAAGATGTCATAACATCGTGACTGTAACATCACGCCTGTGTGTAAAACTGAATTAGTTAATTCTGTTATGTGTTAACTGATTCAATATCCTGAGATTAGTTAGAATCCTATGTGGCATTATTTGTGGAGGTCTTGAAGATTCAATCAGAATATTGGGTGAATATACAGTTTCTAAATATGGAGATATTTTAGGAAGTAAAAGATTGAAGACCTTGATTGTAGCAGAAGTTTTCTGCTGGCTTTGTAACAGCAAAGGAGAAGTTTGTTGCGATTTCTGTAGGCCCAAATCCAGTTGGGTGTTTAGGTTATAAATAGCATATTAGAACCTAGGTTTGGTAAGCCTCAAATAATGTAAAATTAGGGGTGTGTGTGAGGTAAACCTCCCAACCTGTGGGAAGGTTACCATGTGTTTCTCAGTGCTCGAAGGCATGAGATTATTTGTAACTCAAAGCCTGTAGGTAAGAGTTTGTTATGGTCTTGAACGAAGTTGTGAAGCAAGTTCAAGTTGTTTAGCATTACAGTGTATTTATAGTGATAGGAATGGAAACTGGAGGTTTCTATCCAGGAGTTCCTAGGTATAGATTGCATTGGGTAGGGATTAAGTGAAGAGTTGTAAACGGGGGAGTTTAACTCTGAATTAATACTGCTGATAGTGGATCTTCTTCCTGGCTTGGTATGCCTCCAGAGTAGGTGATGTTGCACCGAACTGGGTTAACAATTACTTGTGTTTTTACCTTCTGCAATTTATAATTTTGTCTGTTATAAAATAAGGTAAACCTGTAATGCTGTAACAGGTGATGTTCAAATCAATGTTGAGACATCATGCTGATAACTGTGCAGGCTCAACAGAAGTAAGTGTTATGGTTAATCTTTGCTGTGTCTTGGTACCAGATGGACAGAACTGGGTGTTCTTCCATACTATGGTGATATAGTAGCAGATGTCGTGACATCTGTGAATGTGTGCATATAAGTACTGGATTTTAATTTGTATAAATGTCTTGCTGTATTAGTAACAATGTTGGATCAGATGTCATGACTTGGAGTAGAACATCTGAACTCTGACTACACCAGAATTTTAGCCACTATAAGGTAAAACCGACAAAGAAGGAATTAAGTGTTTGAGGTTATAGCCCAAACATCTCTTGGTTCACAAGGTGACGCAAGAAGGAGCGTAAAGAGGTAGTGTATTTGGCTTAAAGAATAGGTATATCACATGAAGTGAATGAAGGTAGAATATGAATGCATCACGGAGATGAACAAAAGGAAGTGATCAAAGTCACAGAATTGAATGTTTGGTGATAAGTGACGAGGTATTGTTTGAAATCGAAAGGTGAAAGTGTATTGGAATCCATAAGAGAAATGAGATTCATACCATAGAGGGAAATAACTTCAACCGATACGTGGACCAGCAGGCCGCCACTATAGGGTGTTTAGCCAAAAAAGGAAGGAATTAAATGTTTGGGGTTGTAGCCCAAACAACTCTAGGTAGGAAGGCGGATTACATTGGGTTCTCCTGCCTGCGTACCCTTATAGTGCAATAAGGAAATCAGAGCTTTCGTAGTTCAGCCTACTAGGGCTGAAAACAAGGATGATTGGAGGAAAAAGAATGATTGAATGATTGAAATTGAAGTGATATGAATGGAGAAGACTTGATAGTTGTTTGATAAGAATCACACTAAAGTCTATGAGTAAAGGTGGATACGATAAGCAACGAGCCAAACGTCTCGCACCCAAAGATCCAGAATGAGTGTAGGAAAGCTCCAATCTCATTCCTTCTTTACCACTTAAGGCTCATGGCATGTAACTCTCGTCTTAACTTTCAAGTGGAGAGAGAAGAGTCTTTGTTGCTGTTTCTTGTAGTGAAGACCTTAACAATCGTTCGATTAGAATTGCACTAAAGTCTATGAATAAAGGCGAATACGATGAGCGCTGGGTCATACGTCCCTTACCCAAAGATACTCAGAATGGGGGTAGGAATACTCCAGTCCCACTCCTTCTCTATTGCTTAAGGCTCGTGTCGTACAACTTGATTCATGATTGATAAGTTATTGATGTAGTCCTTGCTTTGTTGTATTGTTTTGTGAAGAGAGAGAAAGACTTGCCAATCGTATGATTAGAATTGTGCTAAAGTCTATGAATAGAGATGAATACGATGAGCGCTGGTCATACGTCCCATACCCAAAGATACTCAGAATGGGGGTAGGAATACTCCAGTCGTATTCCTTCTCTATTGCTTAAGGCTCGTGCCACACACTTCTAACTTTGATTTGACAAGCTTTTGAAGATGCCACCTTTGATATGCTTGAATAATCCGCTGTTTGGTATGACTGAGGATGCCTTGATTGATGATCTTGACTTTAGGCCTTGAGCTCCACAGCTTAGAAGAAAAGTCTTATTAAGTGACCCAGGGTCTTTTGGTCACTCAATTTAGACTGTGGGATTATACAAGTTCAAAGGATTTAACCGATCAAAATTGCTTTTGATCAATTTAATCATGGGTTTATTTTGGTTTAGGGAATTGGGTTAGTCCTAATCTAGAAGTTAGTAATTGTTAGAACTATCCTAAGGGATCATGCATTGATTGATTGAAGTTGATTGAAAATTCTAAGTCAAAATCCATAAGGGAGCATGTACATATTAGTCAAAATCTTGATTAAAAATCATATGTATAAGTCCTAAGGGAGTGTGTGTCCCAAAAATAGACTGAAAGACAAATATGAAATATGGGCTTTGTTAAGCCCATTGGCGCAAGGTTCATGGGGTGTAAGAAAAATAGTAGGGTATGAAACAGAGTTTCAGTGAGCTTGAGAGTAATCAAGCCCAATCATAATCAGCCATGGCCAAAATTGACTTGTGTAAGTCAACACAATTTGAAAATGTGCACGCCATTCCTCTCACTCACATACCTTCAGCTCACTGGCCGACTACCGCAGACCACTGCGTCGGCGGTTGTCGCCGATGACGGTGGTGACCTAAACTACAATTGCAACGACCATTAGACGCGCAAGGCTGCACTAGAGATGGATATGAGGGTGATTTGATGAAATTGTTCCAGTGTAAACCAAATCGAAGGAAATCTTGGAAGAACCTTAAGTTATCATTCTCAAATTAAATGGAATCTAAAGCGAATTGGCCTCTACCACCATGGGGCTTGAACTCATATCCCTAGACTATACGTTTTGGTGACTTGAAAACGTGAAAAAAGCCAAGATAGGAAATTTACTTACCTGAGAAGGAGACCGGAAAATTTGACAGATGCGTTTTTTATTTCACAATTCATGCTCTTCTCTTCTTCCTCTCTTCTTCTTCTTCTTCTTCTTCTTCTTTCTTCTGGAAATTAGGAACGATGAATTGTGAGTGATGAGGTCAAGCTCAAGAAATTTGAAGCTTCAATGTGAAGCTTCAATGGCTTAGGAGAAATGAGAGCTCTGAGTGAGTGGTGAGGGAGAGATTGTTGCAAAATGAGAGTGAGTTTGTAGGCAATGCAAAAGTGATTGAGTGATGGTGATGAAGCTGTTTAAATAGAAGTGAGGTTTGGAGTTTGGTTAGGCTTGGAATTAGGTTAAGGTTTTGTTAGAGGAGGCTTGAAGTTAGTTAGCATTGGCTCACTGAGTTAGTAGTTAACTCAGTTAGTTGGGAATGACTCAGTTAGTTAGGAATGGTTATGTTAGTTGGTGAATGAGTGAAACTGAAACTGGCTACTGCAGGTTATCACTTAAATGGATTTGTTGTAGTGGCTGGAGTCATGACCTGTTGAACAAGTTTTCCCTTAGTTAGCTTGGGTTAGTGAATTGAATTATCGTGAGTGTTATGTTATTGGTTTAGTTGTTATACATTGCATGGTTTTATCATTGCTCTTATTTACCATGGATTGGGATGTCTGAAATCAAATTCGACATGAAACCTGTCACGAACTGTAATCGAAATATGGTTGTTATCAATGTCATGTGTATGGATTGTTGAAAAATCTATTAGAGCTACTATGGGAATGCACATGAGTGTCGTTTGAATGACTTAGATTATGGTGATTTGCTAGGTCTTTGATGATAGAAATGTTAGTTGGATTATTGGATTTTATTGTGCAAAATGTTGTGTAGTTTGAAATGGCCATGTGAAGGTTTGACATGTCATGTATGCTGCAGGTTTTGCTCATCTATTAAGTTGTTATGGTATCATTGTTGCAGGGCAATTATGGGGGTAGGAAGTGCCAAGTGAATGCTCACAATTGGTCATTGCAGGTGGTGTTTGGATTGGAATCATGTGGAGTTAGATTGGTGACCTATTGAACCTGTTGTAGGTGGTGTTTTAATGTTCTCAATGTGGTAGTTTGTAGGTTTAGGTTGATGATTAGCTTGTCATTCAGTTGGCTCAAGTTTTGCATCAAGCTGCTACTCTGCCCAAATTTCCCATGCTTGCTAACTTTGCCATGAAGGTATGAATGTTGTTGTCATGTGTTGATGCTTTAAAAGGTCGCAGGTTGGCTCATGAGCTTTGTTGCCATTGCTTTGCATTAATTGCTTGACATGCTATGATGATAGCACTTTGTGGTTTGTGCATGCTATTGTTTCCTTGGTTGGTAAAGTTGTTCTCCAGGTAAGCTCGTGGATTAAATGCATTATGAATGGACCTTGTTAACCTTTTGCCAATTTAACTGTGATGTGGTATTTCTGTAGTTTTATGGTGCAATGTTTAGCTGCATTGATGTTACTGTTTGGCTAATGGTATGCATGATATTGTTGTGGCATGGAGCTGGCATGATGACATTGTAGGTCAGTGGTGTGTTGTTGTAGGATCACCCAGTATGCATGTAATTATGTTTTCTACTGATCCATATAATGGTCATGTTGCAGGACTGCCTTGTTTGGCTGGAATTTGAAATAGGTCTGTGGTATACTGACATGATGCAGTCCAGTTGTGGCTTTAGTTTCATGGAAAGTGGTTATGTTGTGCTGCAAAGAAATCTCATGGTCTTGTTGTTGTAGAACTGCTTGGCATTGCTAGGTCTAGTGTGCGAAGCATATTGTGGATTTACATGATTCTGCTATAGGATAATAAGGAATGGCCTGCTGCTTGTGATGTATTGCAGGTTTTGTTTTTGTTGGTCCATCATTATGCTGCTCATGGTATGCATTGCTTGATGATGCACATTACTTTCATGGCCTGTATTCTGCAACATGGAGTCATTATCTTAATTTGAATGTATTGCAAACTTCATGGTTGCATGTTTCTGTCTTGGTTTTTCAGCAAGACAATCCATCTTCTAGCTTGGTTCATCTTGTGTGCAACATGGTATGGAATGTAGCATTCCTGTTTGTAGTATCATGATCAAAATGGAATGGTGTCTTAATGTGTGAAGTTGTTAGGTTGGTTGTAAAGGGTATGCTACAAAGTCATGTTTAGATGATGGTTGGTGGACACTTATGCTAGGGCAGTGGTATATTTATGCATTTATTGAACACATGTCTTGCTTCTGTTTGAAAATCAAGGGCAGTTGTAGTGATAAATTCATGACCATTAAGCTATGTTTAAACCTAACGTCAATAAAACTAGAGTCGCCGCCGCGCTTTTATTGTTTCTAAAGGAAAAGGGAAAAGTACGAACAAAACCCCAAAGATAAGAAGTTTTCAAATCAAAACTAATAAAATTCCAGAGATTACAGGTAAGGGGGTTGATTACACAGAGGGAAGGTGTTAGCACCCGAGGTGTCCTAGGTACTCTTAGGGAGCCCTTTTTTATGTGCGCATGTGTTTTGGTATGAAATGATGTTTGCAATAAATAGAGTGTGGGGATGAGAAAAGAATTCATTAGTTATATTTTTGTGTTTGACAAGACCTTCGGACTTGTGCTTACGTACCAACATAAAAATGAGGGATCAAAACCTCATAGTTCGTGGTATCAATTTCAAAGCGAGTTGATTGCTTTTAACGAAAATTTAAATTTTAAAGAGGCAAAAAGGGCCTAAAAGAGTGTGCATGAGTGTTAATTCTTTTTGTCTTTTGAAATTTTAAGTCAATATGGCTAAGTTCATTTACAAGTTTGATTTAAGAAAAGAGTTTAAAAATGCAATGGCATAAGGCTAAAGTTTCTAATTTGCAATAAAGTCTAAGTTTAGAAATCACAAGCAAAGAAGGTTTTTGAAAAGGGGGAGAGATTTGAAATTTAAGAAATGGGAGGAGATGAAGAGACTAATCCTAAGCAAAAATTTAAAAGTTAAGAGTTGAAAAAGATTTGACCAATGAGATGTAATCCAATAGACAAGAATGTCATATAGAAACCCACTTTTCCGTTGGACTTTAGAATCAAGCAATATCAATAAACAAGTAGCAATATGAGGAGCAAGGCATCAAATAAAGATAGTCACATCCAAGCTAGCAACTTCACAGTCTTCTTCTTGATCTTCCCATGTATCAGATGACATACTCCTTAAATGGCTCAGAATAAGGCATTAGACACAGGTTCAAAGTAACATTTACATCAAGACCATGTAGCAGATGGACTCAAAAGGATCTTAATATTTGCATCAGATGAAAGCTCACTTCACAATGACTTGGTTTCAGAGATGTTGGCATTGGCCAAGTCCTTTTGCATAGGGAATGTTGCCTAATTCAAAGTCCAAGGCTCAGATTACATCCAACAGTCCACACAAACATTTTTTAGGGTTTTTAGTTGTTTATTAGGTATTTTAAGGTCCTAAGACCACAAACACAAACACGATACTCAAACAAATATATACAATCACAATATATGGCTCAAGTGAGCAAAGTGAAAATGGCATAAACATAAACAAGTTAAATGATATGTAAAATGGCAAAGGGAATGGTAAATGACTTAAATTTAAATAACATAAAGTAAATGACTTGAAATTAAAAGCAATAATAATAAAAATTAGTCAAATGTTAGTTGATTAGAAGTTAGTGGAGTTTTGCTTTTCAATTGATTAAGTCATTCTTTGGAGAACACTCAACCCTCTATTCACAAGCATGGATCCTTGAACCAAGACATCTTCCAAAGGAAGGAAAAAAGGCCAAGTTTCCACATAATACCATGAAAGGGGGGAGACTTACAATC
Organism: Lathyrus oleraceus; assembly: GCF_024323335.1. NCBI lineage: Eukaryota > Viridiplantae > Streptophyta > Magnoliopsida > Fabales > Fabaceae > Lathyrus > Lathyrus oleraceus. The sequence continues at coordinate 368,138,100 of NC_066581.1, read as the reverse complement.
TCACTTACTAGAATGTTATGCCTTTTGGGTCAAAATTTAGTGTTATGTTAAGCAATCGTAATTGGACTTATGTAGAAGTCACAACTATCTGAGATCGGACAATAAATTTTTTGGTGTTAATGCATGTTAGAGATATGGTATAATGAATCATACTCCTAAAACATACCACACACAATAAGAAAATAATCAAAGGGGTGAACCTAATCTCATCCATACTTGTATTGGTTCATCTAACATGAAGTTATTGATGAACCAATTAGCTTTAGGATATTGAGATTTCATTGGTCAATGAGAGGAATGGGATAGGAGGGGATTGAAGATGAAGAGGGAGAGGAGATGAGACAAACACAAATTGGTGATGGGAGGAATTTTGTCAAATTAAAATCATTCATTCATTTTGGAAGATGAAATGTACATTTCATCAATCCCCTAAATCCAATTATTTTAATCCAACAAAAGTCAAATCAACTTTAACCAAGGCCCAAACACATAGTCAAACTTCACAAGTCAATAAAAATGACTCAACATAATTTCTACACAATTAATCAATTAAAAATCAAATTAAAATGCATTTAAATTAAATTATGTTTGATCAAAAATCTAAAACCTCTTCAAAACACCAAATAAATGGCCAAGAGATTTATCATAGGTCAAACAAGGTCAAAGGACCTTGGACAAAAAAATTCACAATTTTTGAAACGTCATAAATATTTTTAAACAATTAAAAATATGCATAAAAACAATTAATTCATGAAAAATATCAAAATTAATCCAAAAAATAATTTTAATTCAGAAAATGAAAGAGGAAAATATTTTAATTTTTTTGGTGAAAGTCCCATATTTTTTTGATTAAAAATGAAATTAACATGAATTAATTAAAAATAAGCAATTAAATGAAATATTCAGAAATTCAAAAAAAGGAGAGCCATCTGATCTCCCTCATTAATTGAGGTAGTAGATCAGATGGATGGAAACGCGCGTTCCACGTGCGCTTTAGTCAACTATTCCACACATGTGGTAATCAAAAGCAACACATGAGATTAGAACAAATCAGTTGGATCCTATGGCTGATATGCATGACAATACATTACCGGAGCTAGGGCTCTGGTCTTCTTCTCCGATGGACCTCACCGGACTGGTCCACCATCAACCATCACCAAAATGAAAAAGCAAGACATGGATTTAAAGAAAAAATACCCAGGAGCTCGAATCTGGACTCAATTTTGTCCAATTCCAAGTATATAAAAAGATACAGGGATTTGAATTTTGAGGATCATGAACTAAGTTGCTTCAATTTGACCTCAAAGCAACTCAATCTTCTTGCCTACATTGATAGGACTTCAGACAACCAAAAATCAACAAGAATGGTGGAGAATTGTGGGAGAATCGAAGAGATGGAAATTCTAAAAAATCACCTTCAATGGAGCTTCAGATAGGCACGATCTTGCTTTCAATTATGCTTGGCCTTGCTTCAGATGCTTGATGGAAGTGAAATGGATCAAGAAGAGGGATGGACTCTTGGAGTTTCAGTCTCAAAACAGATGAAGAATTCAAACTCGATTTTCAAAGAAAATCCTCAAGTTTATCCTTTAATGGTGAGGGTTTATGGTTGCAGGTTCAAAGCTTGGGCATAGGGTCCTTAATTCTGAGCAATGATGGTCTTATTTATAGGCCATGAGATTGATTTTCACACACTTCCAATTTTGGCAAATTTTGAAATTCTCCCTTACATAGATGCATGTGTGCATAAGGCCCATGAGATGATGTGATCTGATCTAAAATTCAATGTGCATCATGCTGAAATCATGTTAGAAGTCCATGCAAATGTGTATGAAAAATGGAAGTTGAAATTATCCAAATGGTCCTTTAACTTACACCCATGAAGAAGTCCCTCATACTTTGGCCAAATGAGATGATTTTGGACTTTTTAAAAAGGTGAGATCAAGGGGAACAACTTTCATGTTTAAGACTTTTTCATTTGAAGCTTTGATCATGATGAATTTTGAGGTGGAAGTTTGGGAAATCAAACATATTTGAAAATTTTCTAAGTCCCAAGTCAAATGTTCACTTCTTCCACCTTGAATAACGTTTTCTATGGACTTCAAATGAGAATAGTTTCTTCATAAAAGTTGTATCTATTTCAAACATCTTAAATTTGGTCATAAATTTGGCCTCTTTTGGATTTGGCATGAAGTAGTTATGCATTTTAGAAGTTGAGGAAAATCACTTGTTCAATGGTATTGGCCCAAAATGACCTATAATGTTTCCTCTTGGCACATGAATTTGAAAGTTGAATTATCACTTACTCAAAACATAAAATTTGAAGTATACATCTTGAATTTGATCATTAAATTTTAATGGCTTTCATATCATAAAAAATGAGCAAGTTATGGTCTTGGGAAGTTGACCTCTAAACTAGGGTTCAGACAAAATGACCTATAATATTTCACCATAAAAAATGACTTTCCAAGAAAAACTTGCTCTTGACTTCAACATTAAAGTTGTTTATAATTTCACTTAGAGTAACGTTTCGCTTGGAATCATTTTCATATGACAAATATTGTAGGAGATAGGGTCTAGGGAACCCCGATTTTGATCAGTTGACTTTCTCTGGTCAACCACCATGAACCAACTTGCTAGCTTGACAATCTCTTGACTTTTGGGACTCATGGAGGATCACATATTCATAAGATAATGTAATGTGAAGTATCCCTTGAAATATTTGATTAATTGTTGAAGAAACCTATTGAAGAAGTCACACAAGATACCCAGATGAACTAGGGTTTCCAAGGCAAACAAACTCCAAACTCTTGATGATTTCTTGATCAAAATAACATGTGAAGAATATGGGGATCCATATATGATACTTAGAGCCAATGTGAACCATTTCTTGATTGAGCTCATTATATTGAGGGTCTCAAACCCTAGATATAAGCTTGACAGAGCATAGGTGAGCACACACACTGCCTACAAAAACAACAAACTATACATTGACATATTTTTGGTATTTTGGTTAGTAAATAATAAAAAATGAAGTATGATACAATCAAATGTACTTGGTGATCTCTCCCAAAGCAAACCCAATGAATAAGGGGTAAGGAGAATGCCAAGTTGTGATCCCAATGCTAATGCATATGATGAGATATCATGAAGGGTCTTAGGGTCAAAATTGGGGTCTTACAGCAGTGTACCAACTTGTTTTTGTTTGTAGTTCATGGCAATGTGCTAACTGGTTTTGCAGGTTGTTACTGCTTGTTAATGCCCTGAATGTTACTCCAAGGTACATGGTTGCAGCTGATCATGGTATGTTGTAGGATTGCTGAAATTCTGGTATCAGATATAAGATGTCGAAGGTAATGTTACGACACTGATATCTACTAATACACAATGGATAAAATAAACAGAATGGTAAAGCGAATAACACAAGCAATTGTTAACCCAGTTCGGTGCAACTCACCTACGTCTGGGGGCTACCAAGCCAGGAAGGAAATTCACTATAATAGAATTAGTTCAAAGACTATCAGTACACTTCACCAAGTTACAGTCTTTCTCACCTAATCTCTACCCGTGCAATTTCTACCTAAGCACTCTTAGATATGAGAACCCACTCACTTCCCTTACAATCACACACCCGTGATTTTAAACAACAATCCCTTGTGAAAAGAAAATACTTTTCAATTACAAACTCTTGATTTTACTTCACAGTTTCAATCAAGAAGACACACTCTTGATCTTGCTTCAAAGCTTTGATCAAGAAGACAAATCAGTCCAATTCAATCATCAATGGATGACTTGAATGACCTACAGACACAAACCCTAGCTATCTCTCTAAATTTTGCTCAGTATTTGATGAGGACATAATCCAAGACATAAATGATACAATGCAAGGCTTAGGAGGTCCTATGACAAGGGCACGTGCAAGAAGAGTCAATGATGCTTTAGTTCACTTCATGATCAAGTCAATAGAATGCATGGGCCAGATTGAAGAAAAAGAGCCCAAGTTTATTCTTATCATCCAAGCATGTGATAAAAGGCCCAATAATGCATAAATAAATAAAAATAAAGGAAATATCAATAACCACACTATAATGGACGAAAATTACAAGAGAAGTGGTAAATAAAGAATTGTCATTATTTTGCCCTTTCAAAAACCCCACTATCTCTTCTTTATTTTGCACTTTCTTTGTAATAACTCAATCCACTATCATGATAATTAGTGGTTGAAACCCTTTTGTTTTCTTAGGAGTTATTTTTTTATCTTAAGCCATTCCTATATAAAGGGGGCATGTATCTTCTTTTTAGATCAATGAATTTTGGCAAGTTTACACATTGTGTAAGTGAGAGTATTTGCTCTTAGGTTCTGGATTGGACCAAAATTGATCTTATCAAGAAATCCTTTTCTTGTGGTGATCCTCATCCATAGGCTTATCATTCTCTCTTGGATTAGAAAGAGTGTGGCGCCCCTTCTACTTAATTCCATTTCTTATTTCTCCTTTATTTCATATCAGTCTCGTTTATTTTATATGCATGTATCAAATTATGTCGTTCTTTAAATTATAAGGCAAATTACTTCCTCTGAGTCACAAAAGAATTAATATTCCAAAAGTTAACAAAGTTGTTTCAGGAATTTTGAAGGAAATGCATAAGTCTCAAAGGTTAGTTGATATCAAGTGGTATCAGAGCATATTCCAAAAAAAAAAAGGCCAAAATGTGGTAAATCGTCTATATTCTTTGTTCTTCATTATTATCCATTTATCATTATAAAAAAAATCGAAAAAAAAAGAGTTATAAGAAGAAAAAAAAATATAAAAAAAGGATCTCATTGTTAAAGATTGTGATTCAAAAAAAAAAAAAAAAAAAAAAAAAAGAAAAGTTCTATTTTTTTTTTCTTGCCACACTCTTAAAATTCTCCTTGTTTCCTTTGTTTTAGAGTCTCTTTTTTTTGTTTGCTGTTTTTTGTGTGTTGATTATCATCTGAAATTGAATTCTTTGTGTTGATTCATTTTGGTTTCTCTAAAGAACTAAAAGAGCAAATTGAGTGGTAAAAGGCAGAGTGTTTTTATTAGAAAAAAAAAAGCCAAAAGAAAATAAAAATTGAGTAAAACACGAGTGATTGAGTGTAAACACGTGAGTAGAGTGGTAAGGTCCATTTTTAAACACTTGTTCCTAATTTCACAAATATTTCACAATTATGTTTAGTCCACCTTCACCTAGAACAGCAGCTTTAACTGTTCAGATCGCAGCCATGCGTGACAATTTTGAAAGATTGTTAAGAGAACAAGGTGAACAACTTCAACAAAGAATTGATGAGTTGGAAAGGAGGCCCCAAAATTCTAATGATGGTAGTGGCGATGAGGAGGAAAGAAGACGTAGAAGGAGACAAAGGGGAGATAATTTGAGGGGCATAAAAATTAAAGTTCCAACTTTTGTTGGGAAGAGTGATCCGGAGGCATATCTAGAATGGGAGACTAAACTTGAACAAATTTTTAATTGTCACAATTATTCTAACCTTGAAAAAGTGCAGGTTGCTTCTATTGAGTTCAAGGAGTATGCTTTAGTTTGGTGGGATCAATTGACCAAAGATAGAAAGAGGTATGCAGAACGACCAATTGATACTTGGAAAGAGATGAAAAGAATCATGAGGAGAAGGTTTGTTCCTTCCTATTATCATAGGGAATTGCACAACAAATTGCAAAGGCTCACTCAAGGTTCTAAAAGTGTTGAAGAATATTTCAAGGAGATGGAAGTTCTCAAAATTAGAGTTAATGTAGAGGAGGACGATGAAGCAACTATGGCTAGGTTTCTCCATGGTCTAAATCATGACATTAGTGACATAGTGGAACTTCATCACTATGTTGAAATGGATGAATTGGTACACCAAGCTATCAAAGTGGAACAACAACTCAAAAGAAAGAGCCAAGCAAGGAGAAATTCCACCACTTTCAATTCTCAAAGTTGGAAGGACAAAACAAAGAAGGAAGGTGCTTCATCATCTAAGGAAGCCACGGTTGAAAACAAAGGTAAAACTATTACATCTTCTTCTTCAAGTGTTTCAACTAACAAAAGTGTTAAGTGTTTCAAGTGTCAAGGCCAAGGACATATTGCATCTCAATATCCAACAAAGAGAACTATGCTTATGGAAGAAAATGAAGAAATTGTTGAAGAGGAGGATGGTGATTATGATGAGGAGTTTGAAGAAGAAATACCTAGTGGAGATTTACTCATGGTGAGAAGAATGTTGGGAAGCCAAATAAATGAGGAGGATACAAGTCAAAGAGAAAACCTTTTTCATACAAGATGCTTTGTGCAAGGAAAGGTTTGTTCTTTAATAATTGATGGAGGAAGTTCTACAAATGTTGCAAGCACGCGTCTGGTTTCTAAACTAAAATTGGAAACAAAACCTCACCCTAAGCCTTACAAACTCCAATGGCTTAATGAAAGTGTAGAAATGCTTGTTAATAAACAAGTTGAGATTTGTTTTAAAATTGGAAAATATGAGGATGTAGTGTTGTGTGATGTAGTACCAATGGAAGCTAGTCATTTGTTATTAGGAAGGCCTTGGCAATTTGATAGAAAAGCCAATCATGATGGATACTCCAATAAGTACTCTTTTATGTATCATGATCAAAAGATCAATCTTGTACCGTTAAATCCTAGTGAGGTGAGAGAAGATCAAAGAAAAATGAGAGAAAAATATGATCAAGAAAGAAAAGAAAAAGAAAAAGAAAAAGAAAAAGAAAAAGAAAAAGAAAAAGAAAAAGAAAAAGAAAAGAATGAAAAGAAAAAGAATGATAAAAGAGAAAAGAAACAAAGTTTAATTGCAAAAAAAAGAGATGTGAAAGAAGCAATTGTGTCACACCAGCCTTTGTACTTGCTCTTTTGCAAGGAGGTGCCTTTGCTAACCACTATTTCTAATGAAAAAAATTGCCAAATTGTATTGAGTCTCTTTTGCAGGAATTTAAAGAATTGTTTCCGGAAGAGGTGCCAAGTGGTTTACCACCTATAAGAGGAATTGAACATCATATTGATCTCAATCCAGGAGCATCTTTGCCTAATAGGCCAGCATATAGAAGCAATCCACAACAAACTCAAGAGATACAAAGGCAAGTTGCTGAATTGATAAGTAAAGGATGGGTAAGAGAAAGTTTAAGTCCTTGTGATGTCCCTATTATTCTAGTCCCTAAAAAGGATGGTAGTTGGAGGATGTGCACTGATTGTAGGGCCATTAACAATATTACCATTAAATATAGGCATCCTATTCCTAGACTAGATGATTTGCTTGATGAATTGTGTGGTGCATGCTTATTTTCTAAAATTGATTTGAAAAGTGGATATCACCAAATTAGAATAAGGGAAGGGGATGAATGGAAAACTGCTTTTAAAACAAAATTTGGTTTGTATGAGTGGATGGTTATGCCTTTTGGATTAACTAATGCACCTAGTACTTTCATGAGACTAATGAACCATGTGTTAAGGGAGTTCTTGGGTAAGTTTGTTGTTGTGTATTTTGATGATATTTTGATTTATAGCAAGAACTTAGATGATCATTGCATTCATTTAAGGGCTGTTTTGCAAGTGCTAAGATATGAAAATTTGTATGTCAACCTAGAAAAATGTGTCTTTTGCACCGATCATGTGATTTTCTTAGGTTTCATTGTGAGCTCTAAAGGAGTCCACGTTGATGAGGAAAAGGTGAAAGCCATTCGAGAGTGGCCTCCTCCCAAAAATGTAAGTGAGGTAAGAAGCTTTCATGGTTTGGCTAGTTTTTATAGGAGGTTTGTGAAGGACTTTAGTACCTTGGCAGCACCCCTCAATGAAATTGTTAAAAAGGATGTTGGTTTTAAATGGGGTGAAAAACAAGAGCAAGCCTTTGCTGCCCTAAAGGAAAAGCTCACCCAAGCACCAGTTCTTGCATTGCCTAATTTTTCTAAATCTTTTGAAATTGAATGTGATGCATCTAATGTGGGAATTGGAGTTGTTTTGTTGCAGGAAGGTCATCCACTTGCTTATTTTAGTGAAAATCTAAAAGGGGCTGCCCTTAATTATTCTACATATGATAAGGAATTGTATTCCTTGGTGAGAGCTCTACAAACTTTGCAACATTACTTGCTGCCCAAAGAGTTTGTCATTCATAGTGATCACGAATCCTTGAAACATTTGAAGGGACAAGGTAAGTTGAATAAGAGGCATGCCAAGTGGGTTGAGTTTCTTGAACAATTTCCTTATGTAATCAAGCATAAGAAAGGTAAATCTAATGTTGTGGCAGATGCACTCTCAAGAAGACATGTCTTGCTTTCTGCTCTTGAAACAAAAGTTTTTGGTCTTGAGCATATTAAAGATTTGTATAAAAGTGACCTTGAATTTTCTTCAAAATTTTTAGCTTGTGAGCATACTGCCTTCAATGGGTATTTTAGGCACAATGGCTATTTATTTAAAGAAAAAAAATTATGTGTGCCTAAAGGTTCCATTAGAGAAGTACTTGTAAAAGAGGCACATGAGGGAGGACTAATGAGTCATTTTGGGGTTTCTAAAACTCTAGAATTCTTAAAAGAACATTTTCATTGGCCTCACATGAAAATTGATGTCCAAAAGCTTTGTGAAAGATGCATTGTGTGTAAAAAGGCTAAATCAAAAGTTATGCCTCATGGTTTGTATACTCCTTTGCCTGTACCTGAATTTCCTTGGATTGACATTTCCATGGACTTTGTTTTGGGGCTGCCTAGAACAAAGAATGGCAAAGATTCTATTTTTGTAGTTGTGGACAGGTTTTCAAAAATGGCACATTTTATTCCATGTAAAAAGGTGGATGATGCGTGTCATGTTGCTGATTTGTTCTTTAAGGAAGTGGTGCGCCTACATGGCTTACCAAGGAGCATTGTCTCTGATCGTGACTCCAAGTTCTTAAGCCATTTTTGGAGGACTTTGTGGGGAAAGGTGGGTACAAAGTTATTATTTTCCACTACTTGTCATCCCCAAACAGATGGACAAACTGAAGTAGTAAATATAACTCTTTCTACTCTTCTTAGGGTTGTTCTTAAAAAGAATTTAAAAATGTGGGAGGAATGGTTACCTCATGTAGAGTTTGCTTACAATAGGGTTGTCCATAGCACTACACAACATTCACCTTTCGAGATTGTGTATGGTTTTAATCCTTTAACACCTCTTGATTTGTTACCATTGCCTAACACATCTATTTTGAAGCATAAAGATGGGAAAGCTAAGGCTGAATTTGTGAGAAAATTGCATGAACAAGTAAAATTGCAAATTGAAAAGAAAAATAAAAGTTATGCAAAAAGTGCAAACAAAGGGCGAAAGAAAGTTATTTTTGAACCCGGGGATTGGGTTAGGATACATATGAGAAAAGAGAGATTCCCATCACAAAGGAAGTCCAAACTTCAACCTAGGGGAGATGGACCATTTCAAGTACTTTCAAGGATCAATGACAATGCCTACAAAATAGAACTTCCAGGTGAGTATGGGGTAAGTACTACTTTTAATGTGGCTGATTTATCTCCTTTTGATGTAGGTGATGATGGTCTAAATTCGAGGTCGAATTCTTTTCAAGAAGGAGGGAATGATGAGGACATAATCCAAGACATAAATGATACAATGCAAGGCTTAGGAGGTCCTATGACAAGGGCACGTGCAAGAAGAGTCAATGATGCTTTAGTTCACTTCATGATCAAGTCAATAGAATGCATGGGCCAGATTGAAGAAAAAGAGCCCAAGTTTATTCTTATCATCCAAGCATGTGATAAAAGGCCCAATAATGTATAAATAAATAAAAATAAAGGAAATACCAATAACCACACTATAATGGACGAAAATTACAAGAGAAGTGGTAAATAAAGAATTGCCATTATTTTGCCCTTTCAAAAACCCCACTATCTCTTCTTTATTTTGCACTTTCTTTGTAATAACTCAATCCACTATCATGATAATTAGTGGTTGAAACCCTTTTGTTTTCTTAGGAGTTATTTTTTTATCTTAAGCCATTCCTATATAAAGGAGGCATGTATCTTCTTTTTAGATCAATGAATTTTGGCAAGTTCACACATTGTGTAAGTGAAAGTATTTGCTCTTAGGTTCTGGATTGGACCAAAATTGATCTTATCAAGAAATCCTTTTCTTGTGGTGATCCTCATCCATAGGCTTATCATTCTCTCTTGGATTAGAAAGAGTGTGGCGCCCCTTCTACTTAATTCCATTTCTTATTTCTCCTTTATTTCATATCAGTCTCGTTTATTTTATATGCATGTATCAAATTATGTCGTTCTTTCAATTATAAGGCAAATTACTTCCTCTGAGTCACAAAAGAATTAATATTCCAAAAGTTAACAAAGTTGTTTCAGGAATTTTGAAGGAAATGCATAAGTCTCAAAGGTTAGTTGATATCAGTATTGGTTATGTGTACAAACAGGTTTTCTGAGTCCCTTTTTATAGAAACATTGGACATCTTGAAAACCCTAAATATATTTTCCAATCAAATCTTTTTATAACAGCTGTAAAGATCTTCCTGGAAAATAAACAAATTTGGTTGAAATCCTTGATAGAATGCGCCAGCTAGCCATATCTTCAATCAACCAATGATTGCCATTAATTGTGCAATCACAAAACACCAGACATTCATACTGAATGTTCTGTGTACAGGATGTCATGACATCGGGTCTGACATCTGGAAAAATCCTGCATAATCCAGTTTCCTTTTATAGCAGGTACAACCATATCAGATACCATGACATTGTGTATGTCATCTAAAATAATCCTGCATGAACATGTCTTTCATTTAAGCTCCAGCAGGTACATCCAATATCAGAAGCCTTAGCATTGTAAGTGGCATTCTGAAACAATCCTGCATGCACATGTTCTTGAACTCCAGCAGGTACATAGGATATCTTATGTTAAGACATCACACATGACATCTTGTGAACACTCTTTGTTTTACCAAAATTGCTGCCAACACTTAGAATCAACAAACTCCCCCTTTGGCAAATTTTGGCTAAAACATATATCTGTCCTTTTTGTTCACAAGGCAAACTATCAGCAGTTAAACCACATACCAGTAGTTTAATCAGCAGCAGAAGCAAAAAACAATTACTAGCTATGGCTACTAGTAATACACACATGCACAAGGGTACTTCTCCTCCCCCTAAATTTGTGCAACAATCAGAATTACTAGTTATGGATGTAACTAGTAAGACACACAAATGCACAATACACCAGGGTACTTCTTCTCCCCCTAAATCTGTGCATTCATCACAGCTACTAATCTCCAGTACCTGTACCAGCCAGAATGTCATACTGACATCTGCTTTAACATCAACACATGTGCACTTCTTCCAATAATAGTTGTCCTTCTGTTCAGCCACATACAACATCCATAACAACACTTCACTTCTCCCCCTTTTTAGTCAAAATTGACCAAAGGTGACCAATGAGACAAAATAAATGTCTATTAGCCCAGAATGTTAGATCAGATGTTATAACATTAAGCATGTTAAAACATAATATTCATGCAGTACAAACCATCATTATACACAGCAGAAAGCTGAGATAATGAACAAATCCAAGGAACTCATTAAGAGCCCTAAATATTACATAACAGGCATCAAGAGGACTGCCACAAAAAACAAAAACAAACAAGACAACAACCTTCCAAACAGCAGCCCGACTTCCACCACACCTTCCAGCACCCCTCCAAGTCTTCAATACAGCTAGGGACAATTAATCAGAAGAAGAAGAATCATCTTCACCTTCATCTTCATCTTCAGCTACACCTTCAGAGTCTTCTGAGCTTTCAGAACTGGACTGGGATCTTGTATTTGAGTCCTTTCCAGCTTTCTCTAACTCCTCCTTTTCAAGGCTACAGATAAGAGCTTCTAAAGCTTCTTTTCTTGCCTTGGCCACCTTCATACCTTCCTCCAATTCCTTGCAGGTATCTTTCAATTGCTTAATTAGGCTCCCTTGAGATGCAGGTTCCCTTCTGGCAGATGTCATAACAACATCATTGACATGACTGCCCTCAAAAAGCTTATAGTGAATTGATAGAGGAGTCTTTCTCCTGCTTGGAATATCACTTGTACTCAGGATTCCTGGTTGTTGACTCAGGATGATGCCACAGATGATAGATGGGAATGCAATGGGCAACTTTACAGCATTGGTGGAGGCATGTTTGATGGTTTGATCAAACACAAACTTTCCAAAATTGTAGTTTATCTTAGTTCCAATGGCATGAATGATCCTCCCAAGAGCAATGGAGATGGTAGATATGTGATTAGTAGGTACCCAATTTGCTGAACCAATCTTATGCAGAATGGCATATTTCATAGTGAGCTTACTAGCTGATAGGTGTTTCCTACTAGGCCATTCCTTAACTTGGCCAGCTGTAATAATTCTACAGACCTCATTGTCTGTGGTTTCTAGATCTACTCCTTCATCAGTTCCTCTCCCTAGGAACTTGTTGATGATAGTAGGTGAAAGTTTCACACACTTACCCCTTACAAAAACTTTGCAGCCCTCCCTGCTGCTTCTTTCAGATAGCTCCTCAGGGATGTTCACAATGAATTCTTTGATCAACCCCTCATAGCACTGAGGCAGAGCAGTCACAGTTTTCATAAGACCAACTGTCTTAATTAACTCCATGACTTCCTTTACTTCACTTGCTTATTTTCCCAATTCTCTTTCAACTGCTACCCTTCTTTGAGTCACAAACTTCCATTTGGCAGCACCACCTTCCACGTGAAACGAGATATTGTCAAGATGAACAGCAACCACTTTGTTTGGAGACTTCTTTACAGGCTTCTTTTTAACAGGGGAAATGTCTGAGACATCATATTCGACATCCTTATCAGATTCAGAACTCTCATTCTCCTTCATCTTCCTGACCTCTACTTTACTCCAAGTCTTGGAGGGACCTATACCAACAACCCTTTTCTCCTTCCTACCTGTCCTTATCTCAGCCATACTATTCCTTTTTCTCAGTCTATTAGCTACACTTGTTTTCACCAGATTGACCAACATGTCATCTTCTTCCTCATACCCTTCTTCCTCAATGTCTTGAGCAGTATCAGGGGACATACTAGGTAAGTTTCTTCCAAGAGAACATAGTCCCTCAGCAGCTACTTCCTTTTCTGTTTTAGATGAGTCACCATCTTTCTCAGCTCGGGTTTCCACCTCAGGTGAGGGGTTCCTTCTGGACAGAGGGGTAAAAATGTCCTTAACTCCATGCTCTTCATTCAGTATCCTAGTAACTAGGTTTCTTATGATGCGATCAGTAGAGTGCATGTCCTCTTTATCAGGCGATTCTTCAGGAGTGTTGCCTTGCTTAGCTCTAGCCATGGACGGGGAGCATGGAGCGTCACCTGGTATCATACGCAGAGGGGTTGCGTCTATCAACTCCTCTTCTAAAAATTCCATGGAGGAAGTTCTAGTATGAAAGGATTTTGAGCTAGATGTTGACGGATGTTGAGACATGTTATTGAACTTTTGAGAAAACTTTCTTTGCCCTAGCAGAGGTTCTTTGAGAAGTTTAATGAGGATAGAAAGAATTGTGTTCAGGCAGAATGTGCATATGAAATAGATGTTATTTCCAATACTAGGAGATGATTCATTATTAATGTGGCTTTTTCTTTTCATTGGACAGACAATATTTTTCTTGCCTTTTCCACTCCACATTAATTGCCATATTTTCTCAAAAAGCCAAGCCCCTAATTTTACCTTTTCCTCATACAAGTCCTTTGCAGTCAGGTTGTCATAATACAATGTCATAGCATCGAGTGTGACATTGTAGATAATTCTCAGCAATTTCATCCATCCTGGTTAAGCATTGTTGTTTTCAACTGACATAGTTCCTTGTGTCTCAGTTCCAGCAAAGCTCTTACTAACTTCAGACTTCATACCACCAATCATGTGTTCAGGTATTTGGGCCATCATGACCTTTTCTTCCTTGAGGTTAGGTATTAGCACCCTTATCTGACACTTTTCCTTTCCCTTGATGATTCTTCTTGCAACTGTACTCATCTTAGAGGGGTTATCCATTTGAGAGCTCCACATATAGCAGTTGTTGTTGGTCCTGATTCCTTTCATAATTACTTCACTATCTTTGTTCACAATCAGACATTCAGTTTTAGTGAAGATGATATTCAGACCTTGATCCCCTAGCTGACTGATGCTTATTAGATTTGAAGTCAAGCCCTTGACCAGTAGAATATTGTCAAGTTTAGGGGCTCCAGGACACTCAAGCTTGCCTATCCCCTTTATTTCACCTTTAGCTCCACCACCAAAGGTTACATAGCTTAAGTCATGAGGGTGAAGGTCAGTTATCAAGTCTGAGTTCCCAGTCATGTGTCTGGAGCATCCACTATCAAAATACCACTCATCTTTGTGAGCTATTAGACTTGTAACATTAGTCTTAGGAACCCATTGCTTCTTGTTGATAGGCCTGTGATGTTTGGGTCTGGGTTGATAGTGAGTCTGTTGATGAACATGGCTAGGATAACCATACAACTTATAACAGGAAGACCTAGAGTGTCAAGATTTCCCACAGTATTGACATCTCCATCTTTGGTGTTTGCCATCCTGCTGTTTTCTCTTCTGATGATGTTGATGAAAGGAGGTAGGGTAACCATACAACTTATAGCAGAAGGGCCTTGAGTGTCCAAATTTCCCACAGTAATTACATCTTCATCTTCTGTCTTTCTGTTGTTGATGGTGTGACATATGATGTGACATCTTGGAACTGCTCTTACTATTGCTGTATTTAGGTTTAGCTTGAGGTTTGCAACCAGTGTAATTACTTTCAGCCTTAGTTTTATGGTACCCTAATCCAGATTTGACTCCTGTGATTTGTCCAGTTTGAAGAATTTTGTCTAAGGAGTCAGATCCATTGTTCAGCATCCTTACATACTTGGTTGTCTCTTCTAGTTTTGAATTTAAGAGCACAACTTCAGTCTTTAGCTTGAGGATGGTTTCCACATGTTCTGCTTTTTCTTTCTCCAGTTGAACTATCTTCTGGCTCTCAACTTGTTGATCTTCATCTAGCTTGACCTTTAAAGCCACAACTTCTGTTTTCAATTTGGAGATGGTTTCCAAGTATTCTACCTTCTCATTCTCAAGTTGAGTTATGTCTTTCTCCTGGTTTAAAGACTGCTTGTTCAGCTCTACACTTTTCTGACACAGCTCTTTGTAGGTAGAGGCCAATTCCTCAAAGATTACTTCACCATCACTTGAGTCTTCATCAGATTCCCATCTTCCTGTCAAAGCAGTCACAAGATTTGCAGCCTCCTCTGTATCACTCTCATCTGACCAGGTGGCAGCAAGACTCATCTTCTGCTTCTTGAGGTAGGTTCCACATTCAGTCCTGGTGTGTCCATACCCATCACATTCATAGCACTGAACCTTTTTTTCTTCTTTGAGCTTCTCATTTGCTATTGCTTTTTTTCCAGCATTGTTGGATTTACTGATGTCAGATGAGATGTTTTTCAACAGTTTATTGAACTGTTTTCCCAACATAGCTACTTCATTGACAAGATCTTCATCACCCTCCTGACTCTTATCCTCTTCTGTGTTTGACATGAATGCAATGCTCTTTGTTTTCCTTTCAACACTATCATTCAATCCTAACTCAAAGGTTTGGAGGGAACCAAATAGCTCATCTACCCTCATGTTGGAGATGCCTTGAGACTCTTCTATGGCAGTTACCTTCATTGCAAATCTCTTAGGGAGAGACCTGAGTATTTTTCTCACCAACTTTTTCATCTGTCATCTTCTCTCCCAGGGCTCCTGAAGCATTAGAAATCTCAAGGATACTCATGTGAAATTTATGAATGTTTTCATCTTCTTTCATCCTTAAGTTTTCAAACTTGGAGGTGAGCAGCTAAAGTCTAGACATCTTTACCCTAGAGGTGCCTTCATGAGTGACCTTGAGAATATCCCAAGCATCTCTGGCCACTTCACAGTTATTTATCAGCCTGAAAATATTCTTGTCTACCCCATTGAATATTGCATTCAAGGCTTTAGAGTTTCCCAGAGCAAGATCATCCTCCTCCTTGGACCATTGTTCTTCAGGCTTCTTCTCAGTGGTGGCTACTCCTTCTTTAGTAATGACAGGATGCACCCAACCTGTTAGCACAGCTTTCCAAGCCTTGTTATCAAGGGATTTCAGAAATGCTACCATTCTTGGTTTCCAATAGTCATAGTTAGAACCATCCAAAATTGGTGGCCTATGAACAAATCCTCCATCTCTCTCCATTGTACCAGAAAGTATAGCCCCTAGATCTCACCCAGAACCAGAGCAGGATGCCTGCTCTGATACCAATTGAAATTCTGGTATCAGATATAAGATGTCGAAGGTAATGTTACGACACTAATATCTGCTAATACACAATGGATAAAATAAACAGAATGGTAAAGCGAATAACACAAGCAATTGTTAACCCAGTTCGGTTCAACTCACCTACGTCTGGGGGCTACCAAGCCAGGAAGGAAATTCACTATAATAGAATTAGTTCAAAGACTATCAGTACACTTCACCAAGTTACAGTCTTTCTCACCTAATCTCTACCCGTGCAATTTCTACCTAAGCACTCTTAGATATGAGAACCCACTCACTTCCCTTACAATCACACACCCGTGATTTTAAACAACAATCCCTTGTGAAAAGAAAATACTTTTCAATTACAAACTCTTGATTTTACTTCACAGTTTCAATCAAGAAGACACACTCTTGATCTTGCTTCAAAGCTTTGATCAAGAAGACAAATCAGTCCAATTCAATCATCAATGGATGACTTGAATGACCTACAGACACAAACCCTAGCTATCTCTCTAAATTTTGCTCAGTATTGGTTATGTGTACAAACAGGTTTTCTGAGTCCCTTTTTATAGAAACATTGGACATCTTGAAAACCCTAAATATATTTTCCAATCAAATCTTTTTATAACAGCTGTAAAGATCTTCCTGGGAAATAAACAAATCTGGTTGAAATCCTTGATAGAATGCGCCAGCTAGCCATATCTTCAATCAACCAATGATTGCCATTAATTGTGCAATCATAAAACACCAGACATTCATACTGAATGTTCTGTGTACAGGATGTCATGACATCGGGTCTGACATCTGGAAAAATCCTGCATAATCCAGTTTCCTTTTATAGTAGGTACAACCATATCAGATACCATGACATTGTGTATGTCATCTAAAACAATCCTGCATGAACATGTCTTTCATTTAAGCTCCAGCAGGTACATCCAATATCAGAAGCCTTAGCATTGTAAGTGGCATTCTGAAATAATCCTGCATGCACATGTTCTTGAACTCCAGCAGGTACATAGGATATCTTATGTTAAGACATCACACATGACATCTTGTGAACACTCTTTGTTTTACCAAAATTACTGCCAACACTTAGAATCAACAATTGTTGAATGGTCTGCTGTAGTAACAGGGCAAGAACTGTTGCACAATAGGTTACCATATGGGGAGTTCATGCTTTCCTTTGTAGCTTGCTATTTCGCATTTGGATTAAGCATTGGATGATGGATTCATTGGTGTCACATTGTGTTATGTTAGGTCCATTAGGACTTGGTTTGGGGCAGACCAAAACCAAGGCTTGACAAGCCAAAATGCCAAGCAAGGCATGGTACACATGAGGTTGAAAATAAGGCCACTTACTTGGAAATTAAGAAACCAAAAGAAAACACAACCAACATGGCAATTGGATGAAGAATCAAGGCAAAGGGTTAGATTAGGTTTTGGATGGTCAAAAGATAGGTGAGTTGACTTTGGTCAAAGTTGACCAAAAAGTCAACTATTGACCAAAGTCAACAATTGGTCAAAGTTCATTTTTTTGTACTTTTCTTGTAAATGGATATTTAATGGGTGATTATGGGTGAATTTAGGGTTTTAGGAATTTGGATTGACTTTGGTCAAAGTTGACCAAAAAGTCAATTGTTGACCAAAGTCAACATTTGATCAAAAGTTGCCAAGGCTTGTAATTTTTCATGTGATGATCAATATATTGGTTTATAAGGGATTGAAAGAAATAAAATGGCTTGAAAATGGTTTGAAAATGATTTTACAATTGCTTTCATTGTATAATAGATTTTGTATTTGTATGTGCTTGAATTGTAATGAACATGGTCATGACTTGTAAAATGAACAAGGCTAATACCTAATGAAACAAGGTTAAAACTTAAACATGGTCATGACTCGTATATAGTTTAGCAGTTTAAATCGAAAATGGAGAGTCTGGTATAGGTCGCGATCAATTGTCCGATTAATCTGGATGATTGGTAATGCTTCAGAGGCAGAGTTGTCTGTTCTCAACGGGGATAATGTAACACATGTTTCTCGCATGCGCTTCCTTGGTTCTGGATCTATAACTACTTAATTTAATCACTTATCCATTAAATCACTTAATTAATACTCTATTTTGTCACTGTTATTAAAAAAAAGTGATTAACTCTTAAATAAATTAATATTAATATTAATATTATACCCTTAATTTAATTTAAAACATTTAATGATGGTAGTTGATTTTTCAAATTTAACTAACGATATTATAGTAAAATTAACTTTAATTATACATGAAATCAAGATAATTAATTAAACTTAACTAACTTTTCTTAATCAATGTGAATTTTTTTTTTTTAATAATTGTGATCAATTGTAGTATATAAATAGTATAATTAAATAATAATATATCTATATACAAATATCATAATTAAATAAAATATTCCATTACCACAATTTATATTATTTTGTAATTAACATATTTTATGCCCTCATAAAAAATAATTATTTCTCTATAATCATTTTTTTTAATAATAACCAAATTGTTAATTTTCCAACACTTTTACATTTTAAATATAATTAATAAATTATTTTTAAGAAATACAATATATCATCCGTGTAAAGTAATTTTACATTGATAACAAATTATAGACTCGTATTTTATTGTAGATTATTGATTTTTTATTAGAGAATAATGCATATTCATCAAACTTTTATTCTTTTAAAATACTTATATTCCAACGTTCTTTAAAGCATGTCTTAATTTTTATGGTTATTTGTCACCTAAATTTGTATCAATAAAAAACTCGTTTAAAATAATATTATATTTATAAAAATATATAAAATCAAATTTTGTTTAAAAATATATAAAATAAAATTTTGTTTAAAAATATATAAAATAAATTTTTGTTTAAGTATAATCTTTTTTTAATTTTAAAATTATAATTTCCTTTTAATTTGAATTTGTTGATAGAATTTAATTGAAGTACACTGACAGTGTAAAAGAATTTTACACCGTCAGTTAATCATGACCGTTTGATATTGAAACAAATTTGATTTTTATTTTAAAAATCTATAAAGTAGTGCAAACGGGTGATGGTGATGAATCGACAATGTAAAACTTTTTACACTGACAATGCATAGTAATTAATCCCTTATTGATATCACATTTACATATATTTTGTATTTGATTATTTTCTATTATTTTTTTACATTTTTACATTGTTTCAGTGTATTATTTATGTTAAGTATATAAATCAATTAAAATAACAATAAAAAATGATACATTTTATATGCATTATTTAATGGAATTAATTATTAGGTACGTTAATATAAAAAGTTTTAGTCCATTCATCGTCATTATTCATTTGTATTATTTTATAAATTTTTACAATAAAAATAAAATTTGTTTTAATATCCAACATCTATGATTAATTGAGATATAAAATTCTTTACACCCTCAATGTAATTCAATTACATTTTTATTTAATTTTGTAAAAAATCAAATAACTTGTTGACGTGGATATTAGTACTAGCGATAAGCATTATTTAATTTTGCAAAATATCAAATAACTTGGCTGACGTGGATATCAGTACTAGCGATTGTGATACACGTATTCTCTCTTCTCTTCTCCTCCTCAAGCCTCGAAAGAACTGAACACCACAATATCCAATGGCTTCTCTCTCCAGCACCACCGCTCTCGCCCCTCCTCTTCCTCCACCCACAATCTCCCGTCTCAGAACCACTTCAATTCGTGCACAATCCATATCCTTACCCGATTCCGACCCGAACACCAATTCTCCTCCATCTTCTTCAATTACCGGAGTAGATAAACTACGCCACACAACAATGGCGGTGACGGATGAACGGACGAAGAGAATAGCGAAGGAAGTGGAGAAGATGAAATCGAAGGAAGCGAAGGAGAGAAAGGAGATGAAGAATAGGAAGGTGGCGTCGCAGAAAGCGGTGTCTGTTATACTTCGTAGAGAGGCTACGAAGGCTGTTATTGATAAGAGAAGGAGGAAAGGTCCTGTTAATTCTAAGAAGCTTTTACCTAGAACTGTACTTGAAGCTTTACATGAAAGGATTGCGGCATTGCGTTGGGAATCTGCTCTCAAGGTCTATTTCTTTCTTTTATTTTGTTTTTTTAGATGAATTGAATGTGATTGCTTATGTGGACGGTTACAAATCAACACAAGAATAAAGTAAGTGTAGTAGAGATGAGTATGTTGTGTTGGATGTGTACTAAGATTAGAAATTATAGTATTAGATAGAGTGTTGAGGTAGAATCTATAGTATAAAAGATTGTGGAAAATAGACTTAGGTGGTTTGGACATGTAAAGAGTAGATTATATGGTGAGGAGTCAAACAACTAGAGGTAGAGGAAGACTTAGAAGAGAGATCTCGAAATTAATGATTTGGATAGAAACATGATTTTGTATATAACATTATAGCGAAAGTTGATACATGTAGCAGACCTCACTTAGTGGGATAAGGTTTGGTTGTTGTTGTTGTTCAAATGGTTGGTTTTGGTTTATGAAGAGCACACCTATATCACAATGACACATAGTCACTAGCAACCAGTGATTGAGCTCAAGTGGTTAATGAACTCCTCTTAAGAACAGATCATTCTAAAAGAAACAAGTTTGAATATGGGTGGAACAATTATTGGCTAGGCTGTACTTACTTCCCGACTGAATTCCATATTACCAAGGTCCATTTCCCTTAACACCAAACAAAACATAGGCACACACTAGCAATAATTTAAGAAAATATAAGTGTGTTAGACATTGAATACGCCTTCACGTGTAGTGTCGATGTTACATAGGTTTCAGTTTGTTGTGTTTTATTTTTATGGCATTATATGAGTCTGATATGAGTTTTTGTTTCTTTCTTTGTTTATTTGATTAGTTGATTGTGGAATAGAGTTACATTGGGTCTGTTTTGATTCTGAGTTCATCAATGGATCTAATCCAATGCAAAGCTGATAATCAAAACAATGGAAACAAAAAAAAAACTCTCTTATCGTAAGGTAAAGAAAGCTCCCACTTCTAAGCACATGTAAAGTCTATATCTCATCCAATGAGAGACTCTTAACACCTATGTTGAAAAACCAATCCAATCCAATCCAGACTGAACCAACTATACTGTGTTAAAAAACCAATCCAATCCAGACTGAACCAACTATACTTCTATATACATGTATTGAATATCAGTTGGATATGCCTACACACAATCCTTTTTTGCTTCCTTATATTGAGGAAGAGAAGAAGTATTTGTTTTTTTGAAAATTTTCAATAGTCATCAACTGACAATTTGTATGTGAGTTATTTATATATTATGGTATTTGTTCAGTATGTCAGTCTAGTCAAGCGAATGCACATAGGACGCGGCGTTAAATTTGTTTGAATTTTGAGTCTTAGGGATCATTTCTGTTACCTTGGAATTCTGTGCTTGTAACTTTTGTAGTTGAGTTATTGTATAGTTTTTTCTGACAATGTAAGTTATAGTTAAATTCAAATCCATGTGGGTTCTGTTTAGGCTTTGACTGTGGTAACTGGTAATATAAGTTTGCTGTTTGTTCTGTGGCATTAAACTGTACTATGTTAACTTTTTCGTGGGAACATGGGAAAGCAAAAGTTAGAATAAATGGATTAGTAGCTTTGACTATGATAATCTTTGATTTGATTGAATTTTGATTAACTTTTGGGAAAATAATTAATTAGATGGATGAGAATGAAATTAGTTAGCTAATT
The DNA here is from genome assembly GCF_024323335.1 of Lathyrus oleraceus. NCBI lineage: Eukaryota > Viridiplantae > Streptophyta > Magnoliopsida > Fabales > Fabaceae > Lathyrus > Lathyrus oleraceus. The sequence goes on along the minus strand of NC_066581.1, from coordinate 368,116,052 downwards.
CACAAAAGAGAGAGAATGAAAATTAGTAGCTTTGACTATGATAATCTTTATTTGATTGAATTTTGATTAACTTTTGGGAAAATAATTAATTAGATGGATGAGAATGAAATTAGTTAGCTAATTCACAAAAGAGAGAGAATGAAAATTAGTAGCTTTGATTATGATAATCTTTTTGATTGAATTTTGATTAACTTTTGGGAAAATAATTAATTAGATGGATGAGAATGAAAATTAGTTAGCTAATTCACAAAAGAGAGAGAATCATAATTCAACTGTAGTTCAATCCGGTTGACCTATGGACCCTTATAGTTAAACCTAACCTTTTATAGGTCCAATGTAGTTCAATCCGGTTTACCTATGGACCCTTATAGTTAAACCTAACCTTTTATAGGTCCAATCCAATGCGCAATTGTTTAAATATTGGTTATTTATTGAAGAAGCTCATCTATTTGTAGTGTTATCTTAGTATGTATAGAGATGTGGAAAGAAAAAGTGACCTAGAAAAAGTGAAGTGATGTGGTTCCTATGTTTGATTTTAAGGAAGCATATTTGCACAAAAGACACAGAATATAGAAATAAAATGGTAGGTGTAATTGAATAATGTAGCAACAAAATGCAGACTCGAAGAATTAAATTGATCGAGAACGTTTTATCTTTCTGCTGTTTAACTTGAAGGATTCTTGTACTGTGAAAGACGTCCATTTAGGATCTTGTTTGCATGTATTAAAACATAATTAAATTAGTTTTAAAACTGTGGTTGAAATTTGAAGCTGCACTCTTTCTTTTTTCTCTCATGCACACAAACACTTGTGAAACTGTTTAGTTTACAGGAAGACTTGATATCACATCAAAGCATGCTCTCATGGTTTCAGGTTTTTGAACTACTACGTGAACAGCTTTGGTACAGACCTTACTCTGGTGTATACATCAAGTTAATAGTCATGCTTGGAAAATGTAAGCAACCTGATAAAGCTTTTGAACTCTTTCAAGCTATGGTTGAAGAAGGTTGTGTTTTGGACTGTGAATCATACACCGCATTGTTAGCTGCCTATGGTAGGAGTGGTCTCTTGGATAAAGCCTTTTCTCTTCTTGAGGAAATGAAGAGTACACCTGGTTGTCAGCCAGATGTCCAGACTTATTCAATCCTCATAAAATCGTGCTTGCAGATTTCTGCCTTTGACAAAGTTCAGAGTCTTATATCTGACATGGCCACTCTTGGTATCAAACCAAACACAGTCACCTACAACACCCTTATTGATGCTTATGGGAAGGCAAAAAGGTAAAATGTTTACCTTTCTTTATCTTGTGAAAGTACTACATGCGCAGTCTGGTTGCTGCGTATGGTAAAACATATGTTCTCAGCTACCTCGAGGGGTTATTCTCCGCAGGTTGAGATACGTTGGGTTACCGACTAAAAGGTGCATATTTATTGCTATCGCCTAAACCAACCCGTCATTATCCAGTTCTGGGTTGTCGCGGATAAAGTTGTGATGAAAAATTGTTCATTTTTTGTTGTTTGGTTGTATTTTTAGTCTTTTAGCAACCAGCTGCAGCATAACTCAATAGCGTATTTGCATATCTGTAATATAATTTTATGCTCTTAAAAGGTTTTCAGAAATGGAATCTACACTTTTGGAAATGCTTGCTGAACAAGATTGTCAACCTGATGTATGGACCATGAATTCAACGCTCAGGGCCTTTGGCAACCTAGGGCAAATAGAAACAATGGAGAGGTGTTATGAGAAGTTTCAGGCATCTGGAATCCAACCAAATGTTGCAACCTTCAACATTCTCTTGGATTCCTATGGCAAAGCCCATGATTACACAAAAATGAGTGCTGTAATGGAATACATGCAGAAATATCATTATTCTTGGACAATTGTGACCTACAATATTGTGATTGATGCTTTTGGGAAGGCTGGGGATCTCAAACAGATGGAATATTTGTTTAGATTAATGCGGTCAGAGAGAATAAAACCTAGTTGTGTCACACTGTGTTCACTTGTGAGGGCTTATGCACATGCAGGTAAGTCTGAAAAAGTTGGCGGTGTCCTGCGTTTTGTTGATAATTCAGATGTAACACTGGACACTGTATTCTTCAATTGCTTGGTGGATGCTTATATGAGATTAGATTGTTTGGATGAGATGAAGGGAGTGCTTGAGATCATGGAACATAAAGGTTGTAAGCCCGATTTCTTAACTTATAGAACAATGATTAAAGCTTATTCATCTAAGGGTATGCATAGTCATGTTAAGGAGCTTAAAGAGCTCCTCGAAACAGTGAAGAAACCTCCTTTAGAAAGAAACAAACCTGACTTTTGATGAGAAGATCTACTGATATTTTTGCTTCGATATGTTTGGCTTTCTACGATCTGTTTATTTGTGCATATGTTGAATATATCTAGTGTAGTTGAGTTTTTTTTTTCTCTTCCTTTTCTTAGTTTTATAGTTTGTCAGTTTAGGAGGAAAGAGACAGAAGAAAATAGGGGCAGGAAAAATGAGAGTAAAAGTGTAAAATCACTATATTAAGAAAGGGAGGAAAATAGAGAGGAAGTAAAAGGAATGATATAGGTTTAGGGTCAAATTTATTTACTCTGGCCTTACAGAAAAAATGGAATTCAAAATGTCAATATTACTATTTTTGATTTCATTTCCATACTTGTTTCTTATTTTTTGTTGGGTTGCTCCTTTTAAATGTAGGGGCATTGTTTCTGATGAGCACATAATGTAATGTTTTTGTAGGCATAAGGTTTATATTTATTCTGGATGATTCAAAATTGTTTTACTAGTAGTTCATGAAAGGAAGATTCCAATTTCTTGAAGATGTCTTTGATTCATAAGTAGAGTAGATTTTTTACACATTCTTTGTCGTATGCACATAATTGAGAAGATCCCCAGTAAAAAGTGTAGTCTTTGACATCTTTATGTCAGATTTATGCGCAATTTGCAACGACAGTAAGTTTAATTCCAAGGGACTTTGATGCAGAAATAGTGTAATGTTGAAATAAGCAAGCAAATTGTAGATGGAATACAATTCCTATCTATCCATAGAGCAAGGCTCCTCAGAGAATCTGCTTAACAGAAAATATAACAAACTTCTGCATAATCTCTCTTCCCTTCCCCAATTACATATAACAGAAATCATATCTAAAACAATTCTCTCACACAGACCACACATACACTACTGCCACATCAGCAGACTTATTTTATTCTTCCTAACGAGACTTTCAGCTCCTTTGGCCCATTTGTTTGACCCAATAACATCACATCTCTATCAATACTCCAGTCTTGAGAAGCAGTTTTGTTTGATCCCAAATTTAATTAATTAATTGAATTGAATTATTTAAAATTTTATTTGATTAATTGATGTTTTAAATTAGTTGTGTGATTATGGGGGTAAGTATCCTTTGAAGTAGAGGTATAGAGAGAGTAAGAACTTACCATATTTGTTTAGAAATTAATCAAAATTCTAGTTAATTATTAGAATAAATAGTATTTTTATTTGAATTAGTTAAGTAAATAGAATTATGAGGTGAATGATTAAAATAGCATGGGTGATGGAAAAATAAGAAATATTAGATTTATTAATAAAATAAGAAGAAGATAAGACATATAGAGAAATTAAGGGCAATGTTGGAATTAAGAAAAATATGGAGGACATGAGGGGAATATAAGGACGAGTTGAGGAATAAAAAGGGAAGAGCCTAATTGGAAGGAAATAGGTTTTGGAATAAAATTGGGAGTTGGAGAACCTGAGAGTGTCAAAATATGTATTTTTGGAGAGTTTGAGCAAAAGAGACAAAGAGGTTGGGGAAGAACTCTAAGGATCAAATGTGATTTTGTTGGAAATCAGGTAAGGGGGAGAAAGAGCTACCAATTAGGTGTATTGTATGATGGGGTAGTGATGAGAAATCCTTAATCTCATTAGAGTCTTAGATTTTCTTTTGATGAATTGTTATATGATGAAATTCTGGAATTTGTTGGTTGATCTTGTGTGTATATGTGTTTATATGGCCGAATCTATGTTTGAAATATCATGAACATGCATGTATAAAATTCGGTCATTGATGAATGTTTGAATGCTTGAGTTATGCTCATGATTGATGATGAAATTATTGTTGAAATTGTTGATGGGTAACCATGAATCATGATGAAAATAAGTGTTGTAACACATGATGGCTATGATAACATGATTTTAATATTTAATTCGTGTTGGAGTTGATTAATTTTTTGGAAAAATTGGTTGGGTTCATGTGTGGTGATTTAAGGAAGAAGGAGAAGATGAACGTGTGTAAAAACTGGAATTTTTGGAAAAAGCTACAGTGACAATCGATTGCACCAGTTGAATTCTTGAAAAAAAAATTAACCTAATAATCAATTACACCATATCGACAATCGATTACACCATTTAAACTATCGATTGATTGTTTGTTTTAGCAAGTCAGTAGTGAAATCCTCTTGGAAACAATCAATTGTCACCTTATGACAATTGATTGTCATGTGCCGATTTTGTGAAAAAATCGGTTTTTATCTTTGCTGTATTGTTCGACGTTTTTGGCTGTATCTTTTGATCCTTATGTCCAAATAATATGTCGTTTGAAGTGTTAAAAAACTAATTTGTGCAGAGCTACCTCATGGTAGTGTTTGATGAAGTATTTGAGTTGTAGTCAATTATCTACTGTATAGATGTTTGTGATAACTTGTATGATTGGTTAGTGAATCGTTTTGTTTATACGATGATGTGTTGTTGTTTTGGTGAAGTAACATGAATGAATGGTTATTAAGTTATGTTTGATGATTTGATTTTGTTGTTGATGTTATTGTGTTGTAACATGAATTAATTGTTGCATATGATGAATGATGTGATGCATAAATGACGAGATGTGTATGGGGATCCTTTAGGTGAACCTTGTTGTGATAATGCATGTTGTTGAGAGTCATGCATCATGGTGTATGAGTTTTGGTCTAGTTTTAGTATGCTCTGGTCCTATGGCGGGGATCGGGAGCGAGTAGTCGATTTCAGGTGGAAATCGATGAAGTGTTATATATGGTGGTGGTAACGATCTGGTGTGCTCTGGTCCTATGGTGGGGATCGAGAGCGAGATGAACCTGAGTGTTCATGAATGATACGCATGCATAATTAGTCAGTTGTGGAGTACATTTGCTTATCTAATTGCATATGTTGTTGATTTTTCATGATGTTTATGATTGGATGTGGTTATGTTATTGTTGTCGTGAATTAGGTGTGAGAATATGTTAATGATAATTGTGTAATGAATGTGTACTTGATGTGTGTTCTCTACCTTAGCATTCATTACACTATTTATATTGGCTTGTTGTTTCTCACCCCTTCTGTTTGAATGTTGTCTTGACATGGACATCATATAGATATTTATGAGTAGTATTGCTGAAGTAAGTGGAAGGTAGCTCTTGGAGTGACTTCTAATAGTTTGTCATTTTCTTTAGTAGGGTTTTCCTCTGATAATGTAACATCGGATTGGGGAATGTTTTCTTTCACTTCTTTTGTTATGTTGAAGTTACTATTTATGTTTTGATGAGATTTCAAAGTTGTGGTGAGTTGAATAATACAACTTTTTTTGTTGTTGATGAAAGTTGAAGTTCATGAGACTAAACATCATGAGTTGCAATATTGTGTTTATTTGACTTAATAATGATTCCGTTGCGATGATACCTTAAGTGAAGGTGAGCATGTGATGATAGGTTTTATGTGACATTTTGTAATGCGTGTTACAGAGCATGATATGTTTGATGTGAGTGACATCCTATGTAGTTTTAATTTCTATTAAATTACGCGTTAAATCGTATGTGGGGTTTAGGGTGTTACAAACCCCACTGTCATATCAACAAACTTATTCTACTCTTTCTAACGTATGCTTTCCACTCATTTGGCCCATTTGTTTGACCCAATAACATCACATCTCTATCAATACTACAGCCTTGAGAAGCAGGCTCGTCCTCAAGTCTGAAAGATGGAAACTCACTACGTATATTAAATCCATATTCCTAGGTAGCTTTTTCCACTATATCAATAGTTGTTTCACCATTTCCCTTTCTTTAGTCACAAACCTAGTAACCAGAACTGCAACTGGTTCCCACACTCCTCCTGGATCCACATCCAAACTAGCCGACAACTCTTTTTAAACCCTGTAATTACTAATTGCCTTCTTAAGTAAAGAATAGTGAAAAACCAAATGGATCCTGGTTGTATCAGGTAATTTGAGTCTGTAAGCCATATCACATACACACTCACTGATTTGATAAAGATCGTAATATCGGGGAGCAAACTTAAGGTTGACGCGGACCTCCACACTTTGTTGCACATGTGATCGTAACTTGAGGAAAACCCAATCACCTACCATAAATTCTCCATCAGTACAATGTTTGTTAGCTTGATTCTTCATACGTGTACGAGTCCGGTTTAAATGAAACTTCAATTGTCACAATCATTCATCTCTATCAACCAATTCACTTCTCATCGCTTCAAACTTAGTTTCTCCTAGCAAGGATTTGGTTAACTTGGGAACAACCCTTTCATAAACCACCTTAAAAGGTGTTGTACCGGCAGATGAGTGGAACATAATATTATACAAATATTCCGCCCAAGGAATCCATAAAACCCATGTCTTCGGTGGGTCAGTAATAAAACAATGCAAAAAAGTCTCCAAGCAACGGTTTACAACTTTCTTTTGACCATTTGTTTATGGGTGATACGTCATGCTCATCTTCAAGTGGGTGCCTTGCATCTTAAAATCTCTTTCCAAAAATTGCTAACAAATACTAGATCCCTATTACTTAACATGGACATTGGGATCCCATGTAACCTAATGACTTCCTTTACAAACACATCATCCAAATTCTTCACATAGTAAGGGTGCTTCAATAGCACGAAATTCACATACTTCGACAACTTATCCACCAAAACCATGATTGCTTCATAACCTTTAGCCTTTGGTAACCCAGTGATAAAGTCCATCGACACATCCTTCCAAATTTGAGATGAAATCGATAATGGTTGTAAGAATCCTACTGGAGTCGCGACCACATATTTCTGACTTTGGCACACATCACATTATTGCATGAATTGCTGAACATATTTCTTCATTCCTAAACAAATTTGTTGCAATCCAACGATCAGTACCATAGAATCCAGAGTGTCCACCTTGAGGCGAGGAATGAAACTCCAATAGAAACTTGGGAATCCACATAGAGTTAGAAGATAACACAAATCTATCCTCATAAAATAAAAACCATATTTGATACACAAAGTCATGTTTTGTTGGTTCGCCTTTTTCCAAGGCTACAATAATCTCCTTTAACAAAACATCATCATGCATCTCTTTCACCACTTCATCAGTACCCAACCATTTAGGATAATGCACTAATAATTTCAGATCCACAATATCATGCATTCGAGGCAATGCATCAACACCTTTGTTTTCCAAACCCGATTTATATAATATGTCAAAATGATAGCCCAATAAATTGGTTGTCCGAATTTGCTGGTCCATTGTGGTAATTCTTTGTTGAAGTAGTTGTCGCAAGCTCTTTTGATCAATACACACAATAAATTTCCTCCCCATGAAATACGAACGCCAATGCTGAATAGATAACACCATTGCCATTAATTCCTTTTCATAAACTGACTTGGTTAAATTTATGTCACCTAATGCATTGATATAATAAGCAATAGTACATATGTGCTGCAACAAGATAACACCCAAACCGTTTCTAAACGCATCACTTTCAATGAAGAACTCTTGGGAAATAATTGGCAATGCAAAAACATGTGTCATGGTTATGTGTTGTTTAAACACCTTGAAATTAGCATGTTCACTAGTTTCCCATCTAAAACCTTCCTTCTTTGTAAGATCTGCCAGTGGCTTGGATAACTTGCCATAGTTTCTAATAAATTTTCGGTAATAATAAGTGAGACCCTAAAAAACCTCTTACTCCTTTAACATTCTTTGATACAGGCCATTGTAACACACATTGAACTTTAGAGGGATCCATGATACTCCTTGTTGGAAAATTATATGTACCAAATACTCCATAGAGCATTGTGCAAAAGAACATTTCTTCTTGTTAGCAACCAACTTATTATCAGACATGACTTGCAAAACATAACTTAGATGTTGGATATGTTGTTGCCAAGTTTGGCTATACACTAATATCTCATCAAAGAAAACAAGTACAGACTTGCATAAGAACAACTTGAAAACATCATTCATCAATGCTTGAAAGGTTGATGGAGCATTCATCATTCTGAAAGGCATTACTAGGAACTCATAATGCCCTTCGTGAGTCCGAAAAAGTTTTTTTTATGCACATCCTCACTTGATGATATCCTGACTTGAGATCAATATTTGAGAAAAAGCATGCTCCATGAAATTCATCTAATAACTCTTCAATGTTGGGGATATGGAACTTATCCGAAATAGTGGCCTTGTTCAAAGCCTGATAGTCAGCATACATCTACCACAAGTTGTCATTTTTTACTAAGATAACCGAACTTGAAAAAGTACTTTGACTTGCACGCACGATGTTGCCTTCGAACATCTCCTTAACTTGTTTTTCTATCTCATTCTTACGGTGATGTGAATAAAGATATGGTCTCACATTAACTGGACCATGCCCTTCCATTATGTGAATGGCATGCTCTTGTATTATCTTAGGAGGCATACCCTTTGGTTCTTTAAAAATTCCAGCAGACTGAGACAATATTCGCTCAACTTCATGCTTCTTCTCATTGGAAAAATGTGAAGGGGCAACTTCTTACCCCTCAATAGACATATACAACCCATCTACTATGTGTTTTGAAGTTGTGAGAAAAAATTGTAAAGCCCTTTGTGACTCTAGTTGTCCCAAGACCACTTAACTCTAATTGTCCTAACTATCGCTTCTAATCCACCCACATATCCCCTAGTTTAGTTAACCAAGCCATGCCCAAGACCACATCAATATCATTAAAGTCGAAAAGTAATGTTGTAATAGTGAACTTTACCTTTCCAACTTCAACGATTATGTATCTGCATCCCCTTCGAGTTTGTGCCTTGAAACCATCACCCATATTTACAGGTAACGACACTATGTGAGCCATCTTCCACCCTATTGCTCGAACCAATATTTGTGAGATGAAATTATCGGTCGCTCTATTATCTACCAACATGAGAATCGGCACCCCTTGTATGGAACCCTTCAATTTCATAGTGTGAAGCTTAGTATTGCTTCCTATGATGACACCACTCAAACTCGTGATACTCAAGGTTCCCTCTTTATCGTGTTTTTCCTATTTTATCACCATCTCGTATGCCTCTCCATCCTCATATTCATCTTCCCCAATCACCATGATTCTTAGTTTCCTATCCATACATTGATGGCGTGTGTCGTACCCCAAAATTTGCCCTCCCTTTTCCATTTTTTATATGACCTATGACTTGAGATTCATCTGCATATATTAATAGATTCAAAGCTGGTGATTGAGAATTGCTCGTTATATGGATTCAAAACCATAATTCTTGACTTTGGGTAATCATTCCGCCTTGAGCATGTATGAAAACCTAATTCATTGGGGAAGATGCCCTTAGATTGTAGGTCTTCTTGCTTAGGATTCAATCTGGTTCAAGGTTGGTCTAGACAACCACCAATTTGGTTATTTCAAGATTCATAGATCTCAGATTCATGTTCACATTAGTGCATTGGCCTTTTGGGTCCTTATTTTGTCATTTGGTTCAAGGTTTAATCTCGGCCCATTCATTAGTCCTCGGTCTTTGATTCGGGTCTTTAGTGCATTTGTTACTAACCCATTTTACACAAGAAATCCCTAACTCACGCCTCTCAGTTGACTTTGATCAACTTTTGACTTTTTGGTCAACCAATCGACCATAGTCAACCATTCATTCTTGAGTCCATATTGTCGCGATTTTGGTAACATGGATCATTATTTATGCTTGTTCGACTCATTTCATCGTTATATCCGTCTTGGTGCTTTGACTTTAATTTCAAAATTGATTTTAATGGAATTTTGGATTTTAATCTAATTTTAGTTGATTTTCTATTTTATGGAATTCCAATTAATAGTTTAATTGATTATTAAATTGATTTAAAAATGATTCAAATTTTAAATTAATTAATTTTTGATTTTTTCCAAGTGATTTAATTTATTCTATTTTTAAAGCAATTTGAAATTGATTTTAATTAATTTTAATTTAATTTTTTATTTTTAAAATTAATTTTAAATTGATTACTTCAATGTTTAGATTAGTTTTAAATTATTTTAAATAATCATTTACCCTTTTAATAATCCATATCCATTTTAATAACAATTAAATATCCATTAACATTTTCAACATTCCATTAATAATTTTCAAGCTTTTAATTAACTTTCCATTAACAATTTTCAAACATTTAATCAATTAACTCCCGATTAATAATATGCATACATTCAATAATTTCCAATTTTAACACCATTAGAAATCCACATTTTTATTTACAAACTATTATTCAAATTACAATATTTCCTTTCCATTACATTGAACCATAAACTCATTTGAACCAAGTTACATAAGTTGTGCACTTCAATTACTATGCCAAAACATTGCACCAGATACCACCAAATGAACCATACTCAACTTGCATTTGACCATTCACAACCATGTCCAAGCCATAAGCATAGACCAACAACATACCAAGAACCATTGTAGCAAAGTTCCTGCATCTACATTGAACTGGTATGATACCTACTGCAGGAGGACACGATGCAAAACCAAGATTCAGCAATGTAGTGTAGACCTGCGGCACAACATCATCAAACTCCAACCTGCTAAATCCAAAAGCATAGCAAACTTCAATCAGCTCCATTTAAAAGGCATTGTGCATTTCTTTTGGATTTAAACAGAATTCCAACAACAACTAACCATAACAGGATAACTAACAAATCCAATCTAACTAAAACTAACTAAGAACATTTTTTCTAACTAAAACTAACTAAGAACATTTTTAATAACCAAACTGCAACCAATACACATATTTCATTCGTTTTTGAGTCAGACCCCAATTTTATGAATAAATTTATTCTGAAGATGCATATCTGGAAAATTTCCGAAAATGTATTTCCGGAAACAACAATATTAACCTTCACCACTAGCACATGCATCACTACCTTCTTTAACAACTGTTATTTAACGTGATAATTTTTTGCATTTATTTCTCATAATTAAATACATTTTCAAAATTTGCTAAAAATCTACTTAAATATTGCATCTTTCCGTGAAGTGTATGATACTTTTGCTAGAAAAATATTTGCCAACTCAGTAGGGTGAAAAACATCCTAAAACAAATATTTTACATGTTCTTCACATGGTTGTTACAATGGAATACACGTGATTTGTCCATTGTTTTTACCAACACCACAACATCCTTTGTCTACAATATCAAATCCTGTTTCATAACATCAACAAAACAAAGTCCAAAATCAACATTTGAAATGATATGTTTTTTTGTCATGATTCTAAAAAAGAACATTACCATATGATTTTCCATTTGTAGCAAGATCTTCACTGCTTTGATAAAATTCCAAGTACACAAACTTTGATCTTGGAAGTTGTCCTCCATTAAAATTTTGAACAAACTGTTTAAGACCTGAGTTGAAATACACAATCATGTCGTTGCATATGTTATTGTTTCCATTAAAACGTGCTAATTCATGTGGTATGCATCCAATTTATCAAAATGTTGCAACAATCACCTTTTCGGACAAAATTCAGAGATATATTTCTGAATGTTCATAAAATTGGGATTTGACTTAAAAACGAATGAATTATGTATATTGGATGCGTCCGAAGATACATCTCCGAAAACATAAAATATTTTTAGAAATTATCGTGGTAATTGAAAAACATATATTGTACATTAAGAAACCCTCTATTTTTTATTCTTCATAACACTGATTTTCCACTCCTTTGGCCCATTTGGCTGACCCAATAACATCACATCTCTATCAAATTTAAGCATCACAATTGGAAAGAAAGTTTTATCACACTTTAAATGTTTTTTTGTATGTGTGGTATAGGATTAAGACATGATAGAATAAAAAAGAGGTGGATAATGTTGGTCGGTATGATCTACCGGATTTAAAAAGAATTGAATAGATGATGCAATAAATTGAGACAAATTATTTTATCACCATGATTTGATTCAACATTTAAAAGTATTTTAAATGATTTTATTCATTTACTTGAAAAAAAGGTGAATAAATCATGCGAGATTAAAATCAAGACTTAGTGTGTGTTTGGTAGCAATTCAAATGGCCGCTACCGCACATTTATATGCTCTCCACCGCAAGTTTTACAGATGCTACAACTACTAGCTTCTACTAACTGTGTGGTTCCACCATGGTTTTTCAATAGCCTAATCATGTGCATCAGGAAACTTTTCAGGTGAGTGAATTTGATTTGTACTTCAAATCATGCATTGATACTAGAGAATTTTTCAAGACTGGGATTAAGCGATATGATTCGACACAAGTAAATGGGTGGTTCAAATGAAGTGTACCAGAAACTAAAATTCTGAAAGAAAATTTATTTTATGATGCATCGCAAGTTTTAGAATAATGCATGAAAGTGTTTTTAAAGAAGTAGGCACAAAGAGATTATTGAGAGGCACAAGTTAAAACAATTGATAAATTAACCTATCCACATCAATTAAGAGAATTCCTCTTTCCACGCTTATGTGTGCATCACATTTGAAAATTTGAAAACGCATGCATCTACGGACGGATCAAAAAATCATACCAGCCTTCGTTTTTTTGACATTTACCCCACATTGGAAAAAATAGTTTGGAGATGCATATGCGGATCCTTAGCGAACATACTTCTAATTATTCCTTCTTCCGCCTTAGAGCACCACTCATATCTTTCACAATCCATTATCTACCTTCAAACATTAAACCGTTCACCTAGTGACATACTATTCCTTTGAAATTGGATACACTTTCTTTAGGTACATATATATATATATATATATATATCCTTTTAGGACACCTAACGAAAAGTCCGCATTTGCACTTAGAGTTGTTTGAATTGTTCCCAGACATTTAATTTTGTTTTTTCGGCCAACCATATAGTGATACCAGGTCTTAGACCCCTCATTTATGGTCCATGCCACTTTTACCTCTATGGTACAAATCCCATTTCTCATATGGATTCCAATACATCTTTACCATTTGGTTTCAAATTACACTTCTTTAGTCACTTGTCACCAAACATTCAATTTTGTGACTTTGGTCACTTCATTTTGTTCATCTCCATGATGCACTCATACTTTACCATTATTAACTCCATGTGATATATCAACTATCTTTAAGCGAAATACACTACCTCTTTGTGCTCCTTCTTGCGTCACCTTATGAATAAAGAGATGTTTGGGTCATACCCTCAAACACTTATTTCTTCGTATTTTTGGCATTACCCTATAAAGGCATCCATGCTAGCCCACGTACTAGTAAAAGCCACCTTACTTTTGGGTTCATGTATTCACCCTTGTTGGAGTTCAAAACACGATCCTTTGATTCAGACCATACTTTGATCATAATTTTTTTCATATCCCATTACTATTTCTTTGAATTACAAAGCTCTGAATTCCTCATTGCACTATGAGGATACATAGGCATGAGGGCCCTAATCCTCACCGATCACTTTATCTATTTCTTTTCCTTTCCTCATTCTTTTGCGAGTAATCTTCAGATATAACACCCACTCGAGCGAGAACAATCAAAACGGTTCCCATGAAGTACCATGAATGTTTGGGGTGCTAATACCTTCCCCTTACATAACCGACTTCCTTACCCAACATATCTCTTTCCCTCGGGTTTTATCGATGTTTTCCCTCTCCTTCAGGAATAAATAAAGTTCGATAGCGACTTTGTTGTATGTTCGAGCGTGCGATATGTTCGGGTATATTTCCGCTAGCTTCAACCCCTATGTACAAACTTTTAGTTTAACTGGGCATGATATTCATGCTTCAACTTAAAGAAAATGAAAATCTCAACATCATGTGGAATAAAGTCATTTGACTTAAGGAAATGACAATACAACACTAGAATACCACCTATAATCAATTATCCATTGAATATTTAAATTCCAAAGGTTATATGTTTATAAATCTAATTCATTACAACATAAAAAAAAAATTGACCTGCACAAAAAGTTATATTAGATGTTTTTGGGATCCTACTTAAAACCTCCCAAATAATAAAAGAAAGTTACTTAAAGACAAAATTCTAAGGGGATATGGGTCAACATAGTCAGTTCGATAGATGCTTTTAAAAACTCTAATATGTGCCTAAGAATTTGGATACGACTATTAGAGATCCACTTTTTAGATTATCACTAGGCTCACCTCAAAGGTTAAACTAGGACCTTCTGTGTGTATCGTAAATACAAAATAAGAGAACACATATATTTAGGATCGTCTCAAACAATTCAAAAGTCCTGTTCAAAATTTTAAAATGTATCCTTAATAAAAAAAACACAAAAAATTCAAAAAAACAATTATTGTGCTTAAGGCCTCAAAATTTCATTAAAATTTATATAGTAGCATGAAAAAAATTAAATTAGTTAGAAAAATTATAAAACTTTATAAATATTAGACTTTGCTAGAATAACTCAAACCAAATTATTCAACTTTTTTAAATATAGTAATTTTATTTATTGATCTATTAAGTTATTCTTTTATTACTTATTTTAACAATATATTTTTTATTAAAAAATAATAAATCGAAGAAAAGATAATAATTTATTATATTTCATCATACAATATATTTTTTTATTAAAAAATAATAAATCAAAGTAAAGATAATAATTTATTATATTTCATCATACAAATTTAATAATAAATAAGTTAGTAGTATGATCAGGGATGACAATGGGTAGGGTTTGAAAAAATTCATGGGTAGGGTTTGAAAAAATTCATGGATAGGGTTTGGAAAAATCTACATACTCGACCTCGTACTCGCATGGGCACCGACCTTTTTGCTCGTACCCTATGAGTACCTAAGAACCCTTACCCATATCTGTTACCCATAATTATAGTAAAAATAAATCTATCAATTGAAAAATATCATATCATTTTAAATTTTTAACGAAACTCACAAAAAATTCAAAGATTTTATTATTGAATTATGAAGCAAACGAACACTTATATTTAAATATGCAATAGTTTATTTGTGATGTGTTTTTTTAAAGAGACATACATACATTTTTTATATGATTATATAAATTAAAATATATAGATATACATTGTGTGTGTATGGGTTGGGATGAGTACTAAGGTACCCGTACCCGCACCCATACCTGCTTATTTTAATGGGTAGTCACACGTGTCAACGCCCATACCCGTTTTGTAGGGTTTTACCCTACCTATTATGGATATCTTTTGTGGGTGTCCATTGGGTATGGGTACAATCGTCTATTGATAAAATCCTAAGTTCCACATTGGTTAGAGATATAGCCTTGAAATAGTTTATATAGAGTGACATCACTCACCTTACAAGCCGATTTATAGTAATGAGTTGGACCAAACTCTAATATGATATTAGAGTCTATCGATCGAACTATTGACTCACCGTTAATATCCACACATCAATCCCAAAAAGAGTGTTAAGCGTGGGAGTGTATTAGGAAAATCCTAAGTCCAACATTGATTAGAGATAAAGTATTGAAAGAGTTTATATAGAGTGACATTCCTTACCTTACAAGCCGATTTGTAAGGATAATTTATGTCAAACTCTAATATTGCCATCCCTAAGTATGATGAACATTTAAATATTTAATTATGATATATAAATATTATATAAATTTTATAAATAAATAAAAATGAAACAAATTACTAATGCGGATAAATAAAGTATTGATAACAAAGTCGTCTCAAGTTTTGGGGGGTCATGTATAGGTTAGTCACGATTCAACCATGGCAAAATAATTAGAGATCCTATTTAACAAAATTTTAACAATGACAATGATTTATGAGACCATATTTAGGTACATTTTAACTGTGAAAATTTTGAGGTCATGTGTGGTAGCCTGGTTTGCATGCCCTCAAAGACGACTCTGATTGATAACATGTATTTATAATAAATAGCAATTAAAATTTAACTTGATTTGAAAGTCCATTATAAATTTAAATTAATTATATAAAAACATTATGAGTGGAAATTTTGTTGGTGCATGATATTTTTGCATTACTTTTGTAAAATAATAACATTAAATGTTGGTCACAAGGCTGATTGACATTTTTTGCAAAATAATATCATCGAACCCACAACTTATGAGTAAAACCGTAGTTTAAGGTGAGAGTTTGCACAATAATTTAACGAATATGTATAGGTATTTAGTAGTTTATAATATATAAAACACAATCAGACAAATTTTGAGGCCCTTATTTTTTGGAGGCCCTATGCAACATGTCAGGTCACACATACCCAAAACTGGCACTGCCTATATTTGAATAACAAATCTCTTTTTTAGGCCTACAATATTACATCAGTACAATCAATGAGAAAAGCTTCCATGGGTAATCTAAATGGTATTTACATTTTAATTTCCTGCATTGACATAAATCAAGATAATATTCCTAACACTTCTGGAGAAGCCTTGTTGTAGTAGTCTATAGAATTCGCTAAAGAAATCAACAAAAAGTTGACCATACATGAATGAGCTTATTCTTGAAGTTTGTGGCTTTGTGAAACAATAACTTTCCTTTAAAAAGTGATAATAAAAGCTTATCAATTTGATATGAACTTTATAAACATGTACAAGCCTTTAGTTTAATTGGGCATGATATTCATGCTTTCACTTTGGAATAAGCTCACTTGACTTAAGGAAATGATAATGCAATAATTAAATGCCAACTTGTATTGGAATATTTGCAAGAGATTCATAATAGGTAATACAAGATTCATCGAGGGCAGTAAAATATCACCCATCACCTAAAATAGGGTTCATAGTCGCCCATTTATCCTAATGTGTGCCCATGTATCACGATGGACGCCCATTGCTACATCACTTACCCATTCACGAAGGTATGATAAATGGTGTGTCCCTACCAAGTAAAGTTATGAAGGGCATCCACTTTATCCATTATACTAGAGGAAATAACTACTCCACTTTCCACGCTCTTAAGAGAGAAGAATGTTGTAACCGCTCTCTTGGGTCTTAAGATCCATGCCAGTAGGATTCCAATAAATACCTCAACCATTGAGTTAAGAGTATTTAATTCACTTAACAATAAATTATATACAGAGTTTCTCACCATCCCACACAAGCTTGGTTTAACACCTTAACAACCCTAAAAAACCCTAACAACCCTACACAACCAGTGGTTATCCTTCATTATACTTTTAGCAAGTATAATTAACGCCCACCATGCGACCCATTAAAATTGACTTGGGCCACAACTGCATCATATTGTCAGATTGTTATTCACATCTTCAACCCATATATCCAATATGGTGAACAAATGGGTAGCAACTCCGACCAACAACAATATCGATAACGAGGACGCCATGACAAAAATGTGTGCTGTCATGGATGACCTATTTTGCCATAATAAGACTTTAGAAGACAAGTTCCTTCACTTTCAGAAGTTCCAGTAGGAGGCAGACCCTCTTGAGTAATTGAAGTTTTGGATCCCAACCTCTCTCTGATGAAATATGGGGGCACCAATGGCATAGAACTTCAAACCGCCATCCCTGGCCAAGTTTGATGGGGTAGCGACCCTTAAGAACATATCGCATCCATAACCACACATATGGCAATTATTGGAGCCTTTAATTCTCTAAGACACAAGTTTCTCGCTAGCACCTTAAAAGGTACATCTCTAAGGTTAGGGATGACAATTGATAAAGTTTGGGCATGGTAATATAGTACCCGTCTCCATATCTGCTATTTGAAAAAAACCTCGTACCTGAATCCATATCCATTTGTGGGCACTAATGTTTGTACCCATATTCTATGGGTACCTAAGTACCCATAACCATACCAATTATCAGTCTTTCTAAGAAAAACTATCTATTAATTATAATTTATCATGTAATTTTATATTTTTAAGAACATTAAAAATATTCAACGATGTTATTGTCGAGTTAAGAAACAAACAAACAATATATTAAAATGAATACAAGTTTAATAGTGATGTATTTAAAAATTGATAAATTAACACACACACACACACACACACACACACACACGCACGCACGCACGCACGCACGCACGCACGCACGCACGCACGCACGCACGCACGCACACACACACGCACGCACACGCACACACGCACACACGCACACACACACGCACGCACACGCACACACGCACACACGCACACACGCGCACACACACACACACACACACACACACACACACACACACACACACACATATATACCTTTTTTGGAGCCTCGTTTTCCATGATATATTTGTGAATGAAATATCCACTTCCCGATGGGAAAGTTGGGGTTATCTAAGGGGATTAAGAAAGTTGGGGTTATCTATGGGGATTAAGAGATCACCAGAAAGTGTTACCTAGAGAACCTGAAGCAAAAGAGGGTGACTATGATTGTGGTCCACACCTAATAGCCAGATATAGGAATTAAACGTTGTAGACATGAATTTGAAAGTCACACTATAATAGATAACTCTTGAAGACAAAGATTTGGACACCATACTCCAAATGAGCATGAAGGTGGCAAACAAATACACCACTTGTAAAACATTAATTACTTTAGGAGTTATGCCATGATTAGTTTAGTTTAATTTATCATTTGATAGATTAAGGAAAAGTATTTTCTCTGTCATGTGTATGATTTATTTTTTATGATATTCTCTATTTTGAGTAGGGGGCACTCTTTTACACTGCATCGATAATTATGCAAAAGGGTTTTTAATGAGATGCCTCACGATATTATATAGGTTTTGGAACATTATTGTTTTTTTATGTGTGCAGGAATTGAGGATTGAAATGGAAAATCTTATCAAAATCGCCCATAAAGGCGATCACTTATGTTGGATCCTTATGGATGAATTCTTACTACCTTATAGGCAATTGCTTATATTGGATCTTCATATAGGAATCACTATTTCCCCTTAGACAATTACTTACGCTTGATTCTCATAGAGTAAGCCTTACCACAAATAGAGGCGATCACTTATGTTGGATCCTCATGAAGGAATCCTTGTTGCCAAAGAGGTAACTTTTACGATGGATATTCATGGAGAAATCCTAATCCCATGAGTTTATATAAGGCCAAAAAACTTATTCAAAGTATTCTCATACAATTCACACAAGAGAAATAAGTAAGGGAGTGCAAGCCCATCATTTAATTAATCCCCAAGAGGTCAAAGCATGATAAGTCATCAAGGTAACTATTAATCGTTACATAAAAATCGAGCACGATTATAAATATAAGCCACAAAAGGCCAAAAACAACAAAACCTACAACTCACTGACCCTCCTCAAAAGCCCGCATTTCTTCAGGAATACTTGCCTAGCGATTAAAATTCTCATCCAGAGTTCTCGCCTCCCCTACCTTGACGTCTTCAGGCTTAGCCTAGGCGCCCCCGTTAGGAGAAACACTATATCCAATAAGAGGCAACACTTCTTCTTCCATAAATTGGGCATCACGAAACACTTTGAATAAACCTATTTAACTTAGGTCTAGTTCAGGGTAGAGGAAGACTATTTGCTCATTTACCCTCTCAAAGTACTGGTCTGAAGTGTTCATTAATTCATCTTTAAACATGGATAACTCTTCCTCCATCTTCTTCTTACAGCACATGGCCTCCTCAAGAGATTCCTTTAAGTTCTTCTCTAATGCAACAAGGGACCAGAGCTTTAGCAACACGATTGCAAGTTTGATTTTCAAATCCTAATTCTCTTTGACCAGGGCATTCACTGTGTTCTGCCCTTAATAAAGCTTCCATTGGAATGGATAATTGAGACTTTAGCTCAATCACTACTTAATGTGGTTACCACGTGGACTTGCACCACTAGAAGACCCCTCAATAAGTAATTCTTTATCAAATTAGACAACTTATTGGTCTCCGTATTACAAATGCTCTTATAGTCAGCTGAAAAGTCTCTGAAAAAAGGGAGGCAGACACTGATAAATTGTAAAGAGTTAAATGCGTGATTAATCCACATTAAGGATTGAAGAGGAATGTCGCTCTTTATTGGCGAAGAGCGCTCACCCACCCCATTCTCTATAGGGATTATTATTATATCATCTGTGGGAGCTTGAGAAAATGAAACACATTACTTTTGGACTTATGGGACCTAGTATCATCGGGGGCATGACCTTCATCATGCCTTTTGCTCCCTTTCTCCATGAGGCCGTCAGGGAGACTCTTGGGATTGTTTTTCATTTGACGCTCAACCCTTTTCTTGACCACACACTCCTTCCTTTCATATTGAGGAATGAAATACATTTTATTTGCAAAAGGATATAAGGAAAAAATAAGTATCTTGGTGAGTAAAAAAAAACTTAAATAAGGGTCTCCATGATCTTAAACTTACTCAAATATTTGTTTATTTTGCTATATTTTCCTCGATCTAACATGATCATCATGCGAGAGCTCATAACCTTGAATTTGTTTAGGAGTTGAACCACCTCTTTCTCAATAAGGGTGAGGCAGTTAAAGTCAAAGCCAATGATTGTCACTGGATTCTCTGTCCAAGACCGAGGGAAACGAGGGGTGCCATCCGCCGTCGTTGTAACCATTAAGGCACCCTCTCGACCCCTTAATTTCATGAACATATCCTTCCATTTTTATTAGTTGTTAAATTGAGGCTTGATTAATGCTCTTCTTGATATAATGGTCAAAGTTACCAACCACCGTTAGTGCATGTCTTGGTACCGTAGACAAAAAAGAACATCCTTATGACGGGGAAGAATTCTAGTCGTCGACACATGATTTTGAACACCCTAATCACACTTTATCCATTATGAGACACTTTCAATCACTAGAACCTTAGTCTCAAATAGGGTAAAGGGGATTAAAACCCCTAAATCATGAATGTCTGAGAGGTGTAGATAAAAGCATGGGGTGAATGAATCATCTATGGAGGCCATGTTAGCCCCTTTACTCTTAAGAGCATGCCTCCAAAATGACATCTTCTTTATGACCAGTGTTGGATAGCCCAATGTGTCACCAAAAGACATCAATTCTCTTATAACTCATGTACAAGGTTACAAAATCTCTAACATTTGAATATTTAACCTCAGAAGCCTTCATCACCTGTTGGGAGTTTCTTGGTAAAGAACAAGAAGTAAGAGAATCTCTATCAGAAATACCAATGCTCTCATAACTTCCAAACACACTTAAATCTAAGAGTATGTAGTTAATGGAACCATCCACCTGTTCGACATTCCTCGTGTATTGCAAGTACATGTTAGGCCATTATTTGATATTCAAGGGCTCAATCACCCTACCGTTCTCACATAAATCCCTAAAAAATGCCATTAAAATGATAAAAGGGGGATTAAAATAAGAGGGTCTATACCTGCAAGTAAAGGAGTGGAAGTTGAACTTGTTAAAATAGGGAACGAGTATACTATATGCTTGTTATATAATGACAAAATTTCACGAAAGTTATAGAGATGAAGATATGCAAAAAAGATAAAATAGTGGGAGCTGACCCCCTTTTGTAAGGGTCTTGAAGACTAACCATATGGGTAATCAAATACCTTTACTTATGTTCTCTAACTGTTGCAAAAGATTCCCTATGTCTCTGACACACGTGAGAGATTAAGGTAGATCTGACTTCCCAAGATTAATTTATCATTAATCACATTTAATATTGCGAGTGAATTTACCTTAACTGGTGTTTGATGACTCATCTTAATTGACGTTTGAAGGGTCACTTAAATCGATGTTTGAAGACTCGCCCCAAGCTATACTTGAGGGACTCGTCCCAAGACATACTTAAGATACTCCCCATAGTCATGCTTGAGAGACTCACCCCTAATAATGCTTAAGGGACTAGTCAAAATGTGAATATATGATCTAACCAAATTACCCTGTCCTATACAAGCCCCTGTGCTTAAGTAACTATGTACTAGTATATTTGCAAGGGATTCGCAAGAGGTAACACAATATTCTCCAAGGGAAGGCGAATGACACACATCACTCATAATAAGGGTTCTTAAAGACAAGTTTCAAAGAGGACATGGGTTAACATAACCAACTCGATAGATACTTTGAAAAACTCTCATATGTGCTTAAGAATCTGGATACAACTATTAGAGACCCACTTTTCAGATTATCACTATGCTCACCTCAGAGGTAAAACTCAGACCTTCATTGCGTATCATAAATATAAAAGAAGTTAAAACCTATATTTGAACGATTACACACATTCTTAAAATAAATTGATATCAATACAGTCAATTAGAAGAGCTTCCACGGTTAAGGCAAAAGGTATTTACCTTTTAATTTCTTGCATTGACATAAATCAAGATAATATTCTTAAAGAAAGCAACAAAAAGTTGACCATACATGAATAAGAGTAAGATGAAAAAAAAAGGAACACATATAATCAAATATGATAATCATAAAATAAAGTAATGTTCGAAAGAAAAAAGAACAAACATCTTCTTAACAATTATAATAGAAAATACACGATACCATTGAAAGCAATGACCATTATGGTCTAAGTCATGCACACATTATTAAAGTCTTCATTCACTCTTATATATTCCCATAGGTATTAAGAAATAAATCGTTAGAAAACATGAGTATGCAAAAAAAAAAGGCAAGTAATATTTTTCATGCCCTCACATGACTAATTCTAATGCCTTATTGAAATAAGAAACTCGTAATAATTTTGAGAACATAACAAGTAAACCTCACAAATGTTGAAATTTTCAGAACTATAAACTTAACAATTTTTATTAAAAAACCCAACTTAATCTCAATATTTAAAACCACATTTTTCAAATGTTAGAGATATGAGAGATTAATCCAATGTTATGCCCTTATTTTCATGGACAATTTTAAGACATAAAATCTTATACTGCTCACACAAAGATGAAAATCCATTATTTTAAAAAAAATAAAAATTGAAATGACTAGAGCAAAATAGTTGTTTCTTGAACCTAAATCAAATTTCAAATTGTCGAAAATTTTATACAAAATAATAACCCTACAAATTATTTTAAATTATAATATCACACTTATTTGTTGGTGAAATATTAATGCATTCTTTAATTAGATAATATCTCTTAAAATTAGTTATACTAGTGATAAATAAATTATTATTAAAGAAATAATGATTATAATAAGATAAAAATATACACAAAATTACGAGAACATTCAATTTCTAATTAAAAAAAACATAAACCATATAATTTTTTTATAGTTCATACAGTGATATTTTTTTTAAAACTGAATATTTATTAATCATAGTTATCCTTAATATCAATAACAATTAATGGGATATGAAATTTAAATATAAAATGTTAATAAGGTTGGATCTTGCTAACTAATGGTCTAAAGTAACTTATGTTTTTAAAGTACAAGTTAAGGTTATTACAATTAGAAATTTTGTGTTGAATAAAAAAATATTTTAAATTTTAATAAATTAAATATGCGCACTCTACTATATCATTAATATATACCTTTGAGTTACATATTAGCAATAGCCAATAATATTAATAATAATTATATGTTAATGATGTTAATAATTTGAGTATAAAATGTAATATTTAATTTTAATTCTTCATCCTTGAACCAACAAACACTTTAACTTATGTATTACTCCATCCGTTTTTTATTATGAGTCGTTTTTGACTTTTCACACGTATTAAGAAATGTAATAATTATGGTATAAAAAGATAAATTATGAAATATTTTACAAAATTATCCTTCATTAATGATATTGAAAAGACAAATTAACATAATTTAAATGAGAGAGAATAATAAATATTTAAAGATATAATCTAAAAAATAACATTAATGATTCATTGATAAGAAAATTAATATAACAAATTACATACTTACTTATAATTAAACATCATTGAAATCGACACACACTTTAACTTCTTATGTATAGTAAATATATTTGGTAAAAAAAGTTAATATAAATTACATATTTATTTCTAATTAAACACTATCGAATCTGACAAACACTTTAACTTCTTAACTTCTTAAGTATATTTGGTAAGAAAAAAATTAATATAACAAAATTACATATTTATTTCTAATTAAACACTATCAAAACCAAATATTTTATTTTGTAGTTTTAAAATTAAATAGTTATTTCTATTTATACACTACATCAACTATTTTATTTGTAACTTTATCTCATACACACATGAAACAAAAAATCAACAAAAACAAGTGATATATCATCATCAATTCTTTCTTATTTATGTAACCCAAAATAAGTTATTTTTATTTAAAACCCAATAATTTTTCAATTTTTTAATCCACATAACATAATAATAATAATAATAATAATAATAATAATAATAATAATAATAATAATAATAATAAAATTCTTACATTATTCCTAGTGGTTAAATAAGTTACCATTCATCTTCCTCAAAAAGTCAAAACCAACCTCAAAACAAAAGATAAAATATGAAAACAAGTTAAACTCATTTTGATTAAATCATCACCACCTAAATCAAATCTAAATCTAAGGAAGAAAAAACAATAAAAGCCCAAAATGAATGTCCAAGTTCGCAAAAAGCCCTCTTGTCTGTGCGTCATCGTCTTCATTGCCAAAGCCCACACCACTCTCTCTAGCAGAGTTTCTCTTTCTCTCACCTCGAACACCAACAAAAACAACATCAATTCACAAAATCACCCTTCCTCTTCTTCATTCAACTTCTAGAGAGAGAAACACATAGCCCCAAATTTCACAAGCTACGTTTCCATCATGACTCACTCCTACGGATTCCATGGCTTGCATTTCCTGCCCAACGTTAGTTTCTAGGGCTAATTCGAGAGATATCCCTCTTTTTTCCAAAACCCTAGAAAGGGATTCCGAGTTGGGACTTTGTTGAATTGTGCCCTAGTTTCCAATTTCAGCGAATATTTGTATGTTCAGGTGTTTTCTCTTGGCTCAATTGCTGTTTTATTGACATTTCCTTGAAACCCTAGGATTGTACGAATTGGGGGAAATTCCGCGGGAATGGTTGCGATTAGGGTTTTGAATTTTTTGGGGAATTCTGTAGCGTTGTTTGTAGTTGATACTGTGATACTGTGATACGCATTGTGATGAAATGGAATGGCTTCGTGACTTGTTGTAGCATAGTGTGTGCGTGTTTATGTGGGATGTGGCATTGATGTGTTATTTAATGTTTCATGTTTTTATCGGGAAACTATATTTGGACGTGAATCTTTTAGTGGGGAGCTAGTGATTTGAAGCATAAACATGTGGTTGGGGTATGCGGCTTTGAATGTTTGAAGGGAATCCTTGGCGGCAACCTTTTTCATGCATGCAATAGGTTGCCAAATATGCATGATAATATGTATGGTGACTAGTACTTTACCTATTAACTACACCATGGTTTTACTCTTTTGTGATTAGTTTAGATGGCAGCTTTCAAAATTGCATGCGAGTGTGCTGGCAGTATGATTTTCTTTCCTGTGCAAATTTTTTAAGCTTTTATTTTTTTGGTGGGGTGGGGGAGAGGAGTTGCTCTTTTGCTTTCTACCTGGTCATCCTTGTTGCTTTTCCTCTAGTATGTAGGAGACTACGACTGTATGTAAGCTACCCTTTACATTAGTATGATCTCTGGTGTTGTTGTACTTCAAAAATTGGCAACCATGTTTTGTGAAATACTTCTGGGGATTTGGTGAAAAAGATGAAGCTTATGCTTGTTAAGTTTTTGAGATCACTTGTTTTTTCTACCTAGGTTACACCATCTTTTATAGTAGTATTTACTTGCGACCAATACAGTGTTTGGTACTTTGATTCATTATACGTTCTTCACATCATCTTCTGTCCGTTTTTTTTATATTGAGTGTGTAGAATCATTGACATGTTCTTTTTTATGCCGAACACATGGAAAATACGGCGTGAATATATTCATTCATGATATTTAATAATTGGTTAAGTCAGTTTATTTTATGATTAGAAATGATCTGAAACTCAATTTAAAAATTCTAGCCGTCCAAATGCAAACTGCTTAACAAATATTTTGCATTTGGACTGTAGGAAATCCAAAATCTCGGCATTGTGATTTAACAGCCTGGCATAGATATTTGAATTGTCTTTCAATTAGGGGAAACATTTTGAATTATTGATATCTGTGCGAAGTTGATTTCTGTGTTGTGTGGTTTGATTTTCAAATGATGTCAACATTTCTTATGTTTGACTCATTGTTGTCGATGGCGGTGAGCCAAAATCCCGCCATACCGGCCGCTCTGCGGCGCTGTTATGGCGGAAAACCCCACAATATTGGCCGATATTTACCATTGCGTCTGTTATTAAACTCGGCCGTTCTGGCCATTATTTCAGCACGGAACAGCAAAATCAAGAAAACCGCGTCAGGCCGTGCCGTTCCGTCACATATGGGTGACTCAGCTGGAACGAGCGCAATAATGAGATTGGATTCAGAACGACGCTGCGTCAAAGCGGCCGGAGCGGCCGCTTCAGTCATAAATGATATTACCCTTAAACTTTTAAGGATAGCAAGGTTACTTTATTGGCATTTGCAAATATGTTTTGCTCAAGACTTCTGAATTTTATTTCTAAGTATGAATGCTTCATGAATTTTGATTAATTTCTTTTAGTTTTTGTCAATTATGTGTTTATTGATATTGACTATATTAGTATCCGCGTCACTTAAATATCGGCCATTCTGCTTCCCGCTCCCATTCCGTTCCATTTTTAAAGATGGCCATGCCGTGCCGCTATCAGAGATTGGAAACGTAGGCGGCGAACCCCAAAACCGCCATGTATATCCGCCATAGCGGCCATGGCACCGCAATTTGATAACACTTTTGTCTGTTCAGAAATCCAAAATCTCAACCTCCTCGTTTTACAGCCTTACATAGATAGATATTTGAATTGTCTTTTCAATTAGGGGAAACACGTTGAATTATCATGTGTGTGAAGTTGATCTCTGTGTTGTGTGGTTTGATTTTCAAATGATGTCAACATTTCTAATATCTGGCTGTTGAAAAACTGTGTCCTTGGAATTGCTATACTATTGGATTCAGGCCTTATTCACCCCCAATTTTTTTCAAAATTGGCAGATTCTGTATTAAATGGGAAGTGAAGCTCTTAGATATTAAGGGCGGGAATGCATGAATGTAACTCCGGATCTGTTTATGTTGTAAATGCTGAGGTTGATTCCATGGGAGGTGTTGTGGATGGCGGACTTGGTATAGGTTTGAAAACCTCTCCGCGCCGAGCAGCAATTGAGAAGGCTCAAGCAGAGCTCAGGTGATGGGAAGCGGAAAACCTTTGTGTACTTGCACTTTTTTATTGTTTGTTTCGGGCATCAGTATACTCTTATGCATTAAGAATAACTCATGCTCTTTGTTAGCAGACAGGAGTACGACGTTCGTGAAGAAAGAAGAAAGGAGCTAGAATTTCTTGAAAAAGTATGGAAGTTTTGATCTTTCGCACTTTATTAAAACAATATTTCAATGCGAATGCTTATCATCCATGCCTTGTATATGCAGGGTGGGAACCCTCTGGACTTTAAGTTAGGAAATGCTGCTTCTGTTAGTGTTCAGTCTACTTCACTTACTGATCAACATCAAGAACAGTTTGTGACCAGGTTCGCTATTTTTTCCCCTTTCTTATTTTTTCTTACTTCCATAATCTTTATGGATATCTGATTTGTATGTTAGTTTTCTTAATGATGTTATATTTCTTCTTTCTTTTGCCCCATCTTCAGTGAAGCAAAAGGTAGTTTTGTATTGACTGCCTCCCCTCACGGTGACTCTGTAGACAGTAGTGCTAGACCGGGTGCTCCTTCTATTAGTGAGCCAAATACTGCTGATAACCTCTTACTTTTTGATGGTGAGAATGAATTGGCTGAAGGAGAAAAGAGATCTTTACATTCATATAAAAGAAATAATATTACTCCTTCAGAACAGTCTTCTCAAATTGGCGGGAGTCAAAATGCTAAAGAGACTGAAGACTCTGCTATATTCCGCCCATATGCACGAAGGAACAGATCAAGACCAAATCATAGTTCCCGTGGGGGTTCAAGGGACGGAAAGGGTTTGTTATCAGATACGAACAAACAAAAGGATCACAATGCACCTTCTGTTTCCAAGCCAAAGCCTACTAGTTCAAATGGCGAGAAACTTCTTAAAGATCCAACAAGAAATGATCTGCTGAATATTGAATATGTGGGTCCTCGAGCTCATCAAAAATTTAATATTAGTACTAGTGTTTCTGCAGACAAACTAATTATTACATTGAATAGAGATTTCAAAGAAGATAAATGTATTGTACCTTCTCAGGATGATACTGTACAGAACCCACTTGTCTTATCTTCTGGCAAAGCTAGTGCAGATAGAGAAATGAACCCAGGAGCTTCAGGTGAACTTGAGCTTTCACCCCGCGTAGCTGTTGGACAACCGGGAGATGATTCTTGTCCTGGTCAGACAAATGGTTTTGACAACATAGAAGTGGACAGGAAAGGTGCATCCACTGAAGACCAAAATTGCAGTGTTGCATTAGGCCTGAAGAGTTTTGATCCAGAATCCTGTAATGCTCAAACTAGTTTAGCTAGAGATGTAAATAGTGATACCAATATGTGTACTGATACAGAAGATGCTGATGCAAATGGAATTTCTTTGGAACAATCTTTGTTTGAGAAGAAACTAAATTCAAGTGGTTATGAAGCTGTAAAAGAAAGGAGTAAGACTAACATTGCTGAAAGTGCTGCTACTGTTGACAATGAACATGCTACTGGTTATGTAACTCATTCTGGTAGTGATAGTATCATAAAAAATGAAGACATCCAAATGAATAGTTCTTGCATGCAAAACAAATTGAAGGACTCGTCCAATATTAGAGGACTGCATAACAATGACAGTACTATATTGAAGGCTGATAAAAAAGAAAGTGTTGTCATGTTTGATCGTTCCAATTCTACCAAGGATGAAGGTTGTGAAAGGCTTAAAGTTTCTATGGATTTGTCAGTTTCTGCAAATCCTCAAAGTACTATGGCTGAAAAGTTTACTACTGCCGTGTCTGATTGTCAACCATGTTCACCGCACCACTTGAAGTTAGCAGACAAGGCTCATGAAGATTCTATTTTGGAAGAGGCTCGAATTATTGAGGTATTTAATTTCTCTTCCTATTTCTAGTTACTGACGTACTTGTAGATTATTTGTATTTGTTCTGTGAACTATAAATTTCGGACATCATCTGTTAAACAGGTCAAGCGGAAGAGAATTATGGAGTTATCTGCTCACACATTACCCTCACCGGTCCTCCGAAAGTCTCACTGGAATTTTGTCCTAGAGGAAATGGCATGGTTGGCAAATGATTTTGCACAGGTTTTATTTTCTAGACCTACCAGTGATTTCCTGTTGTACCCTAACCCTTATTTGTCTTTCTCATTTAACTTGAAGAATACCACCCAATTAAATTTACTTGATATCTGAGTTTCAATAAACCATTTCTCCACCAAAATGTGATTTGTAGGAGCGTCTTTGGAAGACAACTGCTGCTGCGCAACTCTGTCATCAGGCTTCTTTTACTTCTCGGCTAAGATTTGAAATGCAAAACAAGAATCTGGAGATGAAAATGTTGTCTCACACCATGGCAAAGGCTGTCATGCAGTTTTGGCATTCGGTTGAACTACTACTAGACAAGGATGTTCATGACCATAACTCTGTTGGTGGTTCAGTTGAATCTAAAATAGTTGATTCAAATGAAGCTTCTAGGGACAAGCGAAAAAATTCTGAAATGGTGCCGCTATTTTCTCTGACCTATTTTCACTTTCTGCAGTAGTTTAAGTTATAAATTTTTCTTTTTGTTGAAGTTTCAAGATGTTTGTTATAAATGCTAAATGTTGGTGATTTTTACCAGGAAACAAACAACTACTTGAAGGGACAAAATCCCCAAAAAACTGTGAAACTCAAAGTGCATTCCTATGCTTTGAGGTATTTGATAGATAGCAGGTCGCATGGGATTTCCTCTCAAGCAGAAGCACCGACAACCCCTGATAAGATATTTGATTCAGGCACTGTTGACATGTCATGGGAGGAACATCTTACAGAAGTATGGACCAAGTTACTTTATATTTAATATATATTAATTAAGCTTATTAGTCTTGTAGATTATTAACCCCCACCTCTCTCTCATCTTTATTAACCCCCACCTCTCTCTCATCTTTAAATCAAATTGTTGTTTTTGAAGTCCATAGTATATGGTTATTAGAATAGAATATTCTCAATACTAGCTGGTATATTTCTGCTATTCTTTCTTGCGTACATTCTAGAATATTCTGCCATGTGGCAGCTTTTGATCGGAGCAGTTACTTCTGCTCAAACAGTTAATTACAGGGTTGCTGGTTAGCCCCCCTGATTGCTATAGGATAACAATGGATATAAACATCCTTGTAATCAGTTTTACTCAACACAAATATAATCCCCAATTTTAGATGAGATGAATTCATATCTCATTCTGTTATGGTATCAGAGCTTAGGTTACAAATCATGGTTTAATTGATGATTTTGTGGTATACTTTTGATATTAGTTTATGATAAACACGTTTTATTTTACTTGAAATAGCTTGCTTACATGTTGTTTATTAAATTTCCAGGAAAGTCTTTTCTATAGAGTTCCTCACACTGCCATGGAAACTTACAGAAAATCCATTGAATCTCATTTTCTACAGTGTGAGGTAAAGTTATGATCATATATACTCAAGTTTTATAACCTTATGCATTTGCGGATAGTGTGGTGCTTCTTGAATGGTGTTTAAGTTTTATTTAATTATTAAAATTTTGGCACAACCATATTCTTTTATATTAAATTTTATCTAACATTTTGTTGTTCATTATTTATTTTAGAAAACTGGTAGTAGCATTCAAGAAGAAGTTGAAACATCCATATATGATACTGGAGCAGGTACTATTGGGACTATATAGATTATTTCATTTATGAGTTGCTATTCGATGAGTCTTGAATCAATTACAATTTCCCCCTTTTTAAATTTGTGTAGAGTTTGGGTGTGAAGATGTCGCATATGATGAAGATGAAGGAGAAACCAGCACTTATTATTTGCCTGGTACCTATGAAAGTAGAAGATCATTGAAGTCAGTTCAGAAGAAGCACAAAAACAGGATAAAGGCTTACACTCAAAGGGCCATTGAAATTGGAACTGATTTGCCTTATGCACACTATTCAACTGGAGCTCATCCGTCCGTACTATCTGGAAGTAGGTCTGCTAATTTAAATGTTGGTACGGTTCCAACGAGACGCCTGCGTACAGCCTCTCGACAAAGAGTTGTGAGTCCTTTTGCAGTGGTCACTGGGACAGTACAGGCTCTAGCTAAGACAGATGCTGCTTCAAGTGGAGATACAAATTCCTTTCAGGATGACCAGTATACTTTACATGTTGGATCACAGCTCCAGAAAAGTATGGAGGTGGAGTCGGTTGGAGATTTTGAAAAGCAGTTACCTTATGATTGTGGTGAAACATCGGTTAAAATAAAGAAAAAGAAGCCCAAGAATCTGGTAATTGAAATCTATATTCATATAACGAAGTCTATAGACTTCATTGAGAGGTGGCTCCTTTTTATTAATTTATTGTAGGAAACTGTATTTTCTGTGGTTTAATAACAATAACAATTATTTCTACAGGGTTCTGGATATGATCAGGGATGGCAGTTGGATTCTGTTGTTCTAAGCGAACAGGTGATTTTTTTCCTTCCAAATTTCTGTCTTGATATCTATCTACCTCTTTGGACATGATAAGCTATACTCAAGTTCTGTGTAATATATAGCATAAATATGCTTTAGTAAGGGATGTAACTGCTGAAATATTAGTTTATAATGGTTTTGGGGAAGGAGGGCAGAGCTGTTTGTTCGAGAGTTTTTTAATGTTTTATCCTGACAATGCTAGTACTAGCATATAATATAAATCTTGTTACCTTTTTTTGGTACAATAGAATGTTTCTCCCTGTCTTTATCTTGTTGGTACTTTAGAATGTTCTTATCCCAGGTCACAATTTGTGTGCCTCCGACCAATTCCAAATTCTGAATCATATGTCTGTATTGCTTAATGTTATTTGAGGAAACATATGAATATTTTACATTTTACTCTCCTTTGTGTCTTAATGTGTTTGCGATGCAGAGGGATCAGTCCAAGAAGAGATTGGATAGTCATCACTTCGAATCCAATGGAAATAGTGGTAGGCTTATTAAACTTTTATTCTTTTGAAGTTTATTTTGTTTACAATTAAATTAACATTCAATTTTCTTCATGCTTTATGTACTAACTGTTCTGTTATTAAGGTTTGTACGGGCAACACAATGTGAAGAAGCAGAAGATGACAAAGCAATCACTTGAAACTTTTGACAATATTTCTCCAATAAATAATTCTATTCCCTCCCCAGCTGCTTCACAAATGAGTAACATGTCCAATCCAAATAAATTTATTAGAATCATTAATGGACGGGATAGGGGAAGAAAAGGCAAACCACTAAAGGTAATTATGGTGCGAACTTAGGGATTGACATTCTTATTGTACAAATTTATCCTTCTGATTTTTATAATTGTTATAGAATTCTGCTGGAGGACAGCCTGGTTCTGGAAGTTCTTGGACACTATTTGAAGATCAGGTTTTTGTAGTTCATTAGAGATTAAAGATCTCAAGTTTTGTTTTATGTCCTTTCTAGATTAAATGAACTTCTATCACCACGACTCAGTAGAAACATCCTTTCTCAAATTTTGCAGGCTCTTGTTGTCCTGGTTCATGATATGGGTCCTAACTGGGAGTTTGTGAGTGATGCTGTCAACAGTACTTTACAATTCAAGGTAATAATACACAAATATGTTATGGACTTGCAACATCTTTTGGAACTGTGTTATCTTATTTATTATGTAGTTTTAAATATTCTTTTTCAGTGAAAATCTTTTTTTATTTTAAATGTTGATATTTAGAATTTCATTCATGGCGATGGGACCTACTGATCTAGGATAGAGAAACACAGAAAATGAGACAAAGGAGCTAAAATTGTTATAATGTTGGCCAGAGTAGTCAATAGCGGCGCTATCCCGCTATAGCGGAGTGGAGGACGGCCATTATGGGAAGAGCCTTAGCGGTGAAGAACAGTATAGCGTCCGCTACAGGGTAAATAGCGGGTTGGGGGGCTGAGTGGTTTCCGGACCAGAGTGGTTTCTGTCCCGCTATCCTCTTCCCCTCTAAAAAACCGAAAATATCCCTTAAATTTAAAATGTTTTAGGGATAATTTTGGGTTTTTCAATCAAATTTGAGTTGAAACTCAATCCTAACCTTCCTTCACCCACGTTTTTGCACTTAAGTTGTTCCAAAGAAAAATCACTAGTTCCTCCGTCACATCTCTCTGCACTTTGTTCTTCCTTGTTATTCCCTCTGCACTTCATATGTTAATAATTATTATTCATGTAATTTGTCTAAAAATTTCTCAAATAGCGGCCATCCTGCTATACGCTATCCCATTTTTGGGGTCGGCCGCTTCGCGCCGGTTTCCGGGATTGACTACTCTGATGTTGGCTAGGTGATTAAAATTGTTGAGAACGATGGCTCAGGGCTTAACATAATAGTAGGAGAGGGCCCGTAGAGGATCGATTCAGATTCATTTGTATTGGGAAACCAATTAGTAGCTAGTTGTAAATGGGAAACCAAGTAGTATCTAGTTATAAATGGGAAACCCTCTGTTATGCCTCTCAATTGTCTCCCTCTTTCTCTCTTTTCTCAAACTCTACTTCTAACAATTCCATTTCCTTTTCTGTTTGTTATCAATCAACCATCGCAAAAATTTGTTGTCTCTCTCTCTCTCTCTCTCTCTCTCTCTCTCTCTCTCTTCTTTATCACCTAGTTCTCATTTTCTTGGGTTTGTAACCGAAGGTACACTTTTTTGCAATATTTCCAGTGTATTTTTCGGAAACCAAAAGAATGCAAGGACCGTCACAAGATTTTGATGGACAAAAGTGCCGGTGATGGTGCTGATAGTGCTGAAGATTCAGGGTCTTCTCAGTCATACCCTTCTACACTACCTGGAATTCCAAAGGCATGAGTATTTGTTTAATCTTTTTCTGTGTTATAGCTACTCACATTACTAGATCCTCATGGTTGACCTAATCTTTTCAGATTTTAATGGTTAGATTCTTTTGTATGTTTAGCAGGGTAGTGCCAGGCAGTTGTTTCAACGTTTGCAAGGGCCAATGGAGGAGGAGACTTTGAAGGATCATTTTGATAAAATTATCACGATTGGGCAGAAGCAACGTTACCACAGGAATCAGGTTTGACAAAGAGCATTTATGTTAAGTGGATTCTAATATGCAGTGACATTTAATATTGGTTTTTATTAACTCTCTCACCTTTTTTACAACTGGTCAAGTCAGATGATTATTAGTAAGTTTAAATGACCTTAGATAACCCAAATAATGGGCAGTTGAATTTTAGTGCGGAAATGAGTAGTTAACCCAAATAATGGGCAGTTGAATTTTAGTGCGGAAATGAGTAGTTGAATAATTCAACTTGAGAGTGGTGTTTGCAGTTGTATGAATATCACTTTAAGATCATACTGTTTTTTAGCACTGTCTGAATATTCTTCTGCAAGAACTAACTATAGTTCCCATGATGTTAGAAATCTCTTCGCCTCAAGTCTTTCAATTTTTAGCTTATTTACCAAACTTTGGATTTAATAGTGCTTCCTTTCTTGAATGGTTATTCAAATACTTGGATCCTTATTGTTTAACTTCATTTTCTCTCATATCTGGTTAAACTCCTGAATGGTTCAATAAGACTGCTAGTTAAGAAGTTTGGCATTTGATCATTTTTTCCATTTTTTATTCTGTATTTGTGGCGTGATTGCCTAGCAATCCGCACACCTTGCTTTGTTGACATCATCCACCCTATGCCCTAAGCATTTGATTATTTTTGTCATTTTTATTCTGTATTTTTGCTGCATGATTGCCTAGCAAACCACTCACCTTGCTTGTTGACATTTATTATGAAACTTTACTCTGATGTTGTATGGTTTGATATGGTACATGCACTACTGATTGATGTGATTATATAGAATGAATATTATGAACTATGTGCAGGATGGTAGTTATAGAATTAAAAATATGAACAAATGTTTCAAAAAATGAATTTGAAAAGAAACTATGTTGTCCTCTTCTGTATGTAGCATAGCTAATTTGAAAATCTTTTGTTTAAATGTAGAATGATAACCAGGATTTAAAACAATTAGCAACTGTGCATAATTCTCATGTGATTGCTCTTTCCCAAGTTTGCCCGAACAACTTGAATGGAGGACTTTTGACGTAAGTTTTGTTTGATTTTGTACGTGCACACACACACACATAATGTTTGGAAAACATTTTTGATGTACGATAATGATTTGTTTGGAACAAGAATTTTAATAATGTTTGAATTCTGGTTGAAGGCCCCTTGATTTATGTGATACAAATGTAACTAGCCCGGATGTGCTATCACTTGGGTATCAAGGTTCTCATGCTGGGGGTTTAGCATTACCAAATCACAGTTCTGTACCATCAGTGCTTCCTTCTACTGGGTTAAGCTCTTCTAACCCACAGCCTTCTGGTATGGGTCTTGGCAATAACTTGTCATCACCATCTGGTCCAATGGCAGCCTCTGTTAGGTTTGTATATTTTATAATGGGATTTTATTGTGAAAGTGTATATTTGTGTTCACGCTTGTGCATAACAATCTTAGTAATGCAACTGCTGAAGACTGCATCTTTTTTACAGGGATAGCAGGTATGGAGTTCCGAGAGGCGTACCATTATCAGCAGATGAACAGCAAAGATTACAACAATATAATCATATGATATCCGGCAGAAACATGCAGCAATCTAGCATGTCGGTTCCTGGATCTCATGCAGGAAGTGATCGTGGTGTTCGCATGCTTTCTGGTGCGAATGGTATGGGCATGATGGGTGGGATTAGCAGAAGCATTGCAATGGCAAGGCCAGGTTTTCAAGGAATGACATCGTCATCTATGCTTAGTTCCGGAGGAATGCTTTCGTCTAGTATGGTGGGGATGCCAAGCCCTGTAAATATGCACCCCGGAGTTAGTGCTGGACAAGGAAACTCAATGCTGAGACCTCGTGATACTGTACATATGATGAGGGTAAGAAGTGTTACCATTTTCTCTCAGGGTAGTTTTATTGGAACCATAGTAGGAATGATGTTGGAATTTCCACTCTTGATTTAAAATTTAATATACTCACATTTTTCATCTCGTGGATTTTGATGGGCAATAGGTTTATGACTATATATTTATATAATATTCTTTTTGTTTTGTTATCATTTACAACAGTCCTATTTTTTTTCTTCTTTTAATGTTATTTCCGTTCACTTTTATTAGCCTGGCCATAATCAAGGACACCCAAGGCAAATGATGGTTCCGGAACTTCCAATGCAGGTCACCCAAGGAAACAGCCAAGGCATTCCTGCTTTTAGTGGGATGAGTTCTGCTTTTAATAGTCAGACAACCCCCCCATCTGCTCAGCAATACCCAGGACATGCCCAGCAACAGTCTCATCTCAGCAATCCCCATCCTCATCTTCAAGGTCCGAATCACACTACAAATTCACAACAAGCCTATGCAATCCGATTGGCAAAGGAAAGGCAACTGCATCAGCAGCGTTATATTCAACAGCAGCAACAGCAGCAACAGCAGCTTGCTGCAACAAATGCACCGATTCCACATGGTCAAGCACAAAGTTCCCAGGCCCAATCACAAAGTTCATCTCAGCAAGTATCTGTTTCACCTGCAACACCATCATCTCCTTTGACTCCGATGTCATCTCAGCATCAACAGCAAAAACATCATCTGCCACAACCTGGGTTCAGTAGAAATCCTGGTTCTAGTGTGACTAGTCAAGCAGTGAAGCAACGACAACGGCAGGCACAACAGAGGCAGTATCAACAGCCTGCGAGGCAGCATCCTAATCAGCCACAGCATGCACAGGCTCAACAGCAGGCTAAACTTTTGAAGGGAATGGGAAGAGGAAACATGTTGATCCATCAGAACAATTCTGTTGATCCTTCTCATATAAATGGATTATCTGTAGCTTCAGGAAGCCAACCTGTTGAGAAAGGTGATCAAATCACGCAAATGATGCAAGGTCAAACTTTATATCCTGGATCTGGTTTAGATCCAAGCCAACCACCCAAGCCACCAGGTTCTGCTCATCCTTCTAATAATTGCCAATTGCAGCAGAAGCTACATTCTGGATCAACCAGCTCTTCATTGAAGCAACATAAGCCATTGGCATCTTCTTCTGACAGTAACATACAAGTTCCAGTTTCACCGGTTATTTCAGGTCATATAGCTACACCAACACAGCCTGCTGCTGTTGCTCCCAACCATCACCAACTGCAGGTGCAATCTCAGACACAGTCTAAGCAAATTAATCAAACGCAACCAAATATTCAGACGACATTGCAACATAACTGTCAGGGGCATTCTGAGTCATTAAGCGCATCTCAACCTGATTCACTTAAAATTGATCAACAGCCTGGAAATAGTGCTTCTCAAGTCAGTACAAGCACCTCAATGTCTCAAGGTTCTATGGATTCAGCTAGTGTGTTAGCAGTTGCTCATACCGCGTCTTCTCAGTGGAAATCATCAGAACCACCATTTGGTTCCCCCATGCCCAATCCAGTTATTCAAGTGAGCTCTGTGGAGGGCACATCTGTTGGAAATGCAGCTGCAACTGAGTCATTGACTGTTAATCAAGGGCAGGACCCACGGCAGTCGTCGGCTAACTTGCCTTCTCATGCACATAATTCCGGGCCACAGTGGCAGCATCATCAGCCTTTGTCTCTTAAACAACAATCTTTGTTGCAACCAAACCTTTCTCAACAGTCGTGCCAACTACCAGAACAGCATCAGCCCCAGCAACATGAGCAGGAGCAACATTTTCCCAAAGACGTAGCTTTGCAACATCAACCTCAACAAGTTCAAAATCTACAACCAGAGCAGAGCAGTTTGCTTATCCGTCCACCTAACTCTAATGTGGAATGATGTCTTCTGATGGATAGAGCAGCTGTGAGTATGCTCAGTTCTGTCAGGACTAGAATCTGTAGGCCCGTTTGTCAGCTCTGTACAGGTATTTCTATTCTGCATAGACTTGTATAAGAAATTTTAATTTCATAAGTACTGAATTGCACACATGCTTCGTTTTTATCACGTTTTTTTCGTGAAGAAAAAATGCGACTATGTATTGCAGGTATACGAATCGTTCCTATTTGGTCTATTATCCTAATGTCTACGCATTAGATTTTGTCCCAAGTGAAAAATCTATGCTTTTTTCCACTCTTTTCTGGGTGTGTTTATATATTGTCGCATGGTAGAATAGAAATATACAGTAGAAGAAAATAGGAGAAAACTTCAATTATTTTATGGGTTTTGTGCAGATGAAGCTGATCATTCATGTGGGCTTTGGGATATGGAGACAGATATCCATTGTTTTCTGCGGGTCCTGTTAAATGATTAACAAATTTATATTGGTAGGCAGCATTGCATGCTTTATTCTTCTCTCAGAAGTCTTGTATATTACCACTGTTCTTAGAGGGATTCTTCTCCCATTTATTTTTTGGAAAGAGACGAAGATAGAGGTACATGTACAGGGTCGTCTCTTTTTTCCTTGTACTTTCACCCCTTTTTATTTTTCTTGTTCTCCCTGCCCTTTTGCAGAGGAACACTTTTTTGTTCTGTTAGATTAGATTATGTATTATTATACCCTGTTAGATGTTTGGGATAGCAATCATTTTTATGAGCAAAAGCCAATTCAAAGTTTTGTGAATACAATATTTCTGATATATGGACCAATCGATAGTGTGTTTACATGCTCAATACCCCATCTGCACCTGTGGATTGTTTTTAAATTGTAAGGAAACATTTCAGTTTCTGAAATGTGACAACCAACAAGTCCGAGCTTATTTTCCCCGAGTTCAATAAACTGTATATCCTTTAGTTCAAAATGCAGATGTCAACAAGTTGCTCCACTATTACAAGGTTTGAGATGTGAAATTGGTATGAATATTTGTTTATTTGTTTTATATTTTACAAAGCTGCATGCTGCAACTTTCTCTAATTTGTCCCCTTTCCCCCCTATCCTTGAATGGAGATGGTACTTTTGTGTTATGTTCTGATAAAATGCTTGTATATTTGTCAATAGTTTTAGTTTTCAGACAACGATATTTGTTTAAGTTTTTCTTTTAGTAACCAATTGAATTGTGCTACCTTGCACAAGGATGTATTATTCGTGTTTTTAAAATGTAACTGAAGTTTTGCTTCAACATCTGTAAGAATAGCAGAATGGTGTTGCCGTGGGATGCTGAGACCTTCAATATTTGTCAGCATGGTAAGAATGAATTAATTGGTTTGTTGTCTGTTGGGATCTATTAACATTAACACGATCTCTAACAATTTCCCGTCCTCTAGGATGTTCTGATGTAATATTGTTCGTTGTTACTTGGAGAACCTAATTCAATTTATTTGAAGTGTTGGAAATCTATTTTGAATATTATTTTATCAACTTCGTTGTGCCACTTGAGTTTGGCAACAAATATTAGTGTTTGAGTACTAACCATACACAAAAATCTGTTAAAATTATCTTAGTAGACTCTGCACATTCTATGCAAGTTGATGTCCCAAATTTGAAGGTTTGCAAGACTGTAGACTAAATTATTTCAGACAATGATTTTTTGTTGCTCTTTTTTTTTATAAAATTTGATTTTCACTAAATAAACTATCGATTAATTTAATTCCTGAAATATGTAAATATATCAAGTAGTCTCATATTTTAAAGATTAAATTGGTAAATTTTATGTTTTATGAATCTACTTATATTTTAAAGAATAAGTTGACATTGATAAATACTGTTTTCCTTATTCTTTTAAACTGAAATTTAAACGTAGCTCAACAGACCACACCAAACTCGAACTTAATTGATATTTGATTAATTGTGTAGAAGAGATTCTTTAATTTGGATTTCAGATATATTTATAATTTTTTTTATCAATATGTACCATACAAAAACAATTTTGTTTTAGGTGTTAGTCATATTCACTTATTTTTAGATTCACCTTTATAGATATGTCAACTTATAGACCTTGTTTAACAAACAATTAATTTTTTTGACACTAGGTTTGACAATTGTTTTCACCATTGACTTGTTTGGTCTTTATCGTAGGTTTGAGTCTATCTCTCACGTTTTTTTTATATAATTTCTATATAGTAAATCATATGATGTAGAAAATACTTTTGGAATCCACATCAATGAGTTGGGTCAACGGATCGATTTTTTTTATCCGAATACCCTTAATTTTTATTTTTTTTCTAAAATAATCCTGATTTCAATTTTTTTTCTTCAAACTATCCCACTTTTAGGAGGAGACGCCAATCCAATTGGCGTCTCATCTTAAAATTAGAGAGGAGACGTTAATTGGATTGGCTAAGGCATATGGTGTAGTTAATTTAATTGACG
This sequence comes from Lathyrus oleraceus, assembly GCF_024323335.1. NCBI lineage: Eukaryota > Viridiplantae > Streptophyta > Magnoliopsida > Fabales > Fabaceae > Lathyrus > Lathyrus oleraceus. The sequence continues at coordinate 368,075,321 of NC_066581.1, read as the reverse complement.
TCTATGTGTAAGTTTTGAGAGAATGCGCTAATTGGTCTGGCGCCTTAGTGCAAAGTGAAATTGTTTTGGTTATAAATAGAGGTGTTGTGTGAATCAATTTTCCACATCTCATTTTATTATTTTGCAAACATGTTTGGTGTTTGTCGCCGCTATGGAAAGATGATTTATTCGAGAGATAAACCTCAGATGTTGATGCTCTTCTAGAACATCAACTAAAGAGGGAGCCGATTCGATGATTAGATGGAAAAATACAAGAAGGGAAAAAATTAGAAGTATTGAGAGATTCGACAGTATCTTTGGTTGTGTGCGAATGAAAACTGATAAGGATGTTAAGGAAATGATGTTTGGACGTGCTGACATCACTTTGATTATTGTAATCAGTTAGAAATATCCTATTTTCAATTTGCTTATGTTGTAGTGATGTTTGTTGTGAACCTTGTTATAACAAAAACTTAATGATATATAAAAATTAAAGGTTACAAAAATTCAATGTTATAAAAAGATTATGACTTAGATGATGCTCCTCGATTGGGACAGTTGTTCTTATTGTGTCCTGGATGACGACATATACTACATAGTCTTATCATTTTATCTGTCGTATTCATTTCTGTTCTGATACGTGTGTTGTTTGGCCGTCCTTTTTTCTTTCTACGCATCTCGCCGTTGTGCCAAACTATGTCACCTTCATATGGAGGCTAATATTCCTCCATTGGTAGCACCGAGATTTTTTTGTTATAGACATTCATGACGGTAATGACCTTGTAAACATCAGATAGATGGCTGTAAGCGTCCTGACGAGTATGTGTGCATGCTGTAATGACATGGGAGCAAAGAATGCGGAAGACCTGAAATTTTCCACTGTCGCACCAACTTATGTTTAGTTTGACAGCATAGGCTAAATTTGGTCTCCGCTCATTGTGGTCCATTGTTTCTTGCACGTTGAAATTTTGCCTATGATGGTCAAAGACTATTATCGCGCGTGTGCTAGCATTTATGCTCTCCTCTTTCCTGACTTTCATGCAACACTCACTAAATATTTACTCAGACATTAACATCTCACTCCATCTTTCACCTCTGGTTGCGAAGGTAGAAGCCAACCTATAATAGGTTGATCTGACCAAGGTAGTTATTGGAAGATTTCTAATGCCTTTTAATATGCCGTTCATGCATTCCACAAGGTTTGTTGTCATGTGGCCCCATCGACAGCCTCCGTCAAATGCCCTTGTCCACTGCTCTACTAATATGTTATTCAACCATCTTCCTACATCTTCATTAGACAGTCTAATTTCATCACAATAATATTGAAATGACGACTGAGTTAGAGCATACCCAACATTCACCACTTTCTTGCAAATGTTCTTTTCTTTTATTGCACGCATGAATTTTTATGTGATATGTCTAATGCAATAGACATGTGTAGAAGGAGGATCATGCCAGCCGTTGTCATGGTTATTATAAGCACTCTCAATGACAACATGTCTATCAGAAATCAAACAGAGATTGACTTGTGGAGCCACATGTGTTCTGAGATGTCGAAGAAAGAAACCCCAACCACCAGCAGTTTCACCTTCAACATAGCAAAGGCAATGGGAAAGACATTGTTGTCGTCGTCTTGTGCAACCGCCATAAGCAAAGTACCCTTGTATTTTCCGTATAACCAAGTTCCATCAATTTGAATAATAAGTTTGCAGAATGCAAAACCTTTGATGCATGGGTCAAACACTCAAAAGAGACGGTGAAAGATTCTATTTCTAGTAACATAGGTTCCGTCTGGCGTCATTGCTGACAATGTCTCCATAATTGCAACAGTTCCTGGCACATATATTTTTAGTGCCTATAAAAACCGTGGCAGTTCTTTGTATGAATCCTCCCAGTTGCCGAATACCTGTTCAACAACCTTTGTCCTTGCAATCCACACTTTCTTGTAAGATGGAGTATAATTATATCTTGTTTTGATATGAGATATAATTATACTCACCTTCACTGATGGGTCTTTGTTAACAAGTGGCAAAATGTCTTGACATATCAATACAGTGCTTAATTTATGGTGATCTTGTTCAACGTTAGTTGCAATGCAACTATGAGGTGAGTCTATTGAAGCTAACCGAAACTTACAAAGGATGTTACGACATTCGATGATATACCTTCTCGAATTAGTGCGTTTCACTCTGAAATCAACAGAGTTATTCATGTGAAATTTTTTGATAGCTTGCACACATTCTTCTTTAGTGCGGAACATATCTCCCACCTTTAACTCGCCTTCTGATCGTGGATACGGGTTATAAAAAACATTGTTTGATGTTTCATTATCATGCAGATCCATGTTTGTCATATGTTGAGGCGGGTTGTAGACATGACTTGGAGGTAACGACGTTGGTTGATCATCATCTTCAATGTTGTTATTCAACATATGATCGACCTGTGTCTCAGTCTCTTCTTGTTCTTCATCAACGACGTTGACTTCTGCTTCTGCTTCTAGGTCGACGTTATCTGAGTATTGTGAATCAAATTCATCAGATTCATCCTGATTAGTTATTTGAGATTGCCGAGATGGTATAATTGGTTGAAGAGTAATATACAACTCAATACAATTGCAACCAGAATGTTCGTGTCTAACAAACATGTATTCAACATCTTCATCATCCCGTACCTTTAGCGAGAAAGACTTGCATTGACTGTTCTAAAAAAAATGGATTTTGATACGTGATCTTTGACACAATACCAGATCCTATGCAGGATTGAATTCGTTTTTTCAAATGCAAGAAATTTTCATTTCTCTTGATCGTAAGTTGAATGGTATTGGTGTTTCGAATACAAAACCCATATAACTCAGACTCATATGTCTCACCATTGCAGTGAATATTGACACTATATTTCGGTGAAGATGACATTGTAATATTTTTGGTGCGGATGAAAATTAATTTCTTGTTGCAGATGAATGTGTGTTGATTGTTGGATGTTGATAGTAAGACACTTAAATAGGTAAGTGACTTGTCTAACATGCAAGCAAGTCCGAAGTGATGTGTCAAACATGCAAGCTAGACCGAAGTGATGTGTCCAGCATGCAAGAGAGAGGAAAGCCAAGTGTCACACATGCAAGCCCTAGCTCCAAATGAATTAGCGCCTCATTGCAAGCGTTGCACATGGGCGTCAGTCCATTTGGCGACACCATGTCTTGCATGCATGCAGACCTCGTAACCAAGCATGCATAGCTAGATGTGTCATGCATGAGCCTAGGGAGGCGCCAATTTGAATGGTGCTAGCATGTAGAAAATACACATAGGCGCCAATTCATTTGGCTAGCACATGCAATCGGATTTTTCCAAGCCTCCACACTTTTGCATATAAATAGGAAGGTGAATCTAACATTTCTTCCACACCATCACTCACTACTTACTCTACAACATCAAATCTTTCATCTGCAACAACCTCTTTCATCTGCACCAACCTCTTTCATCTTCGACTGAAGCTAGCGGAAATATATCTGAATATATCGCACGCTCGAACATACAACAGAGTCGCCATCGAACTTTATTTATTCTCGAAGGAAAGGGAAAACATCGATAAAAGTTGGGGGAAAGACATATGCTAGGTAAGGAAGTCGGTTATGCAAGGGGAAGGTATTAACACCCCAAACATCCATGGTACTCCATGGGAACCGTTTTGATTGTTCTCGCTCGAATATGTGTTATATCTAAAGATTACTCGCAAAAGAATAAGGGAAAGGAAAGGAAATAGATAAAGTGATCGGTGACGATTAGGGCCCTCATGGCTATGTATCCTCATAGTGCAATGAGGAATTTAGAGCTCTGTAGTTTGAAGAACTAGTGGTGGGAGATGAAAAGAAGTTGTGATAAGGGTATGGTATGAAACAAAGAATTATGTTGTTTGAACTCCAAAAAGGGGTGAGATATGAATCCAAGAGTAAACTGGTATGAACCAACAAGTGAAGGCCTACAACACTGTATTTGAATAACCGAAAAGAAGGATTGTCTGTATACGGCTGCAAAGTAAGTATGGATATGTTCGTCTAAGCAACGAGAGGAATTATAAGACAACAAATCGGCTCTTGGTTCACAAAGATGGGTACAAGAGGGAGCACAAAGAGATAGTGTATATGGCTCAAAGAATAAGGTATATCACATGAAGTGAAGGAAGGTAGTATGTGAATGTAGGTCGTGATTAATGTTCCATGGAGATGAATGGAAGGAATGCCCTAAGGCAGGAATAAATAAATATGCTTGCGGAGGATTCGAACTCTCGTGCCTACGTATTCTCATCGTGCAATGAGAAAATCAGAGCAATCGTAGTTCAGCCTACTACGACTGAAGGCAAAGGGTACGAGGTTGATTGGATTGCCCGGAGGTGGATTGCTTAACAATCAGGAATATGGTATTGACTGATGATGGTAATCAACCACAAGTACAAGTGAGATAGGATTGGCCTATACACGAGAGGATTTATAAGGCAAGAGAGCTTCGTCTAAGCACGAGAGATCTTATAAGACGAATAATGATTGACCTACACACGAGAGGATTTACAAGGCAAGAGAGCTTCACCTAAGCACAAGATGTCTTATAAGACGAACAACAATCATGACATGATTGGCCTACACACGAGAGGATTTATAAGGCAAGAGCTTCGTCTAAACACGAGAGGTCATATAAGACGAACAATGATTATGAAATGATTGGCCTACACACGAGAGGATTTATAAGGCGAGATATCGTCTAAGCACGAGAGGTCTTATAAGACGAATAAATGATTAGGGGGGTTTTCCAAAGCACAAGAGGACCGACGAGGTAAACAATGATTGAGTCGATTGATTAGGATTCAAAGACTTAATTACAAGGGAATTAATCCAAAGGATATCTGAATGTCAAAGGGAGTATGATTAATGGTCCACTGAGGATGAAATGATTGATGTACCATGGTGCTTCACCAATGAAGTGTTGAATGATTGATCGATGAAATATGATAGATTGATAAATAAGATAGGAATAGATAAGATAGCTCGCGAAGAATCTGGATTCTCCTGTCTACGTATCCTTATAGTGCAATAAGGAAATCAGAGCTTTCGTAGTTCAGCCTACTACGGCTGAAAGCGAAGAGGATGATTGAAAGAAAAAGAATATGATTGAATGATATGGAATTAGAGTGCTATAAATGGAGAGAGAAGAACCTTTATTGTTGTTTGTGTTGATGAAGACCTTATCAATCGTTCTATTCGAATTACACTAAAATCTATGAATATATGTGAATACGATGAGCGCTGGGTCATTCGTCCCATACCCAAGGATATCCAGAATGGGGGTAGGAATTCTCCAGTCCCACTCCTTCTCTATTGCTTAAGGCTCGTGTTGTATAACTTGATTCATGATTGATAAGTTATTGATGTAGTCCTTGCTTTGTTGTATTGCTTTGAGAAGAGAGAGTGACTTATCAATCGTATTACTAGAATTGTGCTAAATTCTATGAATATACGTGAATACGATGAGCACTGGGTCATTCGTCTCATACCCAGGATGAGGGTAGGAATTCTCCAGTCCCACTCCTTCTCTATTGCTTAAGGCTCATGCCACACAATTCCAATCTTTGATTTAACAAGCTTTTATAGTTTCCACCTTTGGTTGCTTGTATTATCCGCTACTTGGTATGACTGAGGATGCCTTGATTGAGAATCTAACTTGAGGCTTCGAGCTCCACAACTTACAGGAAAAGTCTTATTAAATGACCAAGGGTCTTTTGGTCACTAAATTTAGATTGTGGGATCATACAATTTCAAAGGATTTAATTGATTTTTATCAATTTGAATCATGGGTTGTATTTGATTGGAGTAACTAGGTTAGTACCTAATCTAAAGGTTATAATTGAATTAGACTATCCTAAGGGATCATGTCATGATTAATCGCAAATTCTATGTTAGAAAAATCCTAAGGGGACATGTTAATGTTAAGATTTTTGGATTAAACCTCTACGCAAAATCTTAATCCTAAAGGAGCATGTGATTATATGAGTAAAGAATACCGAAATTGCCCCAAAGAGGTAAAATGGTCTACCAAAAGTATCCAATCATGAACGCAAACTTAATTAAAGTCTAATCAAGAAACTATACAAAACTCCAATTAATTATAATTAAAGTCTAAAGCCTAATTAGACCTAATTAAAATGCTAACAAGACAATTAGTAAAATTATCAACACAAAGCAAAATTAGAATTGAAGGTAATTGAAATGGTAATTAACATGTTGGGCAAATGGGGTATAGATCCTGAAAAAAGAGTGCAAAATTCAGCAACAGGGTCTTTGGGCCCAACAGAATAAGCCTAAATACTAAGAAATGTAGTTGGATTCAACAAATATGTTGCCAAGTAAAACAGGGGTGTAGAAAGCAAAGTATTGGGCTTAATGGCTAAGCCCACCAGAATTTGCAAAGAGACATGTAGAAAAAAAATCAGCACTCACTCTTTCATCTGTACACATCATCTTCCAATTCTTATGTCAAAACAGAACCACCACAAGAGCTCTGACACCACCGCGCCGGAGGCGGCGGAGCTGTCCGGAATCAAGAAAAAGCATCAATTTCTTACTCGTATCAGACTCCTCTATCATAACCCCTCATCCATTCCAACCACAAATTAATTAATTCTGCAAATTTGAGCAAGAACCCTAAGTACAAAAATCTGAAATTAAATGGAGGTGGAGGAGAATCAAACCATCAAACCTTGAGGTTTTAGTTCTCCACTACACAAGCTACAATATGGTATAAAAATTCAACAAACAAGCAAAGATTAAAGATGAACGTTCACCAAACTACAAGATGGAGGATTATCTTGGAATTTGTTGAAATTTGGAGGTGATGAAGATGAAGAAGATAAAACCAGAGATATGTTACTTTGGACCTTTAATCTTCTCCTTCTACTATGAACTCCTCCTCTTCAAGAATCAACTCTGAAAAGTTCTGAATTGAATTGTTGTTATTGATGTTGATAATGTGAATGCAGGGATGATTATTGAGTGCAAGAGGTTTAGTTCAATTGATAACAAACTTCAATGTGAAGCTTGCTCCAATGGTGATTTGAGCTTTGATGTAGGGAAAGGAATTGGAGAAGATGATTGCAGAAAGTTGAAGGTGATGTGTGCAAAAAAGGTGAGGGCCCTGAATTGATGATGAAGATGTAAATTTATAGTGATTAGGCTCGGGATTAAGTTGGTTCGGAGTTATTTATTGACAGGTTTGGAGCCAACTTAGGAGTTAGTTTGGGTGAACTCAGTGAGTTTAGTTGGTTAACTCACTGAGTTTAGTTGGTTAACTCACTGAGTTGGAAGTTAGTTGGTTGGTTAACTTAATGGAATGTGTCCAAATGATTGTTTATGACTGGCTATTGCAGGTGGAAACATGAATGAAATTAGGATTTAGTGTTGACTAATGACCTGCTATCTATTTGGCTTAGGTGTGGATGACTTGCAGTTGTAGATTAATGCAGAGTGTGTGAATCACAGGAACTTGCATTTTGTAGCGTTTCAGTAGCAAGGAACAGGTCGAGTCGACTCAAACAGGGGAGGAGTCGACTCAAACAGAGTGTATCCCATGGTTCAGTCGACCTTCGGGTCGACATGTTCGGACCCGTGGCGAAAGAAAATGGGACATGAGTCGACGAAAAAGGGCGGATGAGTCGACTTACCCAGGTTTTCCAGAATTGAGTCGACCTGAGAGTCGACCTGGTTCAAATGAAACAGAGGGATGAGTCGACGCAAGGATCGGATGAGTCAACTCAACCAGATTTCCCAGAATTGAGTTGACTTGAGAGTCGACCCGAGAGTTGACCTGTTCGAACCTGGAGGTTTTGCGTCGAGTCATGAGTCGACTCACAGAGCTAAAACTTCCAAAAAATTAGTTTTGCAATGTAATACACCCTTTTTTGCACCTTTTTTTGTATGTAATGAATATTTTAGGAATGAAAGTGAATGGAATTGGCCAATTGAAGGAAAATGAATCGTCATAATACATGAACATGGATTGGATTTTGGGTTTCTATGATCATGACGAATGAAGGTTATGAGACCAAGGACTTGGGTTATGAATGGAACAAGCATATGAGACTGAGTGCAACACACGAAGTGAATTCAAAATTCAAAAGTCAACCAAGCAAGTTACTTGAACATCCCTGATTAGAGTTTCAAACCAAGCACAAATCTCCACCAACAATATTCTCAAACCATGGGCCCACAACTAGGGTTTAGAAGCCCAACTCATGCACGGAGGTCGAGCAACAAAATTCCCCAAGACCAAGAATTAAGGTTTCAACCCACAGGATGAACAATACCAAAATTTCCATACCAAACCTGCTTTGTTATCCTGAAACCTTGAATCTATGATGTTTGTTAGTCAATGTTAACCATGAATGAACGATGATGAATATGAATGAGGTTAGACGAGTGAAACGCTAAAATGGGGAGGGCAAATTTTGGGGTACGACAACAACCCCTATTTAATTAGCTTAAACCTGAATGGTCGAATTGCAAGAGCTTCTCGGGTATTCAAGGTATGGATGGATTAAATACTTCCGTATCAGAAAATTTTCCCGTTAAGGACGGTTATATGGGATGTCGGGATGCCAACTTGACTTTTACAGGTTCATCTGCTGGTAGTTTTATTGGCGTCCTGTGGGGATATCAGTGGTAAATGCAAGTCATGATATGCATGTTATACGTATCTTTTATCATTTTATGAAATATGAGGCCATGTATGCTAATTAGAGAGCCCATAAGTTCAAACATGAGAGTCCGGAAAGACCCCTGCAGACAAAAGGGTTTCATAATTGAATCAACAGTTCAAAAATTGGAAACAAAGTCAACCACAGAGGTTTTGAGAAGGAAGGGCCATCAACCTTACAGGTTGGGAAAAAGATTCATCAATCATATAGATTGGAAAAGGTTTATCAACCACGAAGGTTGGAAAAGGATTCATCAACCACGAAGGTTGGAGACAAAGGTCACCAACCCCAAAGGTCGAAAACAAAATCACCAATACTAAATATTGGAAACAGGTTATCAGTCCTGAGGATTGAAAAAAGGGTTATTCAACCCTGAAGGTTGGAAAAGAGGGTTCAACAACCGCGAAAGTTGGAAACACAGGTCATCAACCCTACAGGTCATAAAAATATTCGACAACCATAAAGGCAGGAAAAAGAGGATCATCAACCCTAAAGATTGGAAAAAGAAACCAAGCAAACTGGGCTTTTAAAAGATGCCAAGCAAGTTGGATTTTGGAAGAATCATCAAACTAGCTGGTTTTAAAAGGTACTAGGCAAGTTTGGATTTTGAGGATGCCGATAAAATATTGGGCTTTGATTCCTCTGATTTGCACACATGACTTCATGCTATGCTATATGAATGATATGCATGAGTGAAGCGACGTGATTTGTACATGATGATGATTTATGCAATGGTTAGGCCAGATGCTCATATAGAGGGCGGTGGGAATTTTGGGCTAGCATAAGGTCATACAAACATGACTCTACGACACTTACTTCAAGCTGAATAATTATTGTTCCACCTCTGGACTCGATCCGAAACATAGAGAGAGCTTGTACCTAAGTAGCCTGCTTCTGCCCCAATATACCGAATACATGCACCAACTACCCTAGTTACACATTATGGAGTTGTATCATCATCTGAAGGTCCTAAGTTGGCTTGCTCCAGCATCTCAAAACTGTATCTTCTTCATTAACCATCTTAGAAAGTGATTGACTTCCCATGCTCTTGAGGTAGCTTGCCCCAATGTGAGCTTTGAAGTAACTTCATCCCTATCTGGCTGATTCAGAGAGATTTGTAGAATCTCGATGTGGTCGCCCCAGATTGGCTGTCTTCTTGAAGAGATATGAGCTATGGAATATCAGGAATTTGATCAACTTTCCCATTGTAAGCGTCCTTGATGTCAGATGACTGTTCGAATGTAAAATGCTCATTTTGACAATGATAATTGTAATGTTATGATCATGCAAGTTTTGAAAACTCAAGTGTGTTCACTAATAATTATGAAATATAGTGAACGAATCACTGTTTGGAATGCCATGTCAGCATCAATACAAATGACAAGCAAATATTTAGGAGTCAACTCAACGATCTTACCATAGTATGCTTTCGAAATAGACCATGGTTCAATTAGGTCTTTTAAGGGTTGTAACGTGGCCTGGTTCACGGTTTTTAGAAGGAAAGGATATACGATTCGAGACCTAATCTAACCTACCTGTTCTTCGTGATGTTCTCCAGTCCTACATTCAGTTAGCTTAAAACAAACGTTCATCTTTCAGAAAGGGATTTTGAATATCAACAATGACGGTTAAGGAACCCTATGAGAGTTTGGAGAGATAGCCACTTACCTTCTGCTTTTGTTTGCAGTCACAGAGATTTGCTCTTATTGAGGATTTTGATATTGATCCTCTGATTCTTTACCCTTATTTTTGCTTGGACTGATCCTTTGTTCGCTTTCTAACCATTCCTTTGGATAAATAGAAGTGCGGTGGCGACTCGACTTGTATGGTTTACCTTGGATTTAGTCAATATCTCTAATGGTAACGAATATCCCGCTACACTTATCAATCGTTCGATTTGAATTACATTAAAGTATATGAATAGAGGTGAATACAATGAGCGTTGGGTCATTCGTCCCATACCCAAGGATATCCAAAATGGGGGTAGAAATTCTCCAGTCCCACTCATTCTCTTTTGCTCAAGGCTCGTGTCGTACAACTTGATTCATGATTGATAAGTTGTTAATATAGTCCTTGCTTTGTTGTATTTCTTTGCAAAGAGAGAATGGTTTAACAAGCTTTTGTAGTTTCCACCTTTGATTGCTTGTATTATCCGCTGCTTGGTATGATTAAGGATGCCTTGATTAAGAATCTGACTTGAGGCTTCGAGCTCCACAGCTTACAAGAAAAGTCTTATTAAGTGACCAATGGTCTTTTGGTCACTCAATTTAGACTGTGGGATCATACAAGTTCAAAGGATTTAATTGATTTTTGATCAATTTGAATCGTGGATTTGATTTGATTGGAGTAACTAGGTTAGCACCTAATCTAAAGGTTAGAATTGAATTAGACTATCCTAAGGGATCATGTCCTGATTAATTGCAAATTCTATGTTAGAAAAATCCTAAGGGGACATGTTAATGTTAAGGATTTTGGACTAAACCTCTACGCAAAATCTTAATCCTAAAGGAGCATGTGATTATATGAGTAAAGATGTCCAAAATTTCCCCAAAGAGGTAAAATGGTCTACCAAAAGTATCCAATCATGAACACAAACTTAATTAAAGTCTAATCAGGAAACTATACAATTAAAGTCTAAAGCCTAATTAGATCTAATTAAAAGATAACAAGAAATTAATAAAATTATCAATACAAAGCAAAATTAGAATTGAAGGTAATTGAAATGGTAATTAACATGTTTGGCAAAGGGGGTGCAAATCCTGAAAAAAGAGTGCAGAATTCAGCAACAAGGACTTTGGGCCCAACAGAATAAGCCCAAATACTAAGAAATGTAGTTGGATTCAACAATTATGTTGCCAAGCAAAACAGGGGTGTAGAAAGCAAAGTATTGGCCTTAACGGTTAAGCCCACTAGAATTTGAAAAGAGACATGTAGAAAAAAATCAGTACTCACACTCTCATCTCTACACATCATCTACCAATTCTTATGTCAAAATAGAACCACCATCGGAGCTCCGACACCACCGCACCGGAGGCGGCGGAGCTGGCCGAAATCAAGAAAAAGCATCAATTTCTTACTTCTCCCAGACTCCTCTATCATAACCCCTCTCCATTCCAACCACAAATTAATTGATACTGGAAATTTGAGCAAGAACCCTAAGTACAAAAATCTGAAATTAAATGGAGGTGGAGGAGAATCCAACCATCAAACCTTGGGGTTTTGATTCCCCACTATACAAGCTACAATGTGGTATAAAAATATCAGCAAACAAGCAAAGATGAAAGATGAACATTCACCAACCTACAAGATGGAGGATTGTCTTGGAATTTGTTGAAATTTGGAGGTGATGAAGATGAAGAAGAGAAAACCAGAGATATGCTACTTTGAACCTTTAATCTTCTCCTTCTACTACAAACTCCTCCTCTTCAAGAGTCAACTCTGAAAAATTCTGAATTGAATTGTTGTTCTTGATGTTGATCATGAGAATGTAGGGATGATTATTGAGTGCAAGTAGTTTAGCTCAATTGATAATAAACTTCAATGTGAAACTTGCTCCAATGGTGATTTGAGCTTTGGTGTAGGGAGAGGAATTGGAGAAGATGATTGTAGAAAGTTGAAGGTGATGTTCGCAAAAAAGGTGAGAACCCTGAAATGATGATGAAGATGTAAATTTATATTGATTAGGCTCAGGATTAATGTGGCTAGAAGTTAGTTATTTGACAGGTTTGGAGCCAACTTAGGAGTTAGTTGGGGTGAACTCAGTGAGTTTAGTTGGTTAACTCACTGAGTTGTAAGTTAGTTGGTTGGTTAACTTAATGGAATGTGTCCAAATGATTGTTTATGATTGGCTATTGTAGGTGGAAACTTGAATGAAATTAGACTTTAATGGTGACTAATGACCTGCTATCTATTTGGCTTAGGTGTGGATGACTTGCACTTGTAGGTTAATGCAGAGTGTGTGAATCACATGAACCTGCATTTTGTAGCGTTTCAGCAGCAAGGAACAAATTGAGTCGACTCAAACAGGGGAGGAATCGACTCAAATAGAGTGTATCCCAGGGTTGAGTCGACCTTCGGGTCGACCTGTTCAGACCCGTGGCGAAAGAAAACGGGACATTAGTCGACGAAAAAGGGCGGATGAGTCGACTTACCCAGGTTTTCCCGAATTGAGTCGACCTGAGAGTCGACCTGGTTCAAATGAAACTGGGGGATGAGTAGACGCAAGGATCGGATGAGTTGACTTAATCAGATTTCCCAGAATTTAGTCGACCTGAGAGTCGACCTGTTCGGACCCGGAGGTTTTGCGTTTAGTCATGAGTCGACTCACAGAGCTAAAACTTCCAAAAAAATGAGTTTTGCAACGTAATACACCCTTTTTTTGCACCTTTTTTTGTATGTAATGAATATTTTAGGGATGAAAATGAATGGAATTGTCCAATTGAATGAAAAATGAATCGTCTTAATACATGAACATGGATTGGATTTTGGGTTTCTATGATCATGACGAATGGAAGTTATGAGACCAAGGACTTGGGTTATGAATGGAGTAAGCACAGGAGATTGAGTGCAACACACAAAGTGAATTCCAAATCCAAAAGTCAACCAAGCAAGGCACTTGAACAACCCTGATTAGAGTTTCAAACCAAACACAAAGCTCCACCAATAATATTCTCAAACCATGGGCCCATAGCTAGGGTTTAGAAGCCCAGTTCATACACGGAGGCCGAGCAACAAGATTCCCCAAGACCAAGAATTAAGGTTGCAACCCACAGGATGGGCAATACCAAAATTTCCATACCAAACCTGCTTTGTTATCCTGAAACCTTGAATCTATGATGTTTGTTAGTCAATGTTAACCATGAATGAACGATGATGAATATGAATGAGGTTAGACGGGTGAAACGCTAAAATGGGGAGGGCGAATTTTGGGGTACGACACTAATAAGATGTCTATCCTCACAATGGGCGAATTGCACAGAGGAACAGTTGCAAACATAGCAACTTATGTAAGCGTTTAATTCTTTTGTTATTTGTCTAGAGTACCTTTTAATAACATATCAACTAGTAAAGTGTTTTGACGTTTCTTTTATAGGATGTTTCAAGGTTCCGTACTCGGGTCCACGAATATGTCCACATGGACCCGATGATTCAACCGTATGTTGAACTCGCCGATTTTGGACATATAAGCAAAATTATGTCTTGGTCGATGGATAATAAATTCATTCTTGTTATGTGAAAGATGGCGTCCCGAGACACACACATTCTGGTTTCCAACCGGTGAGTGTACCGCGACGTTAGAAGACGTCTACATGCTATTGGGATTGCCTATTGAAGGTAAAGCTATAAATGGTAAAACCAACTATGGGAATTCAATTTGCATGGACCTCTTGGATATTGATTTGTTAGATGATAACTCAAGAGGTCAAGGTATACTCATTTCACGCCTTAAGTCATACTATAACAGTTTACATTTAGACGAGCATTCTATCGAAGAGGCTCAAATAATAAAAAATAGGTGTTATATTATGCTTTTAATTGGTTCTTTTTTATTTCCCGAAGGTAGTTGTTCTAGTATGCATGTTATGTATTTACCTTTACTAAGACATGTAGATAGAATAGGAAGTTACAGTTGGGGATCCGCTTGTATGGCCTATCTTTATAGCTCTTTGTGTAAAAATTCACACAGAGACACATCTACCTTTTCTGGATATGCTGTTTTGCTCAAAGCATGAGGTTGGTCAAGACTACCGTCCCTAACACCCATCAACAACAATCCTTTCACATTCCCGTATGCACAAAAGTAAGTTGTTTAAAATGCTATATATTTACTTACTTTAACGATTATTATCTCTAACTAATATTTTTACCTTTATCGTGCAGATGGTCGACACGTGGTATAAGTTATAATAGATGTCCTAGACACTGTATTACCCAATATCGCAATCTCTTGGATCACCTTATACCGACAGATGTATGGATAATAACCTAATTATTTCATAATTTGTTAATTTCATCTACCAAGTTTATAATCTAACATACATTCACATTTCAGTTTATTTGGCGTCCATCTGGATCATGACCATGAAATCAACAAAGAAGACGCAGCCGTATGGACTGCATGCACACCGATCATAAGATTCACAACTACGGAGATGAACAACAGTGATCGTGTGAAATTGCAGTTCGGTATGCTTCAACACATCCCAGATCCCCCAGCAAACCTAGGAGAATGTCATCTGCATAAAGTTAACGACCAATGGAATTTCAACCCGTGGAAAAGCTTCGCTAGATCTGAGTGTCGCATATGGAAGCACCGCCATGACCATGTCTTAACTTACGCAATGATGCCAAATGAAGAAAAACCAAGTCGTACTTATATGGCTTGGTACAGATCGGTTGATTTTGAGTTCACCGCCGAGGATATGTACCTATACGATCCACACCAACAAACTTACACACCAGACGCCTCAACATCTAACCCCCAACAACATTGTCAGACCGGCTACACACAACCCCTTATCCGTCAAACTTTCTGTTCCACAAACACATAAACATACAACCCTAACATGCCATACACCCAACCATAATACCAAGAGCATACCCCGTACCACCACCAACAAATAGATCATCAACCAGAGACCCAACATCGTTTCTCACCCAACACATCACCCTACCAAAGTCGCCTTAGCCAGAACACTCAACGATCATTTAACACCAACCATCCATCCTCCTACCATAGCCAAGAAGCCCAAACCTCACAAAATTGAAACCTTCAACAACTCTATCTCTACCAAACACCACAACAATATTTCTAACCTTTCCTTAATGCATCATTCAGACTAATGTCTCCCTTCAACCGTCTCGGTCGCCCACCAACAAGTCAAACACAACCCAACTACTCTGGCATGGGTCATGAACTTAGCTATGGCGGTACACCTTCGATGCATACTTAAGACTACGCTGATTTGTCTGACTATCTTAATAGGTCATCTCCTATAGTTGGTAGTGATTTACCTGGGCCTTCAGATGGTCAAACACCAGTGGTGAATCATCAACGTGTGTTAGGGCCACAGGTTCGGGTAGTTAGGGGATGTGGGACCGGAGGTCGGTTAAGTGATCCTGATCATCAACATTAGTCTTTTTTGTGTAAACGGAAACTTATATTAATCTGAATTGGTCCGATTTCGAAATTATGTATCACGTAGACTGTTTTTGATTTTTTTTTACAAAATACACTGAGGTGCCAATCCAATTGGCGTCTCCCTTTAACCCATACACATGGACACCAATTGAATTGGTTGCACCATGTGCCCTAGCCAATCCAATTGGCGTCTCCTCTCTAATTTTAAGAGGATGCGCCAATTGGATTGGCGCCTCCTCCTAAAAGTGGGGTAGTTTGAGATTTTTTTTAAAAAACTAGATTATTTTATTAAAAAGTTCCAACGGATCCGCAAGTTGCAAAACTAAAATCCCATACCCGAACCAAAACTATACGGGTTGTTATGAATTGGGTTGGATACTCATAAATGAATGAGTTCGGGTAATTTATGAGTTGGGTTGGTTTGGGTCAGCGGATTTATGGGTCGACTCACATCCATGAACACCCATAAAATAGATGTTTATGGATAAACTCCTGGAGTAAGAATATTCCCACTCATATATATATTCCCAAACATATACATATTATTAGATGATTACTTAGGATTAAGTGAGAATGATGGATCACTGTAGTTAAAGTTAAATGGATTCTCTGTTTATACATAACCTATAAGTCATTGTAAGTGGTACACGACTTACAAGCTATAATATATATACAATCCTACATAATACTTAATTAATTAATATGGCAATCATGGTGTCACAAATCCAAAAAATATTTGTCATGGTGTTTACTGGAAAATTTGATAAACAAAATAAGTTTTTATTACTTCCTCCGTCCTACAATGAGTAATCTAAATGACCATTTAACACATATTAAGAGAAATGAATAATTGAAAGAGAAAAAATGATATTTTCACTAAAGTACTTTTATCATGTATTGAGAATGATAAAAATAATATTAATTAGAGAGTAAAATTAGATAATATTCATTTGAGACATTCTTTTATTCCAAATAGATCACTCATTAGGGACGAAGGGACTAATACTTAAGGGATCAAACTCTAAAATATCCAAAAACATATTTGTGTGAATCATGACCTTTGGACAACATATTGCTATCGAAATCGAAATGCAATGTTAGAGAGATAATAATTTGAATTTGACTAAAATTGAAATGTAAAGACTTTGAAAGTAAAATGATTAAAATCGAAATGCAGAGACTTTGGAAGTAAAATGACTGAAAGTAACTTAAATGCGACAATAAGTTTAATGTAAAATACTTGAAATTTATAAATGTGAAACGCATACGTACATTTCCTCACTTGTTTCTCAATCACATAGATACTTTGAGTTTGTAAAATTGCGGACACTTACAACATAGGTGAGCGTCTACTTATATACTAGTCTAAAATAACTGCCTAGAACAATCGACTAAACACATTGCGCTACGTTTTTGCTTCCATGCAACCCTTGTCTTCGACAGACTTCCACGTGTCTCTGAATAACCACCTAACCCTATCCAATTCTGATTCGTTTGACTAATCAGAATAACCAACCTAAATATTGGAAATTTCTATAAGTCCAGACTCCACAAATACTCCACAAATACATGTTCGACTTCACATCTCACCATGGCATGCCATTATGTCTTACTTATCATTAATATCTATGTCGAAAATTCAAGGTAACACATGGTTATTCTAATTATTAGGCTCCATCATGTTCACTTGTCAGATAAGTTTAGATTCTAAAACTATTCTCATGTTCGAGGATCTAAACACTTTGGCTCAGGTTATACTCAAGACAAATTCATACTAGAATACAATCATAGTTATACTCAGAAATGCTCAATTAAGTTATTCTTAGAATTTTAGTAAGTACACGTAGGTAATAATCAGAGACTTCAATAAGATTTGAATGAGTAAGGCTTGAGGTTCCTAGTAGAATACTCAACGAGAAATTAGTTATCATCCATTGATTTATTTATTTTTCTTAGGAACAGGAAACTCAAGACATACAAGAAGGAATAACAGGTATTTGAAGTATCATATAATTAAGAATTATATAAGTATTATAAGACCTTGTTTTTTCCTGTATTATCTAAGGATTATATCATTAAGAATTAAGTATGAATGACTTAATGGTTGCATTTGATATGAAGATTATATAACCTTAATTGAGTAGGCCATCCGTGGAGGATTACTGGGATAAGTGATGCGGCGGGAGAAATTCTTCTTGCTCAACTGTGCAAAACAATTACAAAATTTCATGACATGCATGATGTAACAACGAGCTACGGGAAACCAATCGACGAGATCCTTACATCGACCCCCAATATTAAGACAAGGAATGGAAAAAGCTTAGACACATAATAAAACTAGAGATCCATAAATCCTTGTCAACAACCAAGACAACCTAACATGTTAATTAAGTAACACCTTGTAGTAATCAACTTCCACGACATCCAAAATATTCATTGATCAAGAAGATCCCATCAAGAATAAGAATATAGAATCCTTATGATGAGAAGTTGATACCAAGAAGAAGTGCATAAGTGTAGCTTAATAACAGAAGTAGGTTATCTCATCTGACACAAACCTTGTAAGGAGCCATATTGTTGGCACATAAAGAGAGAATTTTAATTTTTAGAAAGACCTAAAAGTATTAAAAAGAGTAATATTTTATAATCATGCACAAGATTGCTAGGATATCATTCATATGGAGGTTAGAGTTGATTGAAATGATAGAGAAGTTGTTCCAAATCGGAACCAGAATTGTGTGTGAATTGTGAGTTCCTGATGTGGTGCTTTAAGTCTTGGTGTGCACTGGAATACATGAATGAACCTGTAAGTTTAACATTCCAACATCTAAGTCAGTTGGTGAGTCCAAAAAGGGATATAATGAAATATGAAATAACTATTGTAGAAACATATATACATCTGGATCAAATAGCTACTGGCTTTCTTTGGAGTAAAAGGTGGGTCTCCCTTATTAGACCTTTGTCCGATCTAGAACAGTTTCCCTCAAGGATTGCTATGAGATATCAAACTAGAAGTCTTCAAGAGTCTGTTCCGGCCTAACACTGTCGAGTTAACCATGAATGAGAATTGATGTGTCCGACCAATAGGGAGTAGGGACCAGGCGCATTAAATGCCTTTCTTACCACTGAGACGTTTCCCGTGAATTTGAAAGATAATGCCCTAGGATAACAAGTTAGGACGTGACGCTTTCCTTTAGGGTGCTTGAGTGCACTCGAGTATCATGGTATTCCGAAGGTGCAATATGACCATTACTTTTGTCTTCCCATTTTCTTTTCATCTGAGTCGTTGCTTACTTAGTTCACCCTTTCCTATATAAGGGTCACTAGGATTTCTGAATAGACTTTCGATCACATCACTAACCAAAGTAATCTTTTTTTTTGTGAAACCATCTTTTCCTCTTCAAACTTCTAGCAATCTCTAGTTACGGTGGTGCCCCCTTTCCTTGTCGGAGCGAAAAGTGTCCTTTGCGTTTTTCTCAAATTTCTACTTCCTTTGTTTGCCTTCGCTCCTTTGACCTATCTTTGTCTCAGGTACCATTTTCAACCCTCAACTCCCATTTCATAATTTTCATTGTTTTTTCTTTACGATGGCCAATATAAATGATCGGCTTGCTAATTCAGGAATTTGTTATGTCGATTCAGATCTAGTGGTTATCTCTATTAGCTCTGGGTCTAATGGTGATTCCAACATATTTACTTTTGGGAGGATTTTTCTGATGAGTCTTCTAGTCTTTTTTTATGAGACTGCCGAGGCATCAATTTATGGGATCTTGTTTTGCAGGTGATATGCTTTTAACAAGGACAACAACTTTTGATGATGATAACTAATGACAAGTCAAACATAAGCGATTAAGTGGATAAATATGCAAACCTAAGTATTAGGACTTGATTGACTTAATTATCTAATAATGGCAATCAAATGAAATACAAACTCAAGTCTCATCTCAAGTGAACTCGGACAAGTGTCTACAAAAGAAAGTATCTGAAAAAGTCTTGAAGTACAAGAAAACCCTACCTTGATTAGTCTGAGTGAAAACTTTATAAAACATAAGGGCGTTCTCGTAAAAGTGCATGGCTAAACCACACAAAAAAATATATTTCTAAACTGTTTTTTCTCAAGAAAATATGCTCTAAAATGTCTTTAAGTTGTGTCATATGAGTTGGAAGCTATTAGAATAACTATGGACAAAGTTTTGAATTTGCTAATAAATTGGGACATTAACCTAATCAATTAGCTGAGTTCAAAATTAAGCTCTAAACGATTAGAACAACATCTTAATGGTGTGCAACAATTAGATATATATTATTTCCTTTTTCGAACTTATAAACGATTGTTTTTGAAAAATCTAATTGGTTGTCATTAGGTGCTAATTGATTAGCTTGTCTTAAAAAGAATTAAAATTAATTTCCTTTTTGGACGATTAAACTTTTGTTAGTGAGGATAAGTTGTAATTCTTGATGGATAGAATTGTAAGATTCACCAAAGTAATTTTTGTTTACACATTGGTTGAATATTTTCCATTTAGGGATTGTTTAGGTTAGAAGTTAAACCCGTAAAAGATTTTGATTTAGGGATTGTGTGATCAAGCCCTTGTATAGGTTTGAGATTAACTCGTGGTAAAAAATCTCTCGGGTTCTTGGTTAGCCCATGGTAAAACCAAGGCCAAGTTAAAGCTTAACCTGATATTAAAAGCTTGGATAAGGTTCGAGATTAGCCTGATATTAAAATCTCCCAGGTTATTGGTTAGCCTATGGTAAAACCAGGGTTTTTAAGGTTCGTGAGCTCAGCCTATGATAAACGCTTGCAAAGTTTGTTTAAAAGCTTGAAGAGTAACTGCTCTAAGATTCTAGTGGAAAGAAGACTAACTGCTTCAATCTATTGCATGAAAAGGAGACTAACTGCTTTGATATACCGTTTGGAACTCAACTGTTTTCCTTGTATATGGGGTTCATAAGTATTATCTACTAAAAGCTCTCAACATTTATTGAATACTCTAAAGATAAATTCTTTTGGATATGAGTAGGTCTTTTTAATTTGATCGAAACTCTATAATTCTTGGTGTTCTCTCTTTTCTATAAACTCTTTACATTCCACAATTTTATTTTCCGCAACTTAATATTTAAAACTTTTCTAAAATGTTTTTGAACTTTGATATTAATTTGCAAAGTTTTTCAAAATCACATTTTTCCATGTCACACAATTCATCCCCGCTTGTGTGTGAGGTCACATGTGCAACACAGTTGGCGGTGTTTGGACTCATAATGTTATTACTTCTTCTCGGAGGGTCACTAAAGAGTCCCCCTCATATGTTAGCCCTTTATCCTTTATGATGATTTTCGCACGGGATGAGTGAATACTTCAGTTTTTTATTAATTTATATAGAATTACCCAAGGTTGTGATCCCATCAAGGCCGATATCAAGTGTCAAATCGATCTTCTAAATTTGATGAACATTTATGGTTGGAGTTGATCGCCACCAGAAGGTAAAGCATGCCCCCTCTATCAAAAGCAGTGGATCACAAATTGTTCAGGATCATATTATATTTTTTTAGAATTCAACCAAATTATAAAATTCTCTCATAGAGGTAAGTTCGCCTCTTGATTAGGTGGTCGTCCTTGTAGACTCTAATAAGAGGATTTATAGTCACTTTGACGGATGTTCCATCCATTTTACGAGTGTTTGTTTACTCCGCTGAATTAGAGGTTGTCTCTCAATGAATTCGAAGTAGGGGTGTTGAGACATTTGAAGCTCGCACCCTCCCAACTTCACCCAAATGTCTGTGATTTTGTGAAGGTGTTTCAGCTTTGTTGCGAATATTGAAGTTGGAAGCTATCCTTAAATCTTTTCTTTCACTTTTTTGTCATTGAGCATACCTCCTTGTACAAGCTTCAAAATCAAGGGTTGATTTTGCTGGGGAAAAAGGTTAAACAATTTAGTGGCTATTTTGAGAATTAAGGATACGTTAAAGATCATTTCTTCTTGTTGTGCCCTCAGACTCTAGAGGCTCACCTAATCTTCTGAAGTACCTTCGAGGGGGAGTTTCGGGTGGGAAGAATTAGTTATGGTGAACGAATTCGGAAGAGCTGGGCTTGAAGCTACTTTAACTGAGAATCCCATACCTACGTCGTTCCTCTAGAATCTATTACCCATAGGAGATATCACTGAAATTTCCCTTACACATTTTATCCATTATTTAGATATTTTGATGCTTTGCAATTTATGATATATCGTAATTGAAGTTAGCGAAAATATAGTTGAATGCATCGCACATTCGAACGTACAACAGAATTACCATCAAACTTTATTTATTCCCGAAGGAAAGGGAAAACATCGATAAAACCTAGGTGTGATACGGTGAACTGACTTTGTGTTTTTGCTTTGAAAAGCTATGTTGCGGATAGCAAGAGTCGCCGCCGACTTTTCTTTTATCCAATAAGGAAAGGCGGAAAAGAACAGGAAATACCTTGATTAGATTTTGAGTTCGGGAGGTACATTATACCAAGGGAAGGTGTTAGCATCCTTGGTATCCATGGTTATCCATGGGCTCTTAATTGCTTAACTCACTTATGTTTTCCTTGTTTGAGAAAGTGTTTGAGAAATGTAGTGTGTTTAGAAAATATTTTGAAAGGAGAGTTTAACTTTGTAATGATTCTTGTACGAATGTATACAAAGTGTTTATCTCGTTTGATTTTGAAAGATGTTTAGAAAAATATAACTCGGCGATGATTCTGGTGCGAATGTATACCAAGTGGTGATTTTCTGAAAGATGTTTTGAAAAGTGTGAGGTGTGAAAAGTATTTTAAGCTATGAGCAAGCATTTAAGAGTGTCGCAACGCGAAAAACAACCGGCGAAAAAAAAAGAGCCGCCACCGACGCTATTCATCCTATGACGGAAAGGAAGCGCTTGACTAACCTAAGAAAAAGGAAAGGAACGGTCTTACGACCAGAGATTGCAAGGCACGGGAGTCGGTTACGCAAGGGGAAGGTATTAACATACCTCACGTCCGCCGTACTCGGCGGGATCCACGCTCAAAAGAATAGGAAAAGGTTGCTGATAAAACTGCTCAAAGAATGCACACACTGGAATAAACAGGCGAAAGAAGACGGAGGAAGGGGACTCGGCAGGATGTCGCATCCTGGGCCTACGTAGTTTGTTAGAAACAAACATTAGAGTCGACGTAGTTCGGGGAAATGGGAGACAGGCTCGCTAGGACATCGCATCCTATGCCTACGTATCTCATATGGAATGAGAATCAGAGCTGTCGTAGTTCGGCTAACGCACGCCGAAACAAAACACAACACAGAGACACTGAGACGTCAAAAGAAAAACTCAACAAGGAAACGGAATACCAATAGCTGGGCTTACATCCGACTCCGAACAAACAGGAAACAGAATGCCAATAGATGGGCTTACATCCGACTCCCAACACACAAACAGGAAACAAAATGCCAATAGATGGGCTTACATCCGACTCCCAACACACACACAACAAGGAAAAAGGTTCTCCACCTGACAAACTAATAGGGAGTCTGGAACTCGAGCCTAATAGTTGTCACACAAACACCAAGAAGACGCTGAGACGTCAACAGAAACAAAAGGTTGAACACACAAACTAATAGGGAGTCTGGAACTCGGACCTAATAGCTGTCAAACGCACACAAAAAAGAAAAGGGTGCCCGGAGAGATCTCGCACGATCTCCTGCCTACGTATCTCATCTGGTATGAGAATCAGGGCGACGTAGTTCCCCTGAACAGGGGGAGAAACTCTCCTAACCAGAGACCAAGGGAATAACGAACTAAAAGGGAGACTGACTCGAGCCTAATAGTCGTCATGCAAACAATAACCCTAGGTTGAGGTCTCTAACAAGAGTTTGACTCACACAGGAAGTGAGTCAACTCAAGTCTATCTCTACGTACGTTCAACTTCCTCGAAAGTTGATCATACGATTCCTACAGAACAGGAGATAAGAAGTGGAAAGCAGATAAACATATCAAAAGCAATCATCACACTCTATATACAAACAAGAGGCTCAGACAAATGGTTGGGCTTTAGTCAAGGGGTCATATCAACCTCGACAAACAAGCTAAAACTGTAGGGGTGTTCTGAAGCTCTTAACCACTAACATTGAGAGTTAGGGTGAAGCTGATGAAAGGTAATGAGGATTAGACCTCATGCTCTTAACCCTGGCCTGGGTGAGCTCAAATCAAAGAAAGCGTGGGGGTCCAGAAAGAGGGCCCCTATTCCACTTGACTGACTCTATACAAGGATCTTGGGTTAGGTTCAAGAGCATCAGCACGTAGTGCGAGCATAGTGAACGACTCACATACTAACAGGGGATTGATTGCTAATCCCTTATATCTGTCAATTGCCTCTTCACTTAGGAGGACTTAACAAGCAACATGCCACATTTAAAGGTCTTTGGCACAAATATAAACAAACACAGACATTGCCTCTTAAGGAGGACTTCAGCCAAACGCCTGCCAAAAAAGCGACAGGGCTTCCAGACTACATGGAGTGAGAAGGCTAAACTACCTCAGTGGTGTACCAACCACACTCTAAAGTAAAAGCAAAGCAAGCTAGAAGCGACTAATGTACTTGGAATGGCAGTGCTTCAATCGTGTCTTTCAAGCCTCCACAAACTCTAGATCTGCTCCAATATGATTGATTAGAAGCTTTGAGCACAAATCATCACTTGAAACCAACCAAATCCAGCTTAATTTGAAGCTTCCATGGACATGTTCATGCATTCAATCTTCTTGAAAACCAGCTCAATGGCCACGAATAATGGATGAATCTTGCTCCAAATTCCACCAGGATCAAGGATCTATGAAGAAATCTTGTGGTTGTGTGAAGAATTTTGAAATTCAAGGAGAGAGAGTTTTGGAGGGAAAAATGAATTTGAGATCTAGAATTGTTGTTATGAGCAAATTCTGTTATGATTATCTATTTATATGGTTCACTAATCACAATGCTAATCCACATTAGGCTTGGTTAATTAAAATTAGTGAGAATTGGAATGAAATGCAAAATTTGCAAATGGAACTTGCATGGCCAATCCACACGTGCAAAGTCTCATGCAAAAGTCCCATTTCTCTTAAAAACAATCAATAATCATCATGGAATGGTTAAATTCATAGTATCATCAACCAAATTTAAATTGTCAATTTTCCCTCCAAAATGCACATGAATGAACACATGATCATATGAACTTCTTTCATGCAATGCAATGGTTGATTTGAAAAGTATTGGTCAAGACAAGCATTTTGCAAAAAGAATGGACCAATTTGGAGTTTTGAATCAAAAGTTATGCCATGTTGAACTTCCATGTACACTTTGTGATCATTTGGCCATAACTTCCCAACCATTCATCATATGGACATGATCTTGGACTTTTTGAAAAGGGGAGAGAAAGATCTTTAACTTTCATGTTCACCAAAAATCCATTTGAAGCTTCTTTGATGTTGATAAGTCAAGTTGAATGTGGACTAAAAACTTGCCATTTTTGGAAACCTTCAATTACAGGTCACTTTCCATTTTTGGAAACTTTTGCCCTGACTTCAAAATCTTCAAGGTAGATGTTTGAAATGACAAATGAACCTCTTTTGAACATGATTGAAGTGTTGAAACTCATTTCCCCACCTCATAGCCCTCAGTTGACTGCACAGTTGACTTGTTTTGGTCCTCAGATGACCTTGCCATGCCCTGATCAGCTTGAGCCTCCACCACTTGAGGAAATTGCTCAGAAATGAAACCCTTGATGATGATAGAACCATGATTATGGTGATATATCCTTCAAACAAGATAATGCTCAAGACCTTTGAAGGATCAGGAAAACCCTAATTGAAGTACAAACCCCTCAGATGGTCGATCATCCATTCATAGAAACCCTCAGGCTTGAATCATGCAACTTCTCCATCTTCTGAAAAAGACTTTGGAGGATGATCTTTTTATTTCAGATGATATGCAAAAATGCAATGCCTAATGCCCTAAAAAATGAAATGCAATATGTCAAACTAGTCCCTTACAGCTGCCCCTATTCAATCCACTGTGAACCTATCGATATGAACAACCTCGACTTTCAGATGATCAGGGTGAAGAGTGATTGAATACTAAGAACATACGAACAATTTGCGCTCTGCTGGGAAATAATTAACAATGCCTGTCAGAATCGGCAAAAAAGCGATCTTAAAAGAAGAATCCGTCTGGTACGGTGAAAGTCGGCCTGAATACCGAAAAGAATGTTGACCTGGATACCAAAATAAATGGTAACACAGGAATATCCATGGCCTGAATGCCGCATCCGCTGGGGATTATTATTATTTTTTGCTTTTTCTTGAACCCCAAAACTTTTTCGATCTTCTTTTTTTTGTTGTTTTTTTTTCTCTCTCTTTTTTTTGTTTTTCTTGGACCCCAAAACTTCTTTGATTATCATTTCCATCTCCGCCCGACAGAAATTTCCTCCAGTATCGCACTACTGGGGAATACCGTTGACCCAACGTCACGATGCTAAACTCCTCAGAGTAACATCTTCCAACTTCCATCTCGTACGACGGAAATCTTCCTCCAATATCGCACTACTGGGGAATACTGTTGACCCAACGTCACGATGCTAAACTCCTCAGAGTAACATCTTCCAACTTCCATCTCGCACGACAGAAATCTTCCTCCAATATCGCACTACTGGGGAAAACCGTTGATCCAACGTCATGATGCTAAACTCCTCAGAGTAACATCTTCCAACTTCCATCTCGCACTACAGAAATTCTTCCTCCAATATCGCACTACTGGGGAAAACCGTTGATTCAACGTCACGATGCTAAACTCCTCGGAGTAACATCTTCCAACTTCCATCTCGCACGACAGAAATTCTTCCTCCAATATCGCACTACTGGGGAAAACCGTTGACCCAACGTCACGATGCTAAACTCCTCGGAGTAACATCTTCACCATCTGGCGAAACCAATTCTCAAACGGTAACCACGGCTTGAGTCGCGCTGATCGCGTAACGTCATGATGCTAAACTCCTCGGAGTAACATCTTCACCATCTGGCGAAACCAATTCTCAAACGGTAACCACGGCTTGAGACTAGCTTACGCTTGCAATGCTGATGCATGAATTTTTTTTACAGCGTAATGCTCCATAACCATGGAAATGCTACGCAATTTATTATGCAATATGCTATGCTTCTCTAAATGATGAATGCATAAAAAGTATCCCCCTCAGGGGACTCTACTGAGGAGCTCGAGGAACTCGACATCACTCCAATCTCCACCCTGCTGGGGAATAGCACTGCCGCTGGGGAAAGGACAACCCTCACTAGGGATAACCTCCACTGAACTCGATCCGCTTAGGGACTTTGCTGAGGAAACTTCTACCAACGCACACCTCCGCTGGGGAAACGGCAACCTTCCGACTTGCTGGGAAAAAAAACAATCCCGACACTGCTAGGGGAAACAACACACTTCAGGCCTGGCTGCCGAGGAGACACCGATCTCGAACACGCTGGGGAGAGAATAATTCCGACCCTGCTAGGGAAAAATACGGAATATCTGGCATGGAACACCGGTCGACTCGTCGAACACCGGCATTCACCATCTAACCATAATGTCAACTTTCCACTTCAGACTTTGAAGAGTCTTCTTGATTAATCACCTAGGATCGTCGCCATCCTTTCGCCGTCTTTTCGCCATTCTTCTATTCCTCGTCCCTGATTGGACTCCAAAGGAATCTTTTGTCAAAAAGGCTTCACATCACAACCTGCAAGTGAGTGAAAATATCTAATAGCACCTGCAAAAGAGATCGTCAGATAAAAACGTGCCCTAGGCGTGCCAAAATTTCAACATCTGGATCACTCAACCTTCCGAATAAGATTTCAAGTTCTCAATCCTATAAACATGCATTGGAAGGGACCTCCATATGTCTTAAAATGCAAAGATTCTTATCAAAATTAACGGATGTTTTTGCAATCAAAGCGGTAACGAAAACAAAAACAAAATTATTTGAATGAATATGCATTTTATTGATTGAAAAAGGTGGCTCGTAACTGAGCAATACACAGGAAGCAATCCCTGAAAAGAGGTAATTGCGCACAAAAGGAAAAATCTATCCTAATGGCAATGTGAACCCGTGATCTCATCGATTTCCAACCCGGTTACACCCCATATGTCCTTAAGACTCTCCGCACTTTCTGCCTTCTGAACAAGACGCTTCCGACCGATCCCTGTCGGGGATTATCCATGTCATATCCTAAGTACAAACGATCATGCTAGACGCAGTTGTTCGTTTCAATCCCTCTTTTTCCTGGACCGCCCTTTCGGGTTTTCAGTCCACCGGGATACCCTTTTTTGCCCAAGCCGCCCTTGCGGGGTTTTCGACTTGCCGGGTGTACAGTTTTTTCTTTTTATCCCTAATTTTTGCCCGAACCTTTTTCATTTTTTTTGGTTCGCCGGGATGCCCATTTTTGCCTGGACTATTTTATTCTTTTCGTCCAGCGGGTCTCTTATACGAAGTATTTTTTAACTGCGTCCGCATTCACAGGGGATGGAAAATCCTCGCCATCCATGATCGTCAACAACAAGGCTCCGCCAGAGAAAACCTTCTTGACCACGAAAGGATCCTTTTCAACACCATATCTCCCACGTGGTACACATGAGGTCGCACCTTTCGGTCAAAAGCACGCTTCATTCGCTGCTGGTACAACTGCCCATGACAAATGGCCGCCAGCCTCTTTTCCTCAATCAGGCTCAACTCTTCGTACCGAGTCCTTACCCATTCAGCTTCTTCCAGTTTCACATCCATAAGGACTCTTAGTGACGGAATCTGGACCTCAACCGGTAGCACGACTTCCATCCCATATACAAGCGAGAAAGGCGTTGCCCCAGTAGATGTACGCACCGAGGTTCGATACCCATGCAATGCAAACGACAACATCTCGTGCCAATCCTTATAGGTCACGACCATCTTCTGAAAAAGACTTTTTTATGTTCTTATTGGCTGCCTCGACCGCCCCATTCATCTTCGGACGATAAGGAGAAGAATTGTGATGCTCGATCTTGAACTCCCGGCACAGTTCTACCATCATCTTGTTGTTCAGATTAAAACCATTGTCAGTAATGATTCTTTCGGGAAGCCCATATCTGCAAATGATGTCTCTTTTCAGGAATCTGGCCACGACCTGCTTCGTCACATTGGCATAAGAGGCTGCTTCCACCCACTTGGTGAAGTAATCAATAGCCACTAATATGAACCGGTGCCCATTCGAAGCCGTAGGCTCAATCTTTCCGATCATATCAATGCCCCACATAGCAAACGACCACGGAGACGACATTAAACTCAACGGATTTGGAGGCACGTGCACCTTGTCAGCATAAATCTGGCATTTATGACACTTCCGCACGAAATTGAAACACTGGGCCTCCATCGTCATCCAATAATATCCAGCTCTCAGCAGCTTTTTCACCATTGCATTCCTACTGGCATGGGTACCAAACGACCCCTCGTGTACCTCTTTCATCAATTGGCTTGCTTCTTTGTCATCAACACATCTGAGCAACACCCAATCAAAATTCCGTTTGTACAAAACCCCATCCTTGTTCAAATAGAACACCATGGCCAACCTCCTCAGGGTCTTTTGGTCCTTCTTGGATGCTCCCTCAGGATACTCTTGGGTTTCCAGATAGAGTTTGATATCATAATACCACGGCTTTTCATCATCATGCACCGTGTCGGCAGCAAACACATAAGCCGGTCTATCCAGACGCCCCACCTCAACACTAGGGAACTGATTCCACCACCGCACCTTAATCAAAGCAGTCAGAGTAGCCAAGGCATCCGCCAAAGGATTTTCCTCTCTCGGCACATGGTGCAATTTCACCTTGGTGAAGAATGTCAACAATCTCCTCGTATAGTCCCGATATGGAATTAAATGAGATTGATGCGTATACCATTTCCCGTTAACCTGGTTCACGACCAAAGCTGAATCTCCATAGATAACAAGGTTTCTGATCCGCAAATCAATCGCCTCTTCAACCCCCAAGATACAAGCTTCGTATTCAGCCACATTGTTGGTGCATTCAAATGTTAGCCGGGCAGCAAAAGGAATGTGGGATCCTTTCGGCGTAACCAAAACAACACCAACTCCACTACCATCAAACATCAGAATCCATTCGGATTCAGGATCAGGCCCCTCCTCCGGGATCGGTTCCTCACAATATTTCGATTTGAGAAACATGATGTCCTCATCAGGGAATTCAAACTTCATCGGTTGATAATCCTCAATGGGTTGCTGGGCGAGGTAATCAGACAATACACTCCCCTTGATGGCTTTCTGAGAAGTATACTGTATATCATATTCAGTCAAAATCATTTGCCATCTCGCAACCCGTCCGGTCAACGTTGGCTTCTCAAAAATATACTTGATCGGATCCATCTTGGAAATCAACAAAGTGGTATGAACCAGCATATACTGTCTCAGTCGGCGGGCAGCCCATACCAAAGCACAACAAGTTTTCTCGAGCAGTGAATATCTTGTTTCACAGTCGGTAAACTTTTTGCTAAGGTAGTAAATCGCATGCTCTTTTCGACAAGACTCGTCATGCTGCCCCAGTACGCACCCCATAGACCCCTCGAGGACTGTCAAGTACAGAATTAACGATCGTCCCTCCACAGGAGGCATCAGAATCGGAGGCTCCTGCAAATATTCTTTTATTTTTTCAAATGCCGCTTGGCAATCATTATTCCACCTGACCGTTTGATCTTTTCTCAACAACTTGAATATGGGTTCACACGTGGCTGTTAGATGAGATATGAACCGCGAAATGTAGTTCAATCTACCTAAGAAACCACAAACCTCCTTTTCTGTCCTCGATTCAGGCATTTCCCATATTGCTTTTACTTTAGCAGGATCAACCTCGATTCCTCTTTCAGTCACAATAAACCCCAACAATTTACCGGACCGCACTCCGAAAGTGCACTTATTCGGATTCAACCTCAGTCTGAACTGTCTCAACCGGTCAAACAACTTGCCCAGATCCACCAAATTTCCCTCTTCTGTTTGGGACTTTGCTATCATGTCATCAACATAGCATTCGATTTCATGATGAATCATATCATGAAACAAAGTCACCATAGCCCTTTGATACGTGGCACCGGCGTTCTTGAGACCGAATGGAATCACCTTATAGCAAAAAGTGCCCCACGGTGTGATGAACGTTGTTTTCTCCATATCATCTGGCGACATTTTAATTTGATTATAGCCAGAAAAGCCATCCATGAAGGAAAACACCGAGAATTGAGTTGTATTATCTACTAACACATCGATGTGAGGTAATGGGAAATCATCTTTCGGGCTAGCTCTGTTCAAATCCCGGTAGTCCACACACATTCTCACCTTCCCATCCTTCTTCGGGACCGGCACAATATTCACGACCCAAGGCGGATAATTAGTGACAGCTAGGAAACCAGCATCCAACTGCTTCTGTACTTCCTCTTTGATTTTCATGGCCAACTCAGGTCGAGTTCTGCGCAACTTCTGCTTCACTGGAGGACCGTCTGCTCTCAATGGTAACTTGTGCAGAATGATATCGGTATCCAACCCCGACATATCTTGATAAGACCAGGCGAAGATATCAACATATTCTTTTAACAGCGCTACCATTCTGCTCTTGACATTCACCTCCAAAGAGGCCCCGACTTTCACTTCCTTTCTGACCTCCTCGGTACCCAGATTCACAAGCTCAACTTGCTCCTCGTGCGGTTGAATCACCTTCTCCTCTTGTTTCAACAACCTGGCTAATTCCTCCGGCAGTTCATAATCTTCTTCGCCTTCTTCTTCGGCATGATAGATCGGATTGTCGAAGTCATATGAGGGTGTAACAGGATTGTTATCAATGAGATCCGGAGAAAGATCGCATCTGCATGAATGTTGATTCATGCATTGCTTTAGAACCGGAACGAGACAAATTAAAAGGAAAATGAAAACAAACATTGCCATTTTTATTTTTGTTTTTATTAAACTGCAAAAATAAATGAAAAACAGGGAACACCGCTTTTTAATGAAAAACATCCTTTTATTGATGATGCAAATATTGCAAAATGAAACACATGAGGGGGCCCTTACAATGAACCATTACGTTTCGGGCAAAACGTATGGTTTTCATGCAGACAGTATTGAAAAACAGAAATATTACTCTTCACGTAGAGTGACAGTGATGATCTTTTCGGCCTTCCAGTTCTGGATCTCCATCCCTGGTACGGACGGTTTTATCCACGAGTCCAGTTCACAGTCACTGTCGATCTCTTCACCCACCGCACAGACGTGATCTGGATCTAGCATTCCAGCACTGGTGAACGTGAATGGCTGACGACGGCCCCTATTCTGTCCAGACGAGCCTCGGCCCGACTGATAACCAACCCCAAACCTGTCTTCCTTGGCGACGATGTCAATCATCCTTCCCTAACCTGGGGCTTCTCCACTCTTCACCACCTCAGCAGCCTGTTTGTAAGAAGAAATGGACGACTTCTTCTCTTCCTTAGAAAAAACAGCATTCTCCACCTTGACGGTTTCGAATGCCTGACTTGGTGTTTCAAATATTCCACCATCCATTTCTACATACTTGAACGATGAGAGTTGGCTGACAAAAATGTCCTCCTCCCCCCAATCAACTTTCTCAAATCGGAGACGTCCCCTATCCATCATTCTCTGAATCGTCTCCCTCAACATTACACACCCATTCATAGTGACAGTGCAAGCAGCACAAAAATTATCACAACCAGGGAAAACTCCACTCTTCATCAGATGTCTCTTAACCACAGACATTGGAGTCCTCAACTGATCCACATCTGTCACCTCTATTTTTCTCTTATCCTCTGACATTACGTTCACCCCCATAGGACCATGCATCGGCATGGGGTTAGCATTAACATTCGGCGTCGGTGCAAAATTGATGGCTTTAGAATCCACCAAATCTTGAACGACATGCTTAAAAGCTTTACAGCCCTCAATGCTATGCCCGGGTGCACCAGAATGGAACTCGCACTTGACGTTCTCATTGTAACCTGCAAGCCTTTGATCTGGTCCTACCGGAGCCAACGTCCTCGGTTGAACCAACCCAAGATCCTTCAACCTCTTCAACAGAAAGGCATACGTCACGGGTGGCCTATCAAACTGACGATCAGTCATCCTTCTTCTCACTTGGCACCCAACCCGTTGTGTTCTCTGTTGAGGTGACTGCTGTTGCTGTTGTACAGATTGATTACCAGTAGGAATCGTTACTGCAGCTGCATACGGGTGGTAACGATCCCTACCGTGTCCCCTTTGGGCATACACATCACTCGATTCTCCTTCCTTCTTGCGCTGACCATCACCAAATGGCTTCTTCGACCCAGAAGACGAAGCATTTCCCTGTATCTTCCTCATTCTCAGCCAGCTTTCAATCCTCTCCACCTTCTCGGCGATTGCTTTCTGACCCAAGGCGAACCCTTGCATGATGTTGATCAACTCACTCATCTTCTCTTTCAGCTCGAGAATGTCAGCGTTGGGTGGATTCATCATTCTGGGTTTGTTGCGTCTGGTAGGGTTTCTGTGCAGACGAGCTACGTACAGAGGGATGATTCAAAGTGCACGAGCAATGATTCCTCAGTCAATCAAACACGTTAGAAACTGATACCTGCAAAACAGAAGACAGGTTATTATGACTCACGCATGAATGCAATGTCTATCCGTATGAGGAACACTCTGTCTTTTGACTCTGGCTTCATCGAGACGGATAATAATTTGACAATAACATTCTGACATCAAGATGTCTCTTAACCAGAATCTCAATCGAGAATGTACCCTGAGTATGGATAGACATGATTTAGATGCGGATGAATGCAAAATGGGAATGATGCAGATGCATGAATGCAAGTCACAGTGCCATCCTCCAAGTCATCTGAACATCAACTGTACGGTCATTCCGGTCTCTGGACTGATCACAACCATCTGAGGGACTGAGTAACCATAAATCTAACTGTGGAGTTCCGAAATAAACGAAACCTGAGAATATATCACCATCATCACAGAAAAGCCCCTGATCTGATAACAACATGATCCTCTGAACAAATAACTTCAAATTCAACCCGGGGATCCAAAATAAACGGAACCCGCTGATAAATACCACGGACAGAACTCTGGCGTCTCAGAAATAAATATCCATAAATCCGACTTATAAATAGGACCCAGATCAAGAACTAAACCATTAGTCACCATCAAAGTCACCATCAGAACATGCATCTGTAGGAATCAACCCTCCCCTCACAGGTGAATTCTATAAGGTCATCCTAAGGCGGATAATGGTCTCGACAATCAGACAAGATACTCAACGAGTTTGCCCTTTCGGGTGTGTCGTTGCAGCTCTCATAAGATCATCTAAACCAAAGATTCGGGAAAGAACGGTCACCGAAGTCAACAGCTCAAAAGAGATAACCCAACCGTAGTGGATACTCCACCCGGAAGAGCTCTCTCAGATGAACCTCGTCCGGCTGTGGTATGTCACGTTGCCAAAAACATGTTGACCTAACATGAGAGGCAACATGAGACCACGCTAATCCTAGGTGTATACTCGGGCCTGGGTCTTAGCCCCACTCAGAACAGCCATCCCAAATCAAAGGAACCAAACCTGTCCAAAATCCAGCACAATGATAATATGATGCATGCAAACATTTATGCAAATATATACAATCACAGTATAATAATCATAAATGCAATAAATAGAGCAATAAAAGCAACCAAAACTACCCTAGAGAGCGCTAGGATTGACTCGCTTGGGGAAGATGGACCAACAAGAGGTCAACTTCAAATCCCCAGCAGAGTCGCCAGCTGTCGCAACGCGAAAAACAACCGGCGAAAAAAAAAACAGAGCCGCCACCGACGCTATTCATCCTATGACGGAAAGGAAGCGCTGGACTAACCTAAGAAAAGGGAAAGGAACGGTCTTACGACCAGAGATTGCAAGGCACGGGAGTCGGTTACGCAAGGGGAAGGTATTAGCACCCCTCACGTCCGCCGTACTCGATGGGATCCACGCTCAAAAGAATAGGAAAAGGTTGCTGATAAAACTGCTCAAAGAATGCACACACTGGAATAAACAGGCGAAAGAAGACGGAGGAAGGGGACTCGGCAGGATGTCGCATCCTGGGCCTACGTAGTTTGTCAGAAACAAACATTAGAGTCGACGTAGTTCGGGGAAATGGGAGACATGCTCGCTAGGACATCGCATCCTATGCCTACGTATCTCATCTGGAATGAGAATCAGAGCTGTCGTAGTTCGGCTAACGCACGCCGAAACAAAACACAACACAGAGACGCTGAGACGTCAAAAGAAAAACTCAACAAGGAAACGGAATACCAATAGCTGGGCTTACATCCGACTCCGAACAAACAGGAAACAGAATGCCAATAGATGGGCTTACATCCGACTCCCAACACACAAACAGGAAACAGAATGCCAATAGATGGGCTTGCATCCGACTCCCAACACACACACAACAAGGAAAAAGGTTCTCCACCTGACAAACTAATAGGGAGTCTGGAACTCGAGCCTAATAGTTGTCACACAAACACCAAGAAGACGCTGAGACGTCAACAAAAATAAAAGGTTGAGCACACAAACTAATAGGGAGTCTGGAACTCGGACCTAATAGTTGTCAAACACACACAAAAAAGAAAAGGGTGCCCGGAGAGATCTCGCACGATCTCCTGCCTACGTATCTCATCTGGTATGAGAATCAGGGCGACGTAGTTCCCCTGAACAGGGGGGAGAAACTCTCCTAACCAGAGACCAAGGGAATAACGAACTAAAAGGGAGACTGACTCGAGCCTAATAGTCGTCATGCAAACAATAACCCTAGGTTGAGGTCTCTAACAAGAGTTTGACTCACACAGGAAGTGAGTCAACTCAAGCCTATCTCTACGTACGTTCAACTTCCTCGAAAGTTGATCATACGACTCCTACAGAACAGGAGATAAGAAGTGGAAAGCAGATAAACATATCAAAAGCAATCATCACACTCTATATACAAACAAGAGGCTCAGACAAATGGTTGGGCTTTAGTCAAGGGGTCATATCAACCTCGACAAACAAGCCAAAACTGTAGGGGTGTTATGAAGCTCTTAACCACTAACATTGAGAGTTAGGGTGAAGCTTATGAAAGGTAATGAGGATTAGACCTCATGCTCTTAACCCTGGCCTGGGTGAGCTCAAATCAAAGAAAGCGTGGGGGTCCAGAAAGAGGGCCCCTATTCCACTTGACTGACTCTATACAAGGATCTTGGGTTAGGTTCAAGAGCATCAGCACATAGTGCGAGCATAGTGAACGACTCACAGACTAACAGGGGATTGATTGCTAATCCCTTCTATCTGTCAATTGCCTCTTCACTTAGGAGGACTTAACAAGCAACATGCCTCATTTAGAGGTCTTTGGCACAAATATAAACAAACACAGACATTGCCTCTTAAGGAGGACTTCAGCCAAACGCCTGCCAAAAAAGCGACAGGGCTTCCAGACTATATGGAGTGAGAAGGCTAAACTACCTCAGTGGTGTACCAACCACACTCCAAAGCAAAAGCAAAGCAAGCTAGAAGCGACTAATGTACTTGGAATGGCAGTGCTTCAATCGTGTCTTTCAAGCCTCCACAAACTCCAGATCTGCTCCAATATGATTGATTAGAAGCTTTGAGCACAAATCATCACTTGAAACCAACCAGATCCAGCTTAGTTTGAAGCTTCCATGGACATGTTCATGCATTCAATCTTCTTGAAAACCAACTCAATGGCCACGAATAATGGATGAATCTTGCTCCAAATTCCACCAGGATCAAGGATCTATGAAGAAATCTTGTGATTGTGTGAAGAATTTTGAAATTCAAGGAGAGAGAGTTTTGGAGGGAAAAATGAATTTGAGATCTAGAATTGTTGTTATGAGCAAATTCTGTTATGATTATCTATTTATATGGTTCACTAATCACAATGCTAATCCACATTAGGCTTGGTTAATTAAAATTAGTGAGAATTGGAATGAAATGCAAAATTTGCAAATGGAACTTGCATGGCCAATCCACACGTGCAAAGTCTCATGCAAAAGTCCCATTTCTCTTAAAAACAATCAATAATCATCATGGAATGGTTAAATTCATAGTATCATCAACCATATTTAAATTGTCAATTTTCCCTCCAAAATGCACATGAATGAACACATGATCATATGAACTTCTTTCATGCAATGCAATGGTTGATTTGAAAATTATTGGTCAAGACAAGCATTTTGCAAAAAGAATGGACCAATTTGGAGTTTTGAATCAAAAGTTATGCCATGTTGAACTTCCATGTACACTTTGTGATCATTTGGCCATAACTTCCCAACCATTCATCATATGGACATGATCTTGGACTTTTTGAAAAGGGGAGAGAAAGATATTTAACTTTCATGTTCACCAAAAATCCATTTGAAGCTTCTTTGATGTTGATAAGTCAAGTTGAATGTGGACCAAAAACTTGCCATTTTTGGAAACCTTCAATTACAGGTCACTTTCCATTTTTGGAAACTTTTGCCCTGACTTCAAAATCTTCAAGGTAGATGTTTGAAATGACAAATGAACCTATTTTGAACATGATTGAAGTGTTGAAACTCATTTCCCCACCTCATAGCCCTCAGTTGACTGCACAGTTGACTTGTTTTGGTCCTTAGATGACCTTGCCATGCCCTGATCAGCTTGAGCCTCCACCACTTGAGGAAATTGCTCAGAAATGAAACCCTTGATGATGATAGAACCATGATGATGGTGATATATCCTTGCAAACAAGATAATGCTCAAGACCTTTGAAGGATCAGGAAAACCCTAATTGAAGTACAAACCCCTCAGATGGTCGATCATCAATTCATAGAAACCCTCAGGCTTGAATCACGCAACTTCTCCATCTTCTGAAAAAGACTTTGGAGGATGATCTTTTTATTTCAGATGATATGCAAAAATGCAATGCCTAATTCCCTAAAAAATGAAATGCAATATGTCAAACTAGTCCCAAGAAGAGGAGGGCAAATTTTGAGGTGTTACAAAGACTTATACCTAACCAAGGTCTTTGTAGGTATTTCCTATCCTTAGGATGGGAAAACTGTCCTTACTATTGAGAAGTAAGTAGTCTTATCCTTTGGATGTAAAGGGACATCGTGGGATCGTCGATTGGTCATTGAAGGCAACATTTGTAAGGATACCTTAGCATTCGAAGGGACGATCATCATTTAATCGTAGGCTACAACGAAGGGTCATCGAGGGACAAAGTCATATATTCGAAGGCAACATTCGAGGGACAAGGTCATATATTCGAAGGCAACGTTCGAGGGACTATGATTTATCTTGTAGGGACATTGACCTTTTGATCGAAGGGACTATGACTTATCTGTTTAGGGATGATGATGATTTAATCGAAAGTGTCTTTGCTAAGGGTATCCCCACATTCGCGGGACATGACCGTAATATCGTAAGGCAACAAAGAGAGGGTTACCCTAGAGGTGCAAGTGTGGAAATGATTGGATTCAGATATATTATCTTGAATTAATTTATCTAAGTTCGATTATTTATCTTTCCATGCAATCCTATTAGCATACATCTAGACAGTTATATTCACAGTATGGAAACATGAAAGTGCGAAAAATAAGACTACACTATTACATGGCTTCGGGATGGGGGGTACATACTTTAAAAGGGGATATACAATATCTAAATCTTAATTAACGAGTACAAAATTAAAAGGGCATACAAAATAATAAAACCTAATTAAACTAAAAAGAAAGAAATAAAAAAATATAATTAGATTTTTATTATTCAAAATAGCCCATTTTAATTAATTAAGTGATATATGAAAATTTAATTAATAAACTAGATTAAATTATATCCTAGTCAATTAGAAAATTAATTAATGGGTTTTATTTTAATAATAGAAAAAATAGTGGTAAATTAATTACAGTGGAAAGGGAGTAAACATAGTAAAAACACTGAAAAGCTAAAAAATAGGTCCTGGGGGCTTGAACCCAAGACCACTATGTTGCAGTGAGGGGGGAGCTACCAACAAGCCATGTTGGTTCATTCGTTATTTATTCGCCTTCATTAAAACATATATTAATTCTACACGCCACCATGCATGTTACAGCTTTCTCTCTTACGACAAGCTACTTTATTTTTTCTCATGCTGTTTCTTTCATGTGAATACAACAAACCTGTAACTTCATCTTATATCAAACCACACACATAAAATAAGATCATATGTAATCATCATGCAATAATAAAAATAGCCATGCACAAATCAAGAAGCTTATATTATTTTACTCATGTATTAGTTCTCTTTACTGCAAGTGATAATGATAAAACAAACCTTACACATACATGTTAAAGACAACCAAGGATTTATATTATCACCATTATATCATCATCATTATTATGTAATAACAGCATGTGAAATAAACATAATCATGCTAGAAACAACATTCATATAATAATAATTAAATAGCAGATATAATTCTTTAATCATGCAAACAGAATTTCTCCAACATGCTATGACATATCAAGAACAGATGCATACTTGAATAAAGCAATATCAACATCCACCAAACCATGAATACATCATCTCAATATATATATTAAACCAATATTATTCATGCATGAATTAAGGAGTATTGCAAGGTAATCATGCTGGATGCAAATTCTATAATGAACACTTACTGGGGATTTGATTCTTCTAGCTTGCTCACTGTATGTGTGTTGTTCTTATTCAGGCTATGAGTGCTTTATGGTTGCTCCTCTTTTCCCTGCCCGTGAATCTTCTTGTTTCTGCCTTGCCTTGTGTATCTTCTTCTGCTGTATCTCTCCTCTTTTTCGTCTTTTTTTTTCTCGCTGCAGTCATATGAAGTATTTATAATGGTGTGGATTAGGGTTTAACCTTGCTAAATATTTGGATCCCTTCCTATACTTTAGGGTTTAACCTTACTAAATATTTGGATCCCTTCCTATACTTTAGGGTTTAACCTTGCTAAATATTTGGATCCCTTCCTATACTTTAGGAGAGTTAGGGTTTAACCTTGCTAAATATTTATTAAATACAAATATTATTATAAATAATGAATAATTTAAATGACTTTTAACAAATAAAAATTAATTTAAATTTTAGTTACATAATTGAATTAAAATTTAAACCTATTTCTATTTTTACTTTCATCATTTAAAAAAAAATCAAAATTATTCTTACTTATATCAACCAAAATTATTTTATAATTTATGGGCTTTTAAAAAAATGTTACTCTTATAAATAAATCTTATTAAGTAAAAGACGTGAATTACTGAATAAATACTATTTATAAATAATGAATAAATGGAACATGAGTCACTAAATTATAAAAAATAGTTATTATAATTTAATGAGCTTTAACAAATAAAATTAATTTAAAATTTTAATTATACAATTAAAATTCAAATCTATTTTTATTTATCATTAAATTAAAACTATTTTATTTATATATATAATTTATTTATATCATACAGATAACCAAAATTATTATTATTTTTTATATCTGTATCACATAATAAATAAATTAAAATTTATAATTTATATGAGAATGTATGCTAATGACTGAATGCAAATGTGAAATGAATGCCATGCATGAATCAATTTATCATAAAAATTAACAGGCAAATTTTGGGGTATGACAGCTGCCCCTGTTCAATATTCTTAAACCGAGAGAATTAGAATGGTATGTACGCCATTCGTGATCTGGAGGTGGAAGATTATTGAACACTTAGAATGCCCCAAAAATTTGCACTTGTTAATTAAAAGATAGTCTTGATGGAGATGGGCTTAAAGATGCCATCCAGAAAGTTTGATGATGAGAGCTTCAGAGTGCGTCGTACATTAGACCATATCTGAAGACTTGGGTGTCACACTAGGTCGTACGCTAGACCGTATAATGAGTCATCCGTTAGGTGATATTAGGGTGAGCTGAACCTGATGAGGTAAGGATCATAATGGGTCATACGCTAGACCGTATCTGAGTAGCAGAGTGAGCCGTCCGTTAGGCTGTATCTGGAGAAATAAAGATCAGAATGGATCGTACGCTAGATCGTATCTGAGTAGTAGAATGAGCCGTCTGTTAGGCTGTATCTGGCGATAAAAAGTAGTCGTACGCTAGACTACATTTCAGAATGTACCGTACACTAGGTAGTATCTGATGAGAAGAGCCAGACTGGGTCGTACACTAGACCATATCTGAGTTGCAGAATGAGCCGTCCATTAGGCTGTATCTGAGGATAAAAGATCAGAATGGATCATACGCTAGATCGTATCTGAGTAGCAGAATGAGCCGTCCATTAGGTTGTATCTGATGATAAAAGGGGTAGTCATACGCTAGACTACATTTCAGAATGTACCGTACGCTAGGTAGTATCTGAGGGGATGAATATCCAAATAGGTCGTACGCTAGACCGTATTGGAACAGTTGAAGGAACCATATGTTAGGCTGAATCAAAATGAGCCGTACGTTAGGCTATATCTGATAATATTTGTATATGTTGTATTTGCAATAAATGTCTGGGATGGGCTTAAAGATGCCATCATTAGGAGGATATCAGAATGCTTGTCAGAATGAATATTCATATGGATTATATCTGAAAGATGTATCTGAATCTTGAATGTAATCGATAAAGATATCCGTCTGAATGAATCTTTATTTTGACTGTATCAGGAGGATAATTAACCTGGAAAAAAAAAGAGTTAGCCTCATGCCATGTCATGATGCATGAGATGTTTTATGCTCTTGAAAATAAATGCGAACATTACATGCATATATATGCTGTGAAATGATGCATGAATGAATTATGCGTCTGAAATTTTTTGCCATGGGAAAATAAATCCCGATATTCAAATTCAAATGCATATATTAATTCGAATTAAATCAATGGACGTTTATGCAAACAAAACGGAGAAAATAAAACAAAAGTATCTTTTTGGAAATAAAATTGTATTGATTTTGAAAGAGGGCCTATAAACAAGCAATTTTAATACAAGGAGACAGAAATCCTAGTAAGAGGAAATCGTCAAGAAAGCAAAGAAAAAACAGCTATGAAAAAAAGTCCTATTGATTTTAATTCTACTACTGCTATTATGTCTTCAAGCATCTCATCTCTTACTGTCGGATAGAAGTGATTGGCTTGTTCAGTCTCTTTGACTTTGGTGAAGCTGACCGAGAACGGGACATAGTCATACGCTTTAATCCCTAATTTTTGCCTGGACCGCCTTTTCAGGTTTTCAGTCCACCAGGATACCCTTTTTTGCCCAAGCCGCCTTTTCAGGTTTTCGACTTGCCGGGTGTACATTTTTATATGTTTATCCCTAATTTTTGCCCGAACCCTTTTGGTTCGCCGGGATGCCCTTACTTTTGCCTAGATATGTCGACCTAGCGGGTCTCTTTTATGCGTAGTATTTTTTAACTATGTCCGCGTTCACGGGATGCGGGAAATCTTCGCCATCCATTGTAGCAAGCATCATTGCTCCACCAGAGAATACCTTCTTAACTACAAATGGCCCTTCGTATGTGGGAGTCCATTTGCCTCTAGGATCACCTTGTGGTAGAATGATACGCTTTATCACCAAGTCGCCAATTTGATACACCTGTCTCTTGACTTTTTTATTAAATGCCTGGGTCATGCGCTTCTGATATATCTGTCCATGACAAACAGCCGCAAGTCTCTTTTCATCAATCAAATTTATCTGATCGAGTCGAGTCTGAATCCATTCATCTTCATCTAAGCCTGCATCTTTCATAATTCTTAGAGAGGGAATCTGAACTTCCACTGGTAAAACGGCTTCCATTCCGTAGACTAAAGAGAAAGGAGTTGCCCCTGTCGAAGTGCGTACTGAAGTGCGATAACCATGAAGAGCAAATGGTAACATCTCATGCCAGTCTTTGTATGTTACTGTCATCTTTTGTATAATCTTCTTAATATTCTTATTAGCAGCTTCTACGGCGCCATTCATCTTTGGCCGGTACGGAGAAGAGTTATGGTGTTTTATTTTGAATTGCATCCAGAGTTCAGTAATCATCTTGTTGTTCAAATTAGTACCATTATCAGTGATAACTCTTTCAGGGATGCCATACCGACAAATAAGACTATTCTTGATGAACCGTGCTACCACATTTTTGGTGACAGAAGCAAATGAGGCTGCCTCTACCCACTTCGTAAAGTAATCAATAGCAACAAGAATGAAACGATGTCCATTAGAAGCAGTAGGTTTAATCTCTCCAATCATATCAATACCCCACATTGCAAAGGGCCAAGGGGCTGTCAACACGTTCAATGGAGCAGGAGGTACATGTACTTTGTCCGTATAGATCTGGCACTTGTGACAAGTTCTGGAGTGATGGTGGCAATCAGCTTCCATGGTAGACCAATAATACCCTGATCTCAGAATCTTCTTGGCCATCGTATGTCCACTAGAATGAGTCCCAAAAATACCGTCATGCATGTCTTCCATAATCTTTTCTGCTTCCTTTTTATCCACACAGCGAAGCAAAGTCGAATCATGATTACGTTTGTATAATACTCCATTACTCAAAAAGAATTTAGCGGAGAACTTCCTCATAAATTTTCTGTCATTGATGGATGCCCCTTCAGGGTATTCCTGAGTTTCTAAATATCTTTTTACTTCGTGGAACCAAGGTTTCTCTTCTACTT
This sequence comes from Lathyrus oleraceus, assembly GCF_024323335.1. NCBI lineage: Eukaryota > Viridiplantae > Streptophyta > Magnoliopsida > Fabales > Fabaceae > Lathyrus > Lathyrus oleraceus. The sequence continues at coordinate 368,031,705 of NC_066581.1, read as the reverse complement.
CATCAGCATTAAGTTCATAACAATATGCTGGTTCATCTAATCGTTCAATGGTGATCATGGGAGCTTCATTGTCCCATCTGACTCTGAACATAGATGACATGGTAGCCAATGCGTCTGCCAACTGATTCTCTTCTCGTGGAATATGTTCGAATTTAATCTCTTCAAAGTATGGGATTAATGTCAACACCCGCTCTCGATAAGGGATGAGATTCAGATGTTTAGTGTCCCATTCTCCTTTGATCTGACTGATTACTAAGGCTGAGTCTCCGTACACACTCAAAAACTTGATTCTCAGGTCTATAGCAGCTCTGAGTCCTAAAATACATGCTTCATACTCAGCCATATTATTGGTACAATCAAAACATAGTCTAGCAGTGAAAGGCGTATGGCAACCCTTGGGAGAAATAATTACAACACCAACACCATTGCCCAATGCATTAGAAGATCCATCAAAAATCATAGTCCATTGGGATCCCAGTTCGGGTCCTTCATCCGGTCCAGGTTCTTCATAATCAGTAACAAGCATAACATCCTCATCAGGGAACTCAAAATTCATAGATTGGTAATCATCAACTGCTTGATGAGCCAAATGATCAGCTAACACGCTTCCTTTGATTGCTTTCTGGGTAGTATACTGGATATCATACTCTGTTAAAATCATCTGCCATCTTGCTATTCTTCCGGAGAGAGCAGGTTTCTCAAATATATATTTGATAGGATCCATCTTAGAAATCAATAAAGTGGTATGATTCAACATATACTGTCTTAGTCGGCGAGCAGCCCAAGCCAAAGCACAACAAGTTTTCTCAAGCAGTGAGTATCTTGTTTCACAGCCGGTGAACTTTTTGCTAAGGTAGTATATTGCATGCTCTTTTCGACCAGACTCGTCATGTTGCCCCAGCACACACCCCATTGAATTTTCTAACACGATCAAATACATGATTAGAGGTCTTCCTTCAACTAGTGGCATCAGAATTGGAGGTTCTTGGAGATACTTCTTGATTTTGTCAAAAGCTTCTCGACATTCATCATTCCATATTATCTCTTGATTTTTCCTCAGTAATTTGAAGATGGGTTTGCAAGTAGCAGTCAAATGGGAGATAAATCGGGCAATGTAATTCAAGCGTCCCAAGAAACCTCTGACTTCTTTATCTGTACGGGGAACTGACATTTCTTGAATAACTCTCACCTTAGCCGGGTCAACCTCAATTCCTTTACCACTGACAATAAAGCCCAAGAGTTTACCGGATCTTACTCCAAAGGTGCATTTGTTCGAGTTCAATCTCAACTTGTATTTCTTCAACCTCTCAAATAGTTTGTATAAATGATCGAGATGTTCTTCTTCAGTATGAGATCTGGCTATCATGTCATCCACATATACCTCTATTTCATGATGGATCATATCATGGAACAAAACCACCATAGCACGCTGGTATGTTGCCCCTGCATTCTTTAAACCGAATGGCATTACTTTGTAACAGAAAGTGCCCCATTGCGTCACAAACGTAGTTTTCTCCATGTCTTCAGGTGCCATCTTAATCTGGTTATAACCTGAGAATCCATCCATGAATGAGAATACCTTGTGTTGAGCGGTGTTATCTACCAGAACATCAATGTGCGGAAGAGGAAAGTCATCTTTGGGACTTGCTTTATTCAAATCTCTGTAATTTACACACATTCGCACCTTACCATCCTTCTTTGGCACTGGTACCACATTAGCAACCCATTGAGGATAAGAAGTAACAACTAGAAAACCTGCATTAAATTGTTTCATAACCTCGGCTTTGATTTTCTCAGACATTTCAGGACGCATGCGACGAACCTTTTGCTTAACAGGATGATAATCTTCCTTCATCGACAAACGATGTACTACTATATCAGTATCCAGTCCTGGCATGTCTTCATAAGACCAAGCAAAAATCTCTACATAGTCATGTAACATCTGAATCAATCTTTCTTTGACACTGTTTTCCAAGCCTGCTCCTATTTTGACTTCTTTCTTGTCTACTTCAGTACCCAGATTTACAATATTGATTCCTCATGCGGCTGTATAGTCTTTTCTTCTTGCAGTAACAGTCTGGCAAGCTCTCCAGGCACTTCGCAATCTTCCTCACTTCCATCCTCGGCTTGGTAGATCGGATTTTTAAAGCCATAATTAACAGTAGCAGAATTATTATCAACAGGATCCAGAGTGGATATGGATCTGCAATTTGTTACGTGAGTGTGTTTAAGAAAACATAGCTTATTTGAAAGATGACAGGAAAGATAAAGAGCACAATATTTGAATGCAAAAAGTCCATTGATTTATTGAATGTGAATATGCTTATGAAAATGACAAAATCCTTAACAAATTAGCTATTGTGCCCCGGGCATAGACACAATGCTTTAAGAAGTTCGATTGTTCATAATAAAAATTACAAAATTTGAAACACTAAAATAAGCAATAACAATTACTCCTGACTAAAGGAAATCGGGATAGTGTCTTCAGCCTTCCAAATATTGAGTCCGTCACCAATTGTTGGGAAAATCCAGCTATCCAAGTCGTAATCGCTATCAGCATCTTCTACAGCATTAATCTGATCTTTGACTATCTTTTCAGAGCTAAACCCCAGGCCAAATTTATCAGACTTGTACGGTACATCGATCAGTTGACCCTAGCCAATACGACCACCATAATACCAGTCCAGATGCGGATGTTAGAGCTCTCGAGCTGATAATACCACTCTAACTGTGTGCCAGACAGACTCTCTTGGAAGAAATGGATCCATAGCTTCCTATCAGTGGTATACGGCTGGATCTTTCTCACATAAGCTCTCAGATGCATCTGAGGACAAGACGCACCATCATACTTAGTGAAAGCGGGGACTTTGAATTTGCGAGGAATGACCACATCAGAAACCAGACCTAAGCTTTCGAAATCTAGACCGGGCGCCTTCTGACCCCCCATAGCTAGCATACGTTCTTCCAGCAACTTATACTTATCATCTTTCGGACAGTACTGTTCATTCTCATAATTTTCATAGTCGTCCTCAGGGTTGAAGGGATCAGCATTCTCATCTTCCGAATCTTTTTCTGTCTCATCTTCTTTATCCTTCGGAATTCCAATCTTGACTCCTGGAGTCTGTCCTTTAAGCCTTCTTCCCGGGTTAATGTAACTCACAGATTTCTTGTCCTTCTTCTTCTCGAGCAATAGAGTCTTCAGTTCCTCCTGCCCCTTGGATAAGTTCAAGATCATCTCCTGGAATTGAGCATTCTGAGCCTGGAGATCCTTGACAGTTTGTTCGAGGGCCATTTTTCTGTTTGAGAGGAAGACCGTGAGAACATTGATCCTTTAGAGTACCTGTTATGCAATGTTATGTTATGCTATGCAATGTATGAAATGTTTTCAAGGACTTTTGGAATTTAACTTTGCGTAAACCACCAAAAAGGGGAATTTTTATTAATAATTTCTTTAATCAATGTTCATTACAAGAAAAAATGAAAGCTCAAGTCTCCCAGGGACGGCTTCTTTTTGGGCGGAGATATGCATTGAGACTTCGTTCCTCATTAAGCTGGCTAGTGAGCTCTAATACTTTCTTCCTTTCAGCACAGAACTGAGCTTCAAAAGTATCCCTTTCCTCTCTCAATTGGATCCAAGATTTCTTCAATTCTTCAACATTGGTAGGCATATCTGGATAAGGAATGATCTGAGGGGTACCTCCTTCAACTTTTGGTTCAACAATCAGAGGTCCGATTGCAAGATATGGCATGATAAGCTCACGAGCTCTGGCGTGTACCCATCTGAGATAAGGTTCCATAGGAATAGAGTTTTTCTGTCCTAAAGTACTTCTTTTCACCATGCCCCAAGCTCGTACAAACCTTTGACGGAGACCTTGAGAATCGTTGTCATAGTCAAACACAGTGCCTTGGATAATTATTTCCTGTGGACCATCTCTTCGAGCATAACCAAACTGACGTAGGGCTAAAGCAGGATTATAAGTAATACCTCCTTTTATCCCCAGGAGTGGTACGTTAGAGAATTCTCCACAACGGTAAATGATGATAACATTTTCTTTGGGTTGGGGACACCAATGGATGTCTGAATGGGAGAGCGACATTATCCTTTGAGACCATTTCAAATTTTGCTCATTCTTCAAGACTGATTGAGGAAGGTGCGAAATAAACCACCTAGATAATAAAGGTACGCAGCACATGAGAGTTCCTTGCCTTTTCATAGTACGAGTGTGAAGGGAATGCAAAATGTCTCCAAGCAAGGTGGGTGTAGCGGTGTATTCATCGCTTTTAGATTTATTGACTAAATCAAAAGCAAAGCATACAAAGATAGAGTCGCCACCGCACTTCTATTTATCCAAAGGAATGGCTAGAAAGCGAACAAAAGCCTAAGAAGTTTTGCAAAGAAAACTAATAAAAGGGGTACAGAGATCTGGGTAAGGGGGTGTAACACCTCAAAATTTGCCCTCCTTTCTTGGGACTAGCATTAACATATTTGCATATCATTTTAGGGCATTAGGCATTTCATATTGCATAGCATGTGGTTACATTGTGCAAGCCATTCTCCCAAGTCTTGATCAGAAGATGGAGAGTCCAAGTGCAAGCCTAGGGTTTATTGACTGATCATTGGCCATCTGAGGATTGGGCTGTGAATTAGGGTTTCATGATTCTCAATGGATGTTGGTCTTCATCTTGATTGCAATGATACATCATCATCATCATGGTTGGATGTCATCAGAAGATTGAAGAAGATTCCTTGGGATTAGGGTTTTGACCACTGGTCAACCCTAATCAGTTGCATTGGGCCATTCAGGGCATGATCAGGAGATGGGGTTTATGATGGATGTGGGGTTCATTATGTGATTATATTGTGCTTATTGAGGCTAGGGTGTCACCCTTGAGCCATTTCAGTTGGAGATTGGAGCTTAATTTGATCAGTGCATTGCCTAATTCATCTGTCAAATGAAAAGTCAACTGTGGTCAACTGTACATGATCTGATGGATTTGGAGGTGGAAATAAGTTAGACACACTTCATTCATGTTGGAACAAGTGTTAAATGACATCTCAAAGCTTAAGAATGAAGAAAATCAAGTCAGGACACAAACTGCCAAAAATAGAAAGTGACTTGTAATTGAAGTTTCCAAAAATGGAAAGTTTTTGACCTCAAAGCCACGTGTCCAAGGAAGCTTAAAATGAAAATTTGTTCAACATGAAAGTTGTAGATCTTGTTCTCACCTTTCCAAAAAGTCCAAGAACTTGAAAATCCCATGTATGGTTGGAAAGTTATGGCTCAGTGAAATTCAAAAATGACCCGTAATCAGGAGGCCATAATTTCCACATGCTTTGTCCAAATTGAAAGTTCTTTATATGCACAAACTCCATTTAACATGTACTTTGGGGGTGCATAATTGGATTTTCCCAAAAGTGGCCAAGGCAAAAAGTCACTTTTCAACTGGACAGCTGAATTGGATCAGGGGCAAAATTGTCCAACTCTCAAAATAATTGGAATTTGGAGATGGGACTTTTTGCTACACCTCATAAATGGAATTTAGAGTGTGTTGGAATCATCATTTCTTGCATAGGCCTTGTAAATTGAGATTTGGCTTGAAAAATGCAATGGTTAAAATTGGATATTTTGCCATACACATGTGAATTTGAGAAATACTCAACCAATAAGGTTGAAACAAGTTTCTACAGCTCACATATGATAATTGGAAGGTGTATGTGCTGTCAAAACAGGTGGCATGAGCTGTCATGGTGAAATACCATTTTTACCCCTCATTTGGAATTACCATTTTTCACTTAGCAATGCATTTTGGTTAATCACACACTTAAGCATGGTTTAAGGATCATATATAAACTTAATCATCTTCATAATCATAACAGAAATCACAGTTACCAAAGTTGGATCTCAAAACCTCTCATTCTCTCAAAAATTTCATCAAGAACTCAACACCTTCAATTCCAAGATTCATCATCAATTCTACACCAAATCTCGAAATTCCTTTTGATCTGAACTCCTTGCATCATCCTCTAAAACTGTTTGTGGTATTTGGAGTGGAAGAGGCATTGAATCGCGACTGCATCTTCAAGAGTCATCAATGGTGAAAGTTGATTTGGAGCAATAGGAGCAAGATCAAGTGAATCCAAGCTTTGCCTCGCCTTTCCTCATGCTCGTGTTGTAGATGTTTCACCAAATCGCACGCCAACTCGTCCCGTTTCACTGCTGCCATTTCCAGGTTGGTGTAATTTCGACTTTCACCGAATGCTTCGTGCTTATGTGCGTTAGGAAGAGCATGTTATGTAGATTGTAGTGGTGCTTGTAGTTTAGCAAATGATGAACCATAGCTTGCTAAATCTGGAATTGAATTTTTGTATCCAAACCCTAGCGCGTTCGATTCTTGAGATTTAGGTACTGTTAGGATAAATGGAATGCATATTCGTGATCTACAGGTTAGTGCGGTTCCAACGGATATCTATTTGTCCGTTTTGGTGACGATTTGAGAGATGCGTGTTCTTGAGCATTCATAGGTTTTCTGGATTTTTCTGAACTGAAAGTGATGAGAGAGAAGGCGTTTGATCTTGATTTCGTTTTGAAAATTCAAATTGGCTGTTTACCGCCCCCGCCATTACTAATTACAAAAATGCCATTGTGTTATTTTAATTAATTTGATTTAATTCTTAAAAAATTTACAAACACATTAAAAAATCATAAAAAATTGTAAAAAATTCATAAAAATGTGAGGATTTTTTCTATGACTTCCTTGTTGAGTTTAGGATTTTTTTGACCTATTGGTCAAAGTTGTGCTTGGCAAAAATATTGTTTGACCTAGACTTATTTCACATGTGCTCAAAATTGATACATTTTACCATTTGGTTCATGAAATGCTCATAGTGTTAAATAAATTCTTGGCAATTTTTGTGGTGATTCTTGACTGGTTGATGTTCATTTATATGTAAATTTCATGCATTTTTGATACCTGGCCATGGAGTTATGAATTTTTGAACATAGGTGTGACAATGTGTGTCACACCTCATTGTGCCAATTTGCTGGATTTAATTGATTGACCTATGCTTGTTGAAATGAGATGAAATTTTACATGAGTGTTGATTTACATGTTAGGAAGCTATGAGAATTTTTGTGGAATTTTTCATTGCATTTTCAAATTGATTGTGATTTTTCATTTCTGTTGACCAATTGTGCAAGCTTGTGTGACATAGGTTGGTAGATTGATTGGGAAATGCTCATATGGTACTGTATAATCATGAAATTTGATATGTTTGTAATAGACACATAATGTGACATCCCTGTTTTGGTCTCATCCATTTCTTTTTTGTTTTCATTGAGTTATGAATTTTTGAAGTGGAAGCATGTATTGATGTTGTGATTTGGAGCCTATAATTGTGTCTGTTTTTGTTGATTTTTATTGACATGGTTCCATTTGCCCAATTAAGCTGAAATTTGGTGTGCCATACCTGGATTAGGCCCTGTTTAGGTGTAATTTATTTGAGAATTTTTGGAAGTGTTTTGATATGGAATTGAATGCAATAGTTCTGTTTGCATGTTTGATGCTTCATTTGAACTAGTTTGCCTTATTTTGTGCATAACATGAGCATAATGAATGATATAAACATGAGACCAATGATGTTTGTTCTTGTTTGATGTTAATTTGAATTTGGTTTGAAGATACCTTGCTGTTTAGGAATTTTTATTGCCTTTGGACCCTAGGCTTAGCCTAGTGGTCTAGTTGCTAATGTTTGCTTGATTTTTCAGGATCAAAGGCATAATGCACATGGAGAATGAATCAAGTTAAATGCAATTGATGTTGTTTGATGTTTGTACACTAACATAACTTGGTTTTGTAGGTGGTGAAGCTTAGGCTTGAGCTTTGAGCTTGCTTTATTGTGCATTGCTTTGTATAGTTTGACTGATTAAACTTTTGCTGTTTAGTTTTGTCTGTCTGAGTACTAATTGTGTTTGACTGTTTCCAGGTACTTTTAGTTGCTCAGTTCCTTGTGAACTTTTGCTTTGCTTTGCTTAAGCAACTTGCATTGAGGTATAACTTCCTAACTTCATGTAGTCTGGAGACCCGGCTGTTACCGGGCCGGGCAAATAAATGTCTGAAGTCCTCCTTAAGAGGCAATGATTGTGGTTGTTTATTTTTCGTGCCAAGCAGGTGAAAGTCCTTTAAATAAGGCAATTGGTGGAAGGTAGGGATAAGCAATCTATCCCCCACTATTCAGTTGAGTCTTCTCCTTGCTCCCATTACATGGTTGTAGCATTGAGATCCTAGCCCAAGATCCTGTGCATTGCACATTGTGTCAGAGTCTCTGAGTATAGAAGGGTTCCCCCATTCTGGACCCATGCTCATTTGTCGGAAGCTCTCCCTGGTTAGGGATAAGAGCTGTGAGGTCTGATCCTCACTTCACCTTTTCATCTGCTTCACCTTAGCCTCGTAATGGCAAGGTTAAGAGCAAAACCAGCCTGTACAGACGACTTGCTTAGGCAGTCAAACCTGATTGATTGAGCCCCCTTGTTTGGCTATAGTGTGTGATATGTGGATATCTGATTGACATGCTTGTTTGAGATGCCTGTTCTCATTTGATGTATGCTTGAATTATGCTGTATGCTTGTGTGCTAGCTTCTTTCCTGGTTAGGATAGGCTTGTTTATGCAAGTAGGATAGGAAACTGAACTTAGGGTAAACGATGCATGACAACGTTAGGCTCGAGTCTCAGCTCCCTAGTCGTGTGTCTTTTCCCGGTTTCTGGTTAGCAATTTAGTCCCTTTCAGGGGAACTACATCGCCCTGATCCTCGTTCCAGACGAGGTATGTAGGCAGGGGGTCGTGCGAGACCTCTCCGGGCGCCTTTTTCTTTTTTGCGTGCGTTTACTTGTTATCTGATTGTGTTTTGGCTTGGATGCCGATGTAAGTCCAGGATTGGCTGTCGGGCTCCACGTTTGCCCTTTTGAGTGTGTTTTGGTTCGGATGCCGACGTAATTCCATCTAGTGGTTGTCGGGCTCCATGTTTGCCACTCTTGTTTGTTTGTGTTGTTTTGTGTTGTTTGGCGTGTGTAAGCCGAACTACAGTGGCTCTGATTCTTGTTCCAGACAAGATATGTAGGCATAAGGTGCGATACCTTATCGAGCCCGTTTCTCCTAACCCCACCTGCGTTCCCTGTGTGTGTGTGTGATGTTTAGCAACCTTTTCTTATTCTAGGACGTGGATCCCGTCGAGTACGACGGACGTGAGGGGTGCTAATACCTTCCCCTCGCGTAACCGACTCCCTTACCCTTTCTCTCTGGTCGCGAGACCATGTTCTTTCCAGGTTTCTCTGAGCGTTTCCTTTCCCTATTTTGGGATAAATAACGCGCAGTGGCGGCTCTGTGTGTGTTTTGTTTTTAGCTCGCCGGTTGATTTTTCGCAGGATGCGACAGCTGGCGACTCTGCTGGGGACATGTCTACGATGTAGACCTATGCTGGTCCATCGTCCCTAAGCGAGTCCTTCCTAGCGTTTTAGGATTAGTTTGGGTTGCTTGTGATGTTTGATTTATTGCATTTATTATTCTAACCAGCGTGTATCTATATTTGCATTAATGTCTGCATGCATCATACTATCATGTTGTTGCCGTCCTCTGTACAGGTGGTTCCTCTGTTTTGGGGTGGGAGTTACTCGAGGTAAAAGGCCCAATACCCAGGCTATGAGTGAAATCTAGGAAACCTAGGAATAGAGTGATGCATGGGAAGCGGGTGGTATGGCGCCACTTAGCGGAACATTGACATCACGAGCAGTTCAGACCCTGGTAGGATATGATCGTTACATACTTCGGGTGTGTATATGATGGTATTCTGCGAAAGGTTATTTATGCTGCGTTTCTCTCGACCTTGCCCTGGCCTAGATGACACCCGTGAGTGGGGAGGGAATGATCTTTATCACAGGTACAGATGGTGACGTTGATGGTGACTTTTTGTTCCGTGGATCAGAGTCATATTTATAAGTCGGATTTATGGCCGTTTATTTCCGAGACGCCGGAGTGCTGGCCGGTATTTATCGGTGGGGATCCGTTTATTTCAGGATTCCCCGGGCCGAGATATTTATCAGTGGGGATCCGTTTATTTCGGATTCCCTGGGCCGATTCAGATGGTGATGGTGTGTCTGCTCAGAGACCAGTGGTGATGATGATGTATCTGTCTTCCGTTTATTTCGGAACCCTTGAGTAGGATTTGTGGTTAGTCAGACTTCAGATGGTCGTGATCAGTCCAGGGATCCGAGTTGTGGGTCAGAGCAACAGATGATCAGATGACTTGGAGGATGGCCCATTGCATTCATCTGCATCATTCTCATTTTGCATTCATCTGCACCTAACCTACGTCTAGCCATATGGGGAGTATTATTGATTGAGAATCTGGTTGAGAGACATCCTGATGTCAGAATGCTATTGTCAAAAATTTTATCTGTCTCGATGAAACCAGAATCAAAGGACAGAAGCTTCCTCATATGGATAGACGTTGCATTCATGCATATTAACCTGTTTGCTGTTTTGCAGGAATCATTGCTCGTGCTCGCAGAACTGTACCTTTGCACTCAACCCGACCTCACAGATATTACACCAGGCGCAATACTCCAGGAATGATGAATCCGTCCAACACCGACATTCTCGAGCTGAAAGAGAAGATGGGAGAGCTGATCGGCGTCATGCAAGAGTTCGCCTTGGGGCAGAGAGTAATTGCTGAGAAGGTGGAGAAGATTGAAGACTGGCTAAAGATGGGGAACATGCAAGGAAACGCTTCGTCATCTGGACCGAAGAAATCTTTTGGTAATGACCAGCACAAGGATGAGGGTGAATCGAGTGCTGTGTACGCCCAGAGAGGACACGGTAGGGGTCGTTACTACCAGCACACCGCTGCGGTAACTATTCCTGCTGACAATCAACCTGCACAACAGCAACAGCAGCGTCAGCCATTTCAGCAGAGGTCCCAGAGGGTAGGATATCCAGTCAGGAGGAGGATGAGTGATCGGCATTTTGACAGGCCGCCTGTGACATAATCTGTCCTATTAAAAAAGTTGAAAGATATGGGGCTGGTACAGTTGAGGACTTTGGCACCTATGGGACCTGATCAAAGGCCAGCCAATTTTGATGAAAATGTCAAATGTGAATTCCATTCGGGTGCTCCCGGGCACAGCGTAGAGGACTGCAAAGCTTTTAAGCACGTAGTCCAAGACCTGGTGGATTCAAAAGCAATCAACTTTGCTCCATCTCCTAACGTTAATGCCAATCCCATGCCGGTACATGGTCAGGCGGTGGTGAGTGCAATTACTGAAGATTCGGATCACGCCTGTGCGGTGGGTGAAGAGAATGACAGTAACTGCAAGTTCAATAGTTGGATAAAGCCGTGCGTACCAGGAAGCTGGAAGGCTTAAGGGATCAGCACTGTCACTCATGCGGAAGAGTAATATTTCTTGTTTTCAGTTTATATGCATGAAAGCCATACGTGTTGCCCGACACGTAATGGTCCATTGTAAGGGCCACCTCATGTTCATAATTTGCACTTTCTGCATCATTAATAAATGGATGTTTTTCAGTCAAAAAGCGGTGTTCCCTGTTTTTCATTTATTTTTGCAGTTTAAAAACAAATAAAAATGGCAATGTTTGTTTTCATTTTTCTTTTTTGATTTGTCTCGTCCCAAAGTTCAAAAATAATTCTCCGGATCTCGTTGATAACAATTTGGTTACACCTCATATGACTTCGACAAACCGATCTATCTTGCTGAAGAAGAAGACGAAGAAGATTGTGATCTGCTGGAATTAGCCAGGTTGTCGAAACAAGAGGAGAAGGTGATTCAGCCGCATGAAGAGCGAATTGAGATTGTTAACCTGTGTACTGCCGAGGTCAGGAAGTGAAATTGGAGCCGCTTCAGAGGCAAGTCGAGAGCAGAATGGTAGTCCTGTTGAAGGAGCATGTGGATACCTTCGCCTGGTCATGTCAGGATATGCCAGGGTCGGATACCGATGACGTTGTGCACAAGCTACCATGGAGAGGAGACTGTCCTCCAGAGAAGCAGAACGCCAGTGCCTGTATCAGAGAGCCATGGTGACTTTGTTTCATGATATGATTCATCATGAAATCGAATGCTATGTTGATGACATGATAGCAAAGTCCCGAAACAGGAGAGGGGCATCTGGCAGATCTGGCCAAGTTATTTGACAGGAGAAGATAATTCAAACTGAGGTTGAATTCAGACAAGTGCACTATCAGAGTGCGAGCCGGTAAACTGTTGGGGTTCATTGTAAGGGAGGAATCGAGGTTCATCCTGCCGAAAAAAAAAAAAAAAAAAAAAAAAAAAAAAACGCCTGGACCGAGGAAAAGAAAAGAGAGGGTCGTGGTTTCTTAGAAGGATTGAACTACCTGTCATGGTTCACATCTCATCTAATAGCCACGTATGAACCCACATTCGAGATGTTGAAAAAAGAAAGATCAAACGGTCAGGTGAAATAATGATTGCCAAGGGGCATTGGAAAAAATAAAAGAATGAGTTGCAGGAACCTCTGATTCTGATGTCTCCTGCGGGAGGAGCAATTATCAATTCTGTACTTGACAGCCTTCGAGGGGTCTACGAGGTGTATTGGGTCAGCATGACGCGTCTTGTCGAAAAGAGCATGCAATTTACCTTAGCAAAAAGTTTACCGACTGTGAAACAATACATTCACTGTTCGAGAAAACTTGATGTACTTTGGCATAGGCTGCTCGCCGACTGAGACAGTTTATGTTGGTTCATACCACTTTGTGGATTTCCGAGATGGATCCGATCGAGTATGTGTTTGATAAGCCAACATTGACCGGACGGGTTGCAAGAGTGCAAAATAATGTTGACTGATTGGTGATGCTCTCAGAAAGCAATCAAGGGGTGTATTGTCTGATTACATCGCTCTGCAACCCATTGAGGATTATCAACCGATGAAGTTTGAGTTCCCTGATGAGGACATCTCGAGGTGCTCTAATCGAAAGATTGAGAGTAACCGATCCCGGAGGAGGGGCCTGACCTTGAATCCGAACGGATTCTGATGTCTGATGGGGAGGTTAAGGTAAATGAGCTTTCGTTGCCCGGATAACATTGGAATACACCGATAGTGTGATTGTGCAGAAAATGGTGGTAACCAACAGAGACTGGCATGAGATGTTGCCGTTTGCATTGCATGAGTGTCGAACCTCGGTGCGCCTACTGGGGCAACGCCTTTCTCATTGGTATATGGAATGGAGGCTGTATTACCGGTCGAGGCTTAGATTCCCTCTTTAAGAGTCCTGAGGGACGTAAAATTGCAAGAGGCGGAATGGGTAAGGACCCGGTATGAAGAGTTGAGCTTGATTGAGGAAAAGAGGCTGGCAGCCATTTGTCATGGGCAATTATACCAGCAAAGGATGAAGCGTGCTTTTGACAAGAAAGTACGACCTCGGGTATATCACGTGGGTGATATGGTGCTGAAAAGGATCCTTCCTCCTCAAAACGATCGAAGGGGCAAATGGACACCCAATTATGAAGGTCCATTCGTGGTCAAGAAGGTTTTCTCTGGTGGAGCCTTGTTGTTAACGACCATGGATGGCGAGGATTTTCCATCCCCTGTGAATGCGGACGCAGTTAAAAAATACTTTGTATAAAAAGACCCGCTGGACGAAAAGAATAAAATAGTCCAGGCAAAAATGGGCATCCCGGCGAACCAAAAACAGAAAGAAAGGTTCGGGCAAAAATTAGGGATAAAACGAAAAAACTGTACACCCGGCAAGTCGAAAACCTGGAAAGGCGACTTGGGCAAAAAAGGGTATCCCGGTGGACTGAAAACCCGAAAGGGCGGTCCAGGCAAAAGAGGGATTGAAACGAACAACTGCGTCTAGCATGATCGTGTGCGCTTTGGTTAAAGCATCATGGATAATACCCGGTAGGGATCAGTTGGAGTTGTCTTGTTCAGAAGGCAGAAAGCACGGAGAGTCTGAGGACATATGGGGTGTAACCGAGTTGGAACTCGATGAGATCACGAGTTTCACATTGCCATTAGGATAGATTTTTCCTTTTGCGCAATTACCTCTTTTCAGGAATTGCTTCCTTTGTATTGCTCATTTGAGCCACACCTTTTCCAATCAATAAAATGCATATTCAGTCAAATAATTTTGTTTTTGTTTTTCATTACCGCTTTGATTGCAAAAACATCCAGATATTTTTGATAAAGAATCTTGCATTTTAAGACATACAGGTTCCTTCCAATGCATGTTTATAAGATGGAAAGCTTGAAATCTTATTTGGAAGGTTGAGTGACCCAAGTGTTGAAATCTTGACACGCCTGGGGCACGGTTTTATCTAACGGTCTGTTTTGCAGGAACTGTTAGATATTCTTCACTCACTTGCAGGTTGTGATGTGGGAGCTTTGTAACAGATCCCCAGAGAGTTCGCTCAGGAACGGATGGATGAAAAATGACGAAGTGACGTTGAGACGTCCGACGATCCTTGATAATAATCAAGAAGACTCTTCAAAGTCGGAAGATTTGAAAGTATGTAATTCCCCGCAGAGTCCGACCAGGGACGAGTGCACGGAGAAGGGCGACGAAGAGACGACGAAGGACGTCCGACGACCTTTGGAATTAATCAAGAAGACTCTTCAAAGTCGAAAGGTTGAAATTTCTGTATAATTCCAGGAGTACGTTCTCGTCGAGCGCGGAACGATTTGGAATACAAGATGATGGAGCAGAAAAGGTCCAGCCGAGTCTGGGAATTCTCAAAAGTGGAAAGCCGATACGAGATTGGGAGTTGGATACCGTGGTTCGACGAGTCGACAGGTGTTCTGTACCGACTTTTCTCATTTCCCAGCTAAGTCCCCAAGCAGAGTTATGAGGACCAACTCCCCAGCAGATCCAAGGTCTGTGGACTTCTCCAGCCGAGTCAGGATGGTTGTCCCCGACGGGTTCAAAATGGTGTTTCTTCAGCAGCAGCCAGAGGGAGGCTGTTCCCCGAGTGGAGCGGGTTTCAATGAAATATATCTCCAGCAGTGTTCATCCTACCAGTGGATTGAACAAAGTCCCGTAGCGGACGGATTTTTGCATCACCAGCTGAGTTGATTCTACCTATGGGTTGCATGGGTTGTCACCAGCGGAGTAGTATGCGGTTCCCTAGCAGGGTCAAGATGGTTATCCCCAGCAGGTGATAGAGTGATGCATCCCCAGATGAGTCTGGAGATTGCTGTTTCCCCCAGCGGAGTATCTGTGAGCATTTCCCCAGTGAAGTCAACAGGTATCTGTGAGGGGTTTCCCGAAGCAGAGTTGAGATCGATATCCCCAGCAAGTCAAAAACTGTTGTATCCCCACAGAGTGTTGGTGGTTCCTATCCCCAGCAGTTTCTCGAGCGGATTGGGTGCAAAGGAGGTTCTTCCCCAGCAAGAGATGCTTATTCCCAGCAGCAGTGCTTATTCCCCGGCAGGGTGGAGATTGGAGTAATGACGAGTTCCTCAACGGAGTGTCTCGTGCTCCCCAGCAGAACCCCTTGAGGGGGACGTTTTTATGCATTCATCATGTAGCGTAAGCATAGCATATTGCATAGGAAAATAAATCGCGTAGCATTTCCATAATTATGGAGCATTACGCAGAAAAAGATCATGCATCATGTTGCAAGCATAGAGCTAGTCTCAAGCCGTGGTTACCGTTTGAGAAGTGGTTGTGTCAGACAGTGAAGGTGTTACTCCGAAGAGTTTAGCCTCATGATTGGATCAGAGATGTACCCCAGTAGTGCGATACTGGAGGAAGCTTTTCCGTCGGGCCGAGATGGGAATGAAGATTGGAGAATGTTACGCGATCAGCGCGATTCAAGCCGTGGTTACCGCTTGAGGATTGGTTTTGCCAGACAATGAAGACGATACTCCGAGGAGTTCAGCATTGTGAGGAGCAGTATTTCCCAGTCATCAGTAAGTGTCTGGTCGAGCTTTCTTTGGTGTCAGTAAACATCATCATTCGATGTCCAGTAAACGTCGAGTTATTTCCCAGTCATTGTTTAATGTCTGGTCGGTCATTGTTTGATGTCATGTCAACATCATTGTTTGATGTCTTGTCAACATCCTTGTTTGATGTCCTGTCAACATCCTTGTTTGATGTCCTGTCAACATCCTTGTTTGATGTCCTGTCAACATCATTGTTCGATGTCCTGTCAACATCATTGTTTGATGTCCTGTCAACATCATTGTTCGATGTTCTGTCAACATCATTGTTTGATGTCCTGTCAACATCATTGTTCGATGTCCTGTAAACATCATTGTTTGATGTCCTGTCAACATCATTGTTCGATGTCCTGTCAACATCATTGTTCGATGTTCTGTCAACATCCTTGTTTGATGTCCTGTCAACATCATTGTTCGATGTCCAGTAAACGTCGAGTTTTCTCCCAGTCATCAGTCAGTGTCTGGTCGAAAGTGTTACTCTGAGGAGTGTGGTACCATGACGTCAGATCAGCAGTGTTCCCCAGTAGTGCGATATTGGAGGAAATGTTTCCGTCGGACAGAGATGGAAATGATATCAGAAGACGTTACGCGATCAGCGCGGTTCCGGGGTTCAAATGGAGAAAAGGAGATACTGAGGTATTTTCTGGGGTTCAAATGGAGATGGAGTTGAAGATTTTATCCGGGATGAGGTCCTCAGGATTATCTTCTGTTCATGTGTCACCTTAGACTCTGGCTGAGGCCAATGGAGGTCGTCATAGGTGTCTTCTGAGGAAGAGATACACATGCTACCTTCTTTATGAAGGTTTGCCCTCTGACATGTCGCCCTCAGAGTGGTTTGGTGTTATTTCCGGCGTTGCCAGCGGAATTATCACGAGAGATTGGAGAAAAGGAGGTGCTGAGGCATTTTCTGAGGTTCAAATGGAGAAAAGGAAATGTGGATACATTTTCTGGAGACGGGGTTCAAATGGAGAAAAGGAAATGTGGATACATTTTCTGGAGAACGGGGTTCATTCTGGCGATCGAGAGTTATCGTCAGGCGACTGGGGTTCAAACTGGAGATCGGGGTTCATTATGTTGGCAAGAAGGAGTGCTGAGGCATTTTCCGGGGTTCAAATGCAGAGGTCCGAGGATCGTTTGCGTGGAAAAACGTTCGGGGTTCAAGAAAATAAGAAAAAGAAGCAGAGAAACGTTCGGGGTTCAAGAAAATGAAAAAGGGCAGAGAAAATTTTGGGGTTCAAGAAAAGCAAAAGAAAAAGAAGAAAGAATAATAATCCCGAGCGGATGTGTGGTGATCAGACCATGGTTATCCCTGTGTTACCATTTATTTTGGTATCCAGGTCGACGTTTTTCAAAGATTGAGTTTCTTCGCCGATGCTGACAGGCGTTGTTAATTATTCATCCCATCAGAGTGCAAATTGTTCGTCTGTTCTTGGTATTCAATCACTCTTCATCCTGATCATCCGAAAGCCGAGGCTATTTCGTATCGACAGGTTCACAGTGGATTGAATAGGGGCAGCTGTAACACCTCAAAATTTGCCCTCCTTTCTTGGGACTAGCATTAACATATTTGCATATCATTTTAGGGCATTAGGCATTTCATATTGCATAGCATGTGGTTACATTGTGCAAGCCATTCTCCCAAGTCTTGATCAGAAGATGGAGAGTCCAAGTGCAAGCCTAGGGTTTATTGACTGATCATTGGCCATCTGAGGATTGGGCTGTGAATTAGGGTTTCATGATTCTCAATGGATGTTGGTCTTCATCTTGATTGCAATGATACATCATCATCATCATGGTTGGATGTCATCAGAAGATTGAAGAAGATTCCTTGGGATTAGGGTTTTGACCACTGGTCAACCCTAATCAGTTGCATTGGGCCATTCAGGGCATGATCAGGAGATGGGGTTTATGATGGATGTGGGGTTCATTATATGATTATATTGTGCTTATTGAGGCTAGGGTGTCACCCTTGAGCCATTTCAGTTGGAGATTGGAGCTTAATTTGATCAGTGCATTGCCTAATTCATCTGTCAAATGAAAAGTCAACTGTGGTCAACTGTACATGATCTGATGGATTTGGAGGTGGAAATAAGTTAGACACACTTCATTCATGTTGGAACAAGTGTTAAATGACATCTCAAAGCTTAAGAATGAAGAAAATCAAGTCAGGACACAAACTGCCAAAAATAGAAAGTGACTTGTAATTGAAGTTTCCAAAAATGGAAAGTTTTTGACCTCAAAGCCACGTGTCCAAGGAAGCTTAAAATGAAAATTTGTTCAACATGAAAGTTGTAGATCTTGTTCTCACCTTTCCAAAAAGTCCAAGAACTTGAAAATCCCATGTATGGTTGGAAAGTTATGGCTCAGTGAAATTCAAAAATGACCCGTAATCAGGAGGCCATAATTTCCACATGCTTTGTCCAAATTGCAAGTTCTTTATATGCACAAACTCCATTTAACATGTACTTTGGGGGTGCATAATTGGATTTTCCCAAAAGTGGCCAAGGCAAAAAGTCACTTTTCAACTGGACAGCTGAATTGGATCAGGGGCAAAATTGTCCAACTCTCAAAATAATTGGAATTTGGAGATGGGACTTTTTGCTACACCTCATAAATGGAATTTAGAGTGTGTTGGAATCATCATTTCTTGCATAGGCCTTGTAAATTGAGATTTGGCTTGAAAAATGCAATGGTTAAAATTGGATATTTTGCCATACACATGTGAATTTGAGAAATACTCAACCAATAAGGTTGAAACAAGTTTCTACAGCTCACATATGATAATTGGAAGGTGTATGTGCTGTCAAAACAGGTGGCATGAGCTGTCATGGTGAAATACCATTTTTACCCCTCATTTGGAATTACCATTTTTCACTTAGCAATGCATTTTGGTTAATCACACACTTAAGCATGGTTTAAGGATCATATATAAACTTAATCATCTTCATAATCATAACAGAAATCACAGTTACCAAAGTTGGATCTCAAAACCTCTCATTCTCTCAAAAATTTCATCAAGAACTCAACACCTTCAATTCCAAGATTCATCATCAATTCTACACCAAATCTCGAAATTCCTTTTGATCTGAACTCCTTGCGTCATCCTCTAAAACTGTTTGTGGTATTTGGAGTGGAAGAGGCATTGAATCGCGACTGCATCTTCAAGAGTCATCAATGGTGAAAGTTGATTTGGAGCAATAGGAGCAAGATCAAGTGAATCCAAGCTTTGCCTCGCCTTTCCTCATGCTCGTGTTGTAGATGTTTCACCAAATCGCACGCCAACTCGTCCCGTTTCACTGCTGCCATTTCCAGGTTGGTGTAATTTCGACTTTCACCGAATGCTTCGTGCTTATGTGCGTTAGGAAGAGCATGTTATGTAGATTGTAGTGGTGCTTGTAGTTTAGCAAATGATGAACCATAGCTTGCTAAATCTGGAATTGAATTTTTGTATCCAAACCCTAGCGCGTTCGATTCTTGAGATTTAGGTACTGTTAGGATAAATGGAATGCATATTCGTGATCTACAGGTTAGTGCGGTTCCAACGGATATCTATTTGTCCGTTTTGGTGACGATTTGAGAGATGCGTGTTCTTGAGCATTCATAGGTTTTCTGGATTTTTCTGAACTGAAAGTGATGAGAGAGAAGGCGTTTGATCTTGATTTCGTTTTGAAAATTCAAATTGGCTGTTTACCGCCCCCGCCATTACTAATTACAAAAATGCCATTGTGTTATTTTAATTAATTTGATTTAATTCTTAAAAAATTTACAAACACATTAAAAAATCATAAAAAATTGTAAAAAATTCATAAAAATGTGAGGATTTTTTCTATGACTTCCTTGTTGAGTTTAGGATTTTTTTGACCTATTGGTCAAAGTTGTGCTTGGCAAAAATATTGTTTGACCTAGACTTATTTCACATGTGCTCAAAATTGATACATTTTACCATTTGGTTCATGAAATGCTCATAGTGTTAAATAAATTCTTGGCAATTTTTGTGGTGATTCTTGACTGGTTGATGTTCATTTATATGTAAATTTCATGCATTTTTGATACCTGGCCATGGAGTTATGAATTTTTGAACATAGGTGTGACAATGTGTGTCACACCTCATTGTGCCAATTTGCTGGATTTAATTGATTGACCTATGCTTGTTGAAATGAGATGAAATTTTACATGAGTGTTGATTTACATGTTAGGAAGCTATGAGAATTTTTGTGGAATTTTTCATTGCATTTTCAAATTGATTGTGATTTTTCATTTCTGTTGACCAATTGTGCAAGCTTGTGTGACATAGGTTGGTAGATTGATTGGGAAATGCTCATATGGTACTGTATAATCATGAAATTTGATATGTTTGTAATAGACACATAATGTGACATCCCTGTTTTGGTCTCATCCATTTCTTTTTTGTTTTCATTGAGTTATGAATTTTTGAAGTGGAAGCATGTATTGATGTTGTGATTTGGAGCCTATAATTGTGTCTGTTTTTGTTGATTTTTATTGACATGGTTCCATTTGCCCAATTAAGCTGAAATTTGGTGTGCCATACCTGGATTAGGCCCTGTTTAGGTGTAATTTATTTGAGAATTTTTGGAAGTGTTTTGATATGGAATTGAATGCAATAGTTCTGTTTGCATGTTTGATGCTTCATTTGAACTAGTTTGCCTTATTTTGTGCATAACATGAGCATAATGAATGATATAAACATGAGACCAATGATGTTTGTTCTTGTTTGATGTTAATTTGAATTTGGTTTGAAGATACCTTGCTGTTTAGGAATTTTTATTGCCTTTGGACCCTAGGCTTAGCCTAGTGGTCTAGTTGCTAATGTTTGCTTGATTTTTCAGGATCAAAGGCATAATGCACATGGAGAATGAATCAAGTTAAATGCAATTGATGTTGTTTGATGTTTGTACACTAACATAACTTGGTTTTGTAGGTGGTGAAGCTTAGGCTTGAGCTTTGAGCTTGCTTTATTGTGCATTGCTTTGTATAGTTTGACTGATTAAACTTTTGCTGTTTAGTTTTGTCTGTCTGAGTACTAATTGTGTTTGACTGTTTCCAGGTACTTTTAGTTGCTCAGTTCCTTGTGAACTTTTGCTTTGCTTTGCTTAAGCAACTTGCATTGAGGTATAACTTCCTAACTTCATGTAGTCTGGAGACCCGGCTGTTACCGGGCCGGGCAAATAAATGTCTGAAGTCCTCCTTAAGAGGCAATGATTGTGGTTGTTTATTTTTCGTGCCAAGCAGGTGAAAGTCCTTTAAATAAGGCAATTGGTGGAAGGTAGGGATAAGCAATCTATCCCCCACTATTCAGTTGAGTCTTCTCCTTGCTCCCATTACATGGTTGTAGCATTGAGATCCTAGCCCAAGATCCTGTGCATTGCACATTGTGTCAGAGTCTCTGAGTATAGAAGGGTTCCCCCATTCTGGACCCATGCTCATTTGTCGGAAGCTCTCCCTGGTTAGGGATAAGAGCTGTGAGGTCTGATCCTCACTTCACCTTTTCATCTGCTTCACCTTAGCCTCGTAATGGCAAGGTTAAGAGCAAAACCAGCCTGTACAGACGACTTGCTTAGGCAGTCAAACCTGATTGATTGAGCCCCCTTGTTTGGCTATAGTGTGTGATATGTGGATATCTGATTGACATGCTTGTTTGAGATGCCTGTTCTCATTTGATGTATGCTTGAATTATGCTGTATGCTTGTGTGCTAGCTTCTTTCCTGGTTAGGATAGGCTTGTTTATGCAAGTAGGATAGGAAACTGAACTTAGGGTAAACGATGCATGACAACGTTAGGCTCGAGTCTCAGCTCCCTAGTCGTGTGTCTTTTCCCGGTTTCTGGTTAGCAATTTAGTCCCTTTCAGGGGAACTACATCGCCCTGATCCTCGTTCCAGACGAGGTATGTAGGCAGGGGGTCGTGCGAGACCTCTCCGGGCGCCTTTTTCTTTTTTGCGTGCGTTTACTTGTTATCTGATTGTGTTTTGGCTTGGATGCCGATGTAAGTCCAGGATTGGCTGTCGGGCTCCACGTTTGCCCTTTTGAGTGTGTTTTGGTTCGGATGCCGACGTAATTCCATCTAGTGGTTGTCGGGCTCCATGTTTGCCACTCTTGTTTGTTTGTGTTGTTTTGTGTTGTTTGGCGTGTGTAAGCCGAACTACAGTGGCTCTGATTCTTGTTCCAGACAAGATATGTAGGCATAAGGTGCGATACCTTATCGAGCCCGTTTCTCCTAACCCCACCTGCGTTCCCTGTGTGTGTGTGTGATGTTTAGCAACCTTTTCTTATTCTAGGACGTGGATCCCGTCGAGTACGACGGACGTGAGGGGTGCTAATACCTTCCCCTCGCGTAACCGACTCCCTTACCCTTTCTCTCTGGTCGCGAGACCATGTTCTTTCCAGGTTTCTCTGAGCGTTTCCTTTCCCTATTTTGGGATAAATAACGCGCAGTGGCGGCTCTGTGTGTGTTTTGTTTTTAGCTCGCCGGTTGATTTTTCGCAGGATGCGACAGGGGGTAATTATGCAAAGGGAAGGTGTTAGGCACCCAATGCATCCTAGGTACTCCTAGGGAACCCTTTTCACAACTTGTTGTATCAGGTTATTGTTTATGAAAATGTTTATTGTGCAAACATGAGGGAAGAGGGGAGAAAAGAATGTACAAGTTTATTATTTTTGTGTTTGGATGGATGAACCCATTGCCTACGTACCTTTCATGAAAGATAAGGATCAAAACGCCGTAGTTCGGCTAAAAGATTTCCAAAAAGTGAGTGGATTGATTTTAAACAAAAGCCTTAAGGTCTTTCATTATCAAAGGGAGAACACTCAACCTGAACCAACAATCCACCATGTGAGAACAACTTCAACATGCTAGTGAGGGGTTAACCCTATAATAAGCATGGAAGTCTTACAATTCAATCACTAAGGATGCGGTGAGATTTACATCAACCACTATGATAATTCAGATCTATAGCTAATGCATGAAAACTTGATTAACAAGTGGACAAAGGCCACAAAAGCAATTGAGTGAGTTGGATTAACCAATTAGAATTATTCACAAAATGAAGTCAAAGTTGACATTAAAGTTCATTCACAATGAGTATTAATGAAAAGAGATTTTGAAAATCAGAGGCTTAAGGCCTAGGTTTCTAGTTTTGAAAACAAGTGAAAATGTTTGCACAAAAGTTTTCTGGTTTTGGTTAAGGATGAAAACAAGGTTCAAGGTTAAGCACAAAAGTTTTCTGGTTTTGGTTAAGGATGAAAACAAGGTTCAAGGTTAAGCACAAAAGGGATAAGGGACAAAGCCACAAGTAGGAGTTGCTTTCTCCAAATCATAGAAATGATCCAAGGAAGTTCCGTTGGAATTAGGCAACACAAAGCAATAAGCAAACAAGCAATCAAAGGAGCAACAAAACTGGAAATGGATTGCCAATCAATGGTCTTACGTCCAACTCCAAAAACAAATGGGAAACGGAGTGCCAATAAATGGTCTTACGTCCAACTCCACAAAGCAACATGGGAAACAGATGGCCAATCAATGGTCTTACATCTAACTCCACAAGAGAAACAAAATAGGAAACAGATAGCCAATCACTGGTCTTACATCTGACTCCATAAGAGAAGCAAAATAGGAAACAGATAGCCAATCAATGGTCTTACATCTGACTCCACAAAACAAAACAAGACAGAAAATGGAGTGCCAATCAATGGTCTTATATCCAGCTCCCCAAAAGGAACAGGAAACAGATAGCCAATCAATGGTCTTACATCTGACTCCTCAAACAAAAAAAAAAACAAATGCAAAGCAAACATATGAATGATGCACAAATAATCAAACAAGCAATCAATTATCACACGCTATACACAACCAAGAGGCTCATACAAGGCTGGGCTTTAGTCAATGGGTCATATCAACCTCGACAAACAAGCCAGATATGTAAGGGTGTTTAGGCTCTTAACCACTGACATTGACCGTCAGGGTGAGCAGATGAAATGGGAGATGAGGGTTGGACCTCATAGCTCTTAACCCTGGCCTGGGTGAGCTTGAATCAAAGAAGGTGTGGGAGTCCAGAATGAGGAACTCTATTCCACATGACTGACTCTATATACAAGATCTTGGGTGTTTATTCAAAATGCATCAGCACGTAGTGCGAGCCAGATGAAAGACTCAACTGAATAGCAGGGGATTGATTGCAAATCCCTTCTATCTGCCAATTGCCTCTTCACTTAGGAGGACTTGAAGTACATGGCACAAATATAAACAATCACATACATTGCCTCTTAAGGAGGACTTCAGCCAAATGCCTGCCAAACAGAAACGACAGGGCTTCCAGACTACATGGAGTTAGAGAGGTTACCTAAGTGGTATACCAACCACAAGCAAAGCAAAGCTCAAGTAATGAGCTTAAGCGGCTAAGGTACCTGTATGAAAAGCTAAAACATCAGTAGGATATTCAGACAAACAACCAACAGATAACAACAGTAAGACATTCCCATATGTACAACATGTAAGCCATAAGAGGCAAACACTCAAGTGAGTTAGCCACCCAAGGACCTATAACACAATCAAAATTAGTTAAACAAAGTAAATTGCATCTCAAGCAAGGAGATCACATCATCCATTAGAACTAATTGCTTGAACCTGAAAGGCAAAGCTCAAATTGTGAGTACAAACCCCTAGGGCAAAGCCTAGGATCAAAGGCAAAGCAAAAAGTCAAAACAACAACCAATATTCAACATGAAGCTCATTTAAACAAGTGAGAACATGTCCTAAAAAGGACCAAGTCTAAGGCATCAAGCAAAGTCATTATATGAGCAAGATATGGCAAAGGCAATTATAAAGCACACAATTGGTTATTAAGAATGAAAATTCCATATTAAAACAGAAATGAATCAAACAATCATGAAAATTTTTATGTGCACACAACATGTCAAATACAATCATCATGCCAAAAATTAGAATCAACAGAACTCAATTGACCTA
Organism: Lathyrus oleraceus; assembly: GCF_024323335.1. NCBI lineage: Eukaryota > Viridiplantae > Streptophyta > Magnoliopsida > Fabales > Fabaceae > Lathyrus > Lathyrus oleraceus. Next base: position 368,006,758 of record NC_066581.1, on the reverse strand, counting down.
GAAATGAAAATGCACAAGTATGACATCAAATTGTGTGACACACATTGTCACACCAAACATCCATGTGCCTAAAACAGAGATGGAAAATGATAAAAATGCACAACCAAGCCTCAAAAATCATGCAACATGTTGGGAATCAGCATACCAAATTTCAAATCAATTGGCCAATGTATGAGCATTTCACAATAGAATGAATGAAGCATGTCACATTTACATACATATCCAAAGAAGCCAACACAATTAAAATTCCAGAAATGATAAAATCATGAAATCAGCATCACAAAATAATAGACATCCATATGAACATGTAGCAAAAAATTGGAAGTGATTTGGATTAAATTTCAATTTGTTATGATTTTTGGAAGTTGGAGAAAATATTGAAATAATGTGAAATTAATGTTGAAAATGGAATTTGCAATGAAAAATGGAAATGCAACATATGAGGATCTAACCAGGCATCACCAAAACACGGTCGTTTGGACTAAGGCAATCAAGAGGAAAATGAAATGCGCTCGCTGGGAATCAAAGCGAAGTGCGTATCAAAACGTTGCGCTTCAATTATTGAGTTGGCGCCCAGTCATCAAGTCAATGCGCATGTGGAATTGGTCAAGCGAGCGATAGCCAATCATCTGGACAGCAGGACGCTCGCGTGGATGTACACGGGGATAAAACCCTAGCGAAAACCACCAGTTGCAGACGGTGGCTCTAGCGGTGGTTTCCACCCTCTTCTTCATGAAGACGGTGGTGCTACAGTAGCTTCACAAAAAATTTCTCCAGAAACAGGCATAACATACATGGTTCGAAAGCTCATTCAATGAGGAACACGGATCAAGTATTATCTAGGCCTAATTCTCAATGAATCAAGAGAATCGAACAAAAACATTATTGCACACAAACTTTCAACTCAGCATAACTCAATCAATTCTCAACCATTTTTCATGAATTTTATATCAGCGTGCTCAGCATGAATAGATCTACAACATTATGTGCATAAAATGGAGAATTAAGATGTTCGAAATCCTAACCTCTTGAAGAGCAGAATGAGGAAACAAGCGATTCAAGCTCCAAAAGTGTCCAGGTCCACTCCTATATTGATGTTATGAAGCTTTATGTGTGAATTGAAGCTTGGCACGACCTAGATCTAGCTCAAATGGCAGTTTCCATCTTCTTGTTCTTGAGCTTGCACAACTTGATTTTTGCTCGAATTCTTCAAATAAATGCTTGGATCTTCATCAACAACATTCAACAAACCAGATTATGCAAGAAAATTACTATGCTATGTGAAGAATTTTCAGATTTGGATTGAGAGAAAAAAATGGAGGGAAAAAAGTTTGAGATCTAGAATGTGATGTTATGAACAATTCTGTTATGATTAAGGCTTTATACTATGTGTTAATCACTCTGAAAAATTAATTAGGCAATGGTTAATGGAAGATTAGTGAGAATGAGGTGTATGACCAAAATTGGAAAAGTGAGGTGCATGACAAATTGTACACGTGAATAGTAGCATGTGCATGTGTATTTTCACTTAAAATCCTCTTATGCACATAATTGGATTGGTATTTTGTTCATATGATGCACCAATTTTAAATTTGGCATTTTCCCTCCAAAATTCACTTGAATGAACAAATGATTATGTGATCAAATTTCATGCAACGCAATGTGGGATTTGGAAATTATAGGTCATGATAAGAAATATGCAAAAAGAGGGACTCATTTTGGAGCTTTGGATCAAAAGTTATGGCTTGTTGAAGTTCCATGCACACTTGGCAATCATTTGATCATAACTCCTCAACCATTCATCAGATGCTCATGATCTTGGACTTTTTGGAAATGGGAGAGAAAGATATTCAACTTTCATGTTGGATAAAAATTCATTTGAAGCTTCTTTGATGTTGGAAAGTTGAGTTGAATTTGGACCAAAAACTTGCTATTTTTGGAAACTTGAAATTATAGGTCACTTTCCATTTTGGGAAACTTTTGTACTGGCTTCAAATTCTTCAATGTAGATGTTTGACATGATGAATAGGCCTTGTTTGAACATGAATGGGATGAAGAAATTCAATTCCCACACTCAAAGCATTCAGTTGACTTTCAGTTGACTTGCATTGGTCCTTAGATGACCTGAAAATATTCTGATGAACTTGAGCCTCAACCACTTGGGGAATTTTCTCCAAAATGAACCTCTAGCTCATACAAGCTCAATATAATGATCACATGATCCATATCTCAATGGAAACCTCATCTCTTGCACAAAGGATTCACTTGAATTGCCTTGACCTGTTGACTACTTAAGCTGTAAGTAACAAAGGTTAATGACATATTTTTGTACATTTTGGTTAGTGATTAAAAGAAAAGCAATGATATACAAATGCAAGCAATGCCTGGTGATCCAAAACCACTCTCAAAGAGATCCCACCCACAGGGAAGGAAGGCAAGATGTCCAATGATCCTTGAGGCTATGCAATGCTATGATATGATGCCATGAGGGATCTTAGGGACAAAATTGGGGTCTTACAGATGCCCCTATTTAAGATCATTCTGGCCGGAGAAGTGAAGGTTAAAATCTTCGTCTCGACGCGGTAGAATGGGCTTAAATAACAACAATGAGACAAATTTTGGTCCCTAAGAGACCTCGTGATGCAAATGTATGAATGCAAAACAAACAAACTCTGTGGGGAATATGGGTCCACAAAGAAGAAAATCAGGAGAAAAGACAAATCCACAGGAATGATGCACTTCCTAATGGAACAGAGACTCTGACGGGACTCTTACGGGGATAAGAAAAAGAAAAGAACGCGTGAGCAGGACACGACTTGAAACTGGAGACTTTACTGGGGAGTAAAGGACTGACACTGGGGAAAAGGAGTTCCAAAGGGAAACACATCCGATGGAACGACTCAAGTTGACTCAAAGATGCGTGTGCTGGGAAATACACCAACACAGCAAGACTATCCACAAAGGATACTTCGGATAAAAATTCAGACTCAGGCTGGGGAAAGAGCTGACAAGACAACTCTGCCTGGAAAATGCATGTATTGGGGAAAACGCCAATACAGCACAGGGGAAAAAATCACAACAGAAATACTCCGATGGGGAACTCTATCAAAGACTCTCTAGGGGAAGCAAAGGGTGAGGTGTTACCGGTTACTGGGTAACAAGCTCAAAGAGACATGTGATCTGAACACCGGTTACTGGGTGAAAGAACAACACGCTCAGGAAGAATGAATATCTAAGACCGGTATAAGGGTGAGAGATATCAATCAACCAGAAACATCTGAGGAAGACCTGAAAAAGGTATATCAACTCAGGAAAATCTGACTCCACAGGGGACCAAGGTCATAATAGGGAGCAGAAAGGAAGGAACACCAGGGATACCGGTTACTGGGTATATAATAGGTGACCAACCAAAGCGTGAATTGGGGTTTACTTCCAAAACACTCATCATCCAAAAGGAGGGCTTGAAAAAAGAAAATCGACTTAAAGGATGGACATTCAACTCCGCAAAGGGAAAACGAATCTTACTCAATTGGGGAAGGACAAAAGGCTTCAACCAAAGAGTGCATGAGATATATTATCCATTACGGTCAGAACATGGATAGTATACTCGCATGGAAGGAACACCAGGGATACCGGTTACTGGGTATATAATAGGTGACCGACCGAAAACGTGAATTGGTTTTTACTGCCAAAACACTCATCATCCTGAAGAGAGCAAAACGCAAACTTGTTAAAGGATGGACATTCGATTCTACAAAGAATACGAATCTTACTCCGCTGGAGAGACAAATCAAAAGATTCTGACCAAGGAGTGCATGAGATATATTATCTATTACCGTCAGAACGTAGATAATATACTCGCATGGAAGGAACACCAGGGATACCGGTTACTGGGTATATAATAGGTGACCTACCGAAAAGAGGAACAATCGTTACCAACAACAACAGGGTAGACGAAAGATAACTCGTCGGGGATAAATTGCAAGCATACGACAATTATCCAGGAGACATATCACCGGTTACTGGGAGATACGCTCAAAAGGGGGTGGAAATGAATATTCGATTCCGCCAGGGAACACGAATCTTACTCAACTGGGGAAACACAACAGGCTTCGACTGAAGAGTGCATGAGATATATTATCTATTACCGTCAGAACGTAGATAATATACTCGCATGGAAGATTATCCACAACCGGTTACTGGGTTAATAAAGGATAAATCAACCGAAAAGAGAGGACATCGGGATACCAAAACTAGGTATATAATGATGACCGATCAAGGGGAGCAACAGACATTACCAACAAAAGGGTAAATGAAAGATGACTCACCGGGGATGCATTGATAAAAAAATCAAAATCCGGGGAACAAATCACTAGCAAACGGTGAAAGGACCCGCTGAGGATAAAATTGCTAGCATACGACAATTATCCACAAGAAGGAGGGAATATCGACATCGAATACTGGATGAAGATAACCACAAAGAGGGGATTACATCTACCGAATACTGGGTAGAAAAACACGGACGAGTAACCGTCATCAGTTAGGATGAACAACAAGGTTAACTCTGCACAAGGGGGGAAAATAGGATTTACAACTATCGAATACTGGGTAGAAGACCAAAGACTCAGCTGAGGATAAGCGAGTGATTGCCGATTACTGAGCAATTTATCCAACTATTCCACAAGGAAGCACAGACTCCGATATGGAGAAAAACAACAACATAGGATTTACAACTACCGAATACTGGGTAGAAAACCACAAAATCCGCCATCAACCAGGATGAACCACAAGGTTACCTCTGCTAGGGGATGAAAGTAGGATTTATAACTACCTATTACTGGGTAGAAGACCACAAAGATAGGACTTACAACTACCGGTTACTGGGTAGAAAACCACAAACTATGTTGGAGAGCAAGAAAATAGGATTTACAACTACCGAATACTGGGTAGAAAACCACAAAGGATAGGACTTACAACTACCGGATACTGGGTAGAAGCCAAAAACTCCGCTGAGGATAAAGTGAATGATTGCCGGTTACTGAGCAAATATTCGTTTATTCCACAGGGAAGCACAAGAGACAGTCACAAAGAAGCCAATTTAGGATCAATCCAAAAAGGCAAACTGAATCAAGACTCGTCCTAATGAGGAAAGAACTCAAAAGGGAAAACCCATCCCAATATATGTGTTGGGAGGAAACGGAAACAACCGTCGTCCACGAGGATATATCTCAGTGGGGTGCAGAAGGAATGACAAACACTTTCTGCTTAAGGGGCTGACTCTATATTGAGAGGTTAGACACCCGACATCTGCTTGGGGAGATCTACTGAGGAGATCTATATCACCAATTAGCAGGAGACAACAAACAAAAGATATATGGCAAAAATGCAACATGAATATCTGAATGTTATGAGTATGCATGAATATGCGTGATTTATGTTTGATGAATGTTGACAAAACAGACATTTCTAACACAAACAGACCCAGGGAACAAACGCCCGGTACTACACCACAGGAGAGAAATCCAGGATCACCGGAGAATAACCAATTCTGCCGGGATCAAAGACAACAAGGATCATCTGCAAGGGATGAATCATCAGTGTCAGCTGGGAAAGAGGAGCTCACTGCACAAGCGAAAACTGCCACGAAAGCAACTCCAAGCAACTTCACTGGGGAAGACCCATCTGAAGGAGATAAGATCACACAAATAGATCCTGCCACACAAGCAACTCTACTGGGATCGGAGATATCAGGAAATCACCAAATCTCTGCAGGGGAGGAATCATCACAAATACAGTCCACCATGCCACCAATCTACTGGGGATTTATCTGAGGAAGAGAAGGAGAACTGGGGATCAACCACCAAATACTGAACCTTCCAAAAGGAAAACCGCAACTGCTGAGGAGGAAAGAATCACTGCTCTGCTGAAGGGAGGGGAGGTGAAAACCTCAACAAGCGCTCTGATGGGGAGGAGTCCTAACAAAGGCTCTGCTCAACAAAAAAAACTGTTCGGGAGAAATCCCAACAAATACCATGCTTGGGGAAAATCTCAACAGAAGCTCTGCTTGGGGAGAAACCCCAACAACAGTCTGGAGAAAGAGGATACAATCATGCCAGGAATATGAACAAATGTCTTACCCTATTGGAAATCATGCCACCCTTGGGAGAGCACTGAGAAATTCTTAAGTATCCTTTCATCATTTTGAATGTTCACTTTGTTTAAAAACAATTTTGAAAAATTTGTTTGTTTAAAACAATGACATTTTATCAATTAAAAACATGCAAAACATTTGTCGAATTGAAACAAATAAGAGTGCAAATAATTGGATAAAAGCTCAAATTGATTTGATGGAATGGTAGCCTGCAAATGGCAAGACTCCATAGATCTGTACAAATTTGAAATCGGTGATATATATTGGAAGAGGGCTACATTGAACATAATGACCATTTCTCTACCAATTTGAATCCGATGTATTTGATGCTTCAGTTGACGATGACTGAGCGAGAATCTCTGACAAAAAGACAGTTGTGAAATAAAAAGTCTTGTCTGGATACAGTTACTTGCCAAATCCCTAATTTTTGCCTAAATTGCCCCAGGGTGAGGTACTCAATCTAGCGGGATTCAAATTCATTTTTTTATGTCTCTAATTTTTGCCTGGATCGCCCTTTCGGGTTTTCAATCCACCGAGACGCTCATTTTTGCCTAAGCCGCCCTTTCGGGTTTTCAACTTAGCAAGCTATTCTGTTTTTCTTTTTTTAGGCAAAGTATTTCTTGACTACATCTGAATTCACAGGACGAGTGAAATCCTCCCCATCCATAGTTGTGAGCATCAAAGCACCGCCTGAAAAGGCTCTCTTGACAACATATGGACCCTCGTAGTTTGAAGTCCCCTTGCCCCTGGAATCGGGCGCGAAAGACAAGACTTTCTTGAGCACGAGGTCACCTTCTCGGAATACACGAGGCTTGACCTTCTTATCGAATGCTTTCTTCATTCTTTGCTGATATAACTGACCATGGCACATGGCAGTCAATCGTTTCTCTTCGATCAAATTCAGTTGGTCGTAACGACTCTGGATCCATTCAGCATCAGTCAACTAGGGATTTGAGGGTATACTTTCTTTTTTCCTCTTTTTTTGATCTTTTTTTTTTTATTATTTTGATTTTATTTTTCACCCCTCTTTTTTTTATTACATTTGTAATGCCCCAGTTTGACTGTTGCTGGGTTCTTGAGATGCAGCTGAATGATCTTCTTTTCATTGCTCAAGTGCACGGGAAATCTCGTCAAGAATCCCTTCAACATCATCTTCCTCTGCTTCGAATACAAGGAATCCAAAATTGGGAGATGGCGTTGGATCATTATGTTCAATGGGTTTAGAATCAACCTGCATAATAATTTTGAATATAAAAGCTTTTAGAAATCAAACCAAGCAATCATTATGCAGATGAAAAGATTGCTTTTATTCTTGTTTTTAAGGTTTTTTTGTGATCACCAATTTCATGCAAAAAGCAAAAAGTGAAAACAAATGGAAAAACAAATGTTTAACATGAATTTATTGAATGAAATATCATTGTATAAATGATGCCAACAATGTCATCACTTCTCCTTTTAGCATGGGAGAAGGGTTTTTAAACAAAGTGAATCATTACTCTGACTTATGAATGACCGTAGGAACATCCACAGCGACCCAATTGTGGCAGATCCCGCCAGGGATGACAAAATTGTCAGATTCCTCTGCATCTTCTTCCAGAGTAGCAGCAGCTTCGTTAGCTTGATCGGCGTGGATGAAACCTCCACTCTTGAACAGTCCTTTGTCGTTGAAGACCCCAGAAGAATAGCCAATGCCAGCCCGGGACTTGTTGTCTTCAAGCTCGATCATTTTTCCTAAACCAGCAACTGCACCGCATTCAATGGCCAGTTTCGCATCACGATAGGAAGCAAATGAAGGAGTTCTCTTCTCAACAGGCTCGGCTATAGATAAAGCTTGGAAAGGAGTTCCAACTTCATCCTCAGCATCAATGTATGAGAAAGAAGACAGGTGGCTAACCAGGAGAGCCTTTTCTCCCCCTACCACAACCAGTTTCTTGTTCTTGACGAATTTCAGCTTCTGGTGTAGGGTGGATGTCACGGCGCCAGCCTCATGAATCCATGGTCTACCAAGGAGACAACTATAAGATGGGTGGATATCCATAACCTGAAAGGTGATATGGAAATCACTTGGTCCAATCTTGATTGGGAGGTCAACTTCCCCAATCACAGTCTTACGCGACCCATCAAAAGCTTTCACAACAACTTCACTCTGCCTCATGGGAGGCCCTTGATATGACAATCTAGAGAGAGTGGTCTTCGCCAATACATTCAAAGATAACCCAGTGTCCACCAGCACGTTGGACATGGCGTCGTTCTCGCAATTCATGGATATGTGTAAAGCCATGTTGTGGTCTCTTCCCTCCTCAGGGAGATCAGAGTCACAGAAACTCAAAGTGTTGCAAGCAGTAATGTTTGCAACAATGCTGTCAAACTGTTCAATTGTGACATCATGATCAACATAAGCCAAGTCCAAAACTTTCTGCAGAGCCTCCCTATGCGGTTCTGAATTCAGAAGCAAAGATAACACGGAGATTTTGGACGGCGTTTGTAGAAGCTGGTCTACAACGTTGTACTCACTCTTCTTGATGAGCCTTAGCATCTCATCACAGTCTTCATTCACAATGCCACTAGGGCCAACAAAAGAAGTAGGAGTCTTTTGTACAGAGGAGGATTTAACAACAGGTGCCGGGTTCGGAGGATTCACAGCATTCCCCACCGGACGCTCAACAGAGTCAGCAGCAGCCTGAGGCTTCGGGGGTGCAGAAAACATACGACCGCTGTAACACCTCAAAATTTGCCCTCCTCTCTTGGGACTAGCTTAGCATATTGCATTTCATTTTGTAGGACATTAGGCATTACATATTTGCATATCATGTGAGAAATGACCAAGTCATCTGTCAACCATAAAAAGTCAACTGAGGGCTAGGAGATGGAAAAATGGTTTGAGACACTTCATTCATGTCCAAAAGAGGTTTATTCATCATGTCAAACATCTACCTTGAAGATTTTGAAGCCAGATCAAGAGTTTCCCAAATGGAAAGTGACATGTAATTTGAAAGTTTAAAAAAAAATGGCAAGTTTTAGACCAACTTCAACTTAACTTTCCAACATCAAAGAGGCTTCAAATGAAATTTTGTTGAACATGAAAGTTGTAAATCTTTCTCTCCCATTTCCAAAAAGTCCAAGATCATGAGAATCGGATGAACGGTTGAGAAGTTATGATCAAATCGTTGTCAGGTGTGCAGGGCCAAAAAGTGCTATGTATCGATCCATACGAGTTATGTATCGATCCATGCAAGGCAAAAAATGCTATGTATCGATCCATACGAGTTATGTGTCGATCCATACTGTTAAAAAGTGCTATGTATTGATACATACAAGTTATGTATCGATCCATACTGTTAAAAAGTGCTATGTATTGATACATACAAGTTATGTATCGATCCATACTGTTAAAAAGTGCTATGTATTGATACATACGAGTTTTGTATCAATACATAACTCTGTTTTGAGCTCTCATACAACACTGTTCACGTCCATATTACTTCATGCACCACTAATTTTCAAGTTTTGTCAAAACACCTCATTTTTGCCATACACCTTGTTTTCACTTAATTTCAACTTAACTTTGCTTAATTTTGATTAAGAGTGGATTAGCACATCATATATATACTAAATCATAACAGAATTTGGGAGGTTAACCACAATTCACAAATTTCAGATCTGAAAATTTTTCTCTCAAACATTCTCTCCATTTTTCTCATAATTCTTCAAAGCAACTTGCATTTTCCTTGCCAAATTCACCATCTAGGATCATCATAGAGCAAGCTGCAAGTAAGGTTCGTTGTGCTGAATTCGTGGAAGAAAAGTGCAGTTCATGTTCATGAAGATGCAAATGGAGCTTCTGTTTTGAGCAAGATCTAGATCCAGTCAAGCCTCGAATACTTCATCAATCTTCATTTCAAGCGCTGTGGAGTAGATTTGAACTATTACAAGCTGCAGATCGTGTGAAATCAGAGGTTCTGCACTTCAAGAGGTCACAATTCGATTCCCTTAGTTTTAAAATCTATTATGATGTTATTGTAGATCTTAGTATGCTGATGAGTTTGAGCTTTGAATCGTGTGAATCTGTGCCACATTGAGTGAGATATGTTAGTTTGAATTTTTGGTGATGATTCTTGTTTCATTCGATTCGTGCATATGTGATGTGTTTTTGATGAAATAATTATGGATTCTTGATGCCTGATGAATGATCTTTACAATGATATGCTTAATTGTAAATTCTGGAGAAATTATTCATTGTGTTCTTGTTGGTGTACTGTTCATGCGCGCGAGCTAGAGGTAGAAGATGATCCAGGTGTTTTGGCCACGGTTTTCTTATTTGCACACACTACGCTTTTCTGTTTCCTAAAGTTTCATAAAACCGTTGCCTTAAGTTTGCTAGGGTTTTGTTTTAATTGATGCATGCGCGCGTCCATGAAGGTTTCTGATTGGCCAGGCTTTTGTTTTAGTGAAACGCAGCGTACAGGAGAGGCGCCAACTTCACAATTCAATTTAATTCAAATATAATTCAATTAATTCTTTTTTCATTTCAATTTTTATTTCATTTCCATTTGCATCTTTGAAAAATCATAATAAATCAAAAAATGATCCAAATCACATGGGGATTTTTGCTATGGTTTTCTCTTTTCCTCTAGTTTTTTATCAGCATGATAATCAAAGTTGTACCTGGCCTGGATTTAATTTTGCCTAGGATTCTTGTACATGTATGCATTTTGACATTGCTTTTCCTTTTCCTTTGTGAAATAATGAGTTTTAATCCAATGCTTCTAGAAATTTTCATGATGAAACTAGATTCATTCCTTGACATTTTGGTGTTGATTTGGTATTTTTATCAATTATCATTTCTGTTTTATGATTGTTCTAAGTTGGTGTGACAATTTGTGTCACACCTTTTGATGTTCATCTTGTGCTATGTGTTTACCCTATCAAATGATGCTCAATTGTTCTGATTTTTGCATGCTGATCATATGAGATGTCTTGAATATGTATGAATTTTTCCAGATTTTTGTGAATCATTTCTGATCTAATTGAGATTTATCTTTCTGGTTGATCACATGTGGACTTTAAAATTGTCTTGAACTTAGAATGATCATGAAATGCATTTGGTAAATGATATGAATGTGAGACTTTTTGCTATGTGTCAATAATTGTTTGAAGTTTCATCATGTCAAATTTCAGCTTCTGTTTTGAATTATTTCTCCCTCTTTGACCCTAGGCCTTGCCCTAGTGGTTTGTTGCTTATGTTTGAGCTTTGTTTTCAGGTTAAGAAGTACATGGCCATAAGAGGATTGATTCATTTGCTTGAATCGGATTATGTGGTTGATGTTGACTAATCTTGACTTGTTTTGTAGGTGGCTCTTAGCTCATTTGAGTTGAGCTTGTGTCTTGCACATTGTTGCATTGCTTGTTTGACTGTGTACTGTTGACTGTTGACTTTTGATTGTCTGTTTGACTCTTTGACTTGTATACTGACTGAGTTAGATTGTTTTCAGGTACATAAGTTGCTTAAGTTCACTTTGAACTTGCTTTTGCTTGGTTGCTTAACCAATTAGGTATAACCTCTCTTCTTCATGTAGTCTGGAAGACCTGGCCTGTTATGTGGCCATGCACCTGTCTGAAGTCCTCCTTAAGAGGCAATGTCTTTGTGTGTTTAATTTTGTGCTAAGCAGGAAAAGTCCTTTGATAAGGCAATTGGCAGATAGAAGAGATGTGTAGTCCATCTCCTGCTAGTCAGTGTGTCATCCCTTTGCTCACATAACATGTTGATACATTGTGGATCTTAACCCAAGATCTTATAGAGTCTAATCCTTGTGGAGAAGAGTTCCAACTTTCTGAACTCCCACACCTTCTATTATTCAATGCTCTCCCTGACCAGGGATAAGAGCCATGAGGCACACCCCTCATCTCCATTTCATCTGCTTCACCCTAACTCTCAATGTTAGGGTTAAGAGCTAACATCACCCTGATACAGTGGCTTGTTTGTCGAGGTTGACATGACCCCTTGACTAAAGCCTAACCCTGTGTGAGCCCACTTTGTTTGTATATAGTGTGTGCTAACTGTGTGTATGCTTGCTCTTGTGTTTGTATTGCTTTGCTTGTGCTGCTTAGGATAGCTTGCTCCCTGTGCAAGTTAGCTAGAAACCTTAACCTAGGACCATGGTGAATTTGCATGATAACTATTAGGCTCGAGTTAGTCTCCCTTCTAGTATGTCATTTCCCAGTCTCTGGTTAGGTTAGAAGTCCTTTTTCCCTGTTAAGGGGAACTACGTCGCCCTGATCCTCATACCAGATGAGGTACGTAGGCAGGAGATCGTACGAGATCTCTCCGGGCACCCTTTTTCTTTTTTGTGTGTGTTTGCTTGACAGTTATTAGGCTCGAGTTCCCGACTCCCTATTAACTTGCTTGTTTGTTAACCTTTTTGTGGGTGTTAGGATATGGATGTAAGACCAGCGATTGGCAGTCCGTATCCTATCGGTGTTTGTTGTGTGGAGTCCGACATAAGTCCAGCGATTGGCAGTTGGTTTCCTGAGTGTGTTTGTTGGTTCGGAGTCTGATGTAAGTCCAGCGATTGGCGTTCGGTTTCCATGTTTGCCTATTTGTGTGGAGTCTGACGTAAGTCCAGCGATTGGCAGTCGGTTTCCTGCGTGTGTTTTGTTTCGGCGTGCGTGAGCCGAACTACGGTAGCTCTGATTCTCATTCTAGATGAGATACGTAGGCATAGGATACGATATCCTAGCGAGCCCTTTCCCCTCTTCTTCCATCTGTGTTTTATTCTAGTGTGTGTGTGCATTCTTTGAGCAGTGTTTAGCAACCTTATTCTATTCTTTCTGAGCGTGGATCCCGTCGAGTACGACGGACGTGAGGGGTGCTAATACCTTCCCCTTGCGTAACCGACTCCCGATCCCATCTTTCTCTGGTCGCGAGACCATGTCATTTCCAGGTTTACTTCGAGCGTTTCCTTTCCCTCTTTGGGATAAATAACGCACGGTGGCGACTCTGTTTGTTTTGTTTTTTCCCGCCGGTTGTTTTTCACGGATGCGACAACCGCTACGGGTCAATCCGCTCACATCAGCTATATTCACAACAGATGGAGAAGGCAAGGGCACTTCTTTCCCATCTTCAACAGCAACGACATTATAGCGGAATGGAATTGCTTTATCAGATGAATAAGGCACAGGGCCGGCAGGCTTGATAACCAGAGCAGGAGAAACCTTCTGCTTGCTACCATCGTATCGAATGACAACAGGCTCAGGGATCCTAAACACCGGAGAAATCACATTAACCTCTGGCTCATCTTCATCAACATTCCTGTTCTGAAGAATCTCAATAGTCCCATCATCCAGCAATTCCTGCAGGTCTTTCCGCACTTGGCGACAGCCTAGACGGTTGATAGAGCAGATACGGCATTTGTCATGGTCGTGCTCCAGATGACTGTAATCACACAGTAGACAATGCAACTCAACAAGAGACTGTCGAATATGGCTAACATATTTGACCTTGTACTTGCCAGGGCATCCCTGGACCATGTTAACTGACTTCCCATGCTCGGGCAATGGGTTCTTTGTAACATTAGGACCTGAGTCTTCAAAGCTCAGAATACCGCATCTCATAAGGTCTTGGACCTGAGTCTTCAACGGAAAGCAGTTTTCCACATTGTGGCCCGGAGCACCAGAGTGGTAAACACAATGCTGATCAGGCTTATACCACCACTGAGGGTTAGCAGGTATAGCGGGAGGATCCCTGGGAGTAATCAATTTCCGCTCTATCAAAGAGGGATACATCTCTGCATATGATACAGGAATCGGATTAAAAGTGATCTTCTTCCTTTCATAACTCGTACTAGCTGGATTACTGTTGTTGCGAGGCTGGTAGGCCTGCTGTTGAGGGCGATGATGTTGTTGATACTGTTGATGTGATTGTTGATTATTATGCTGCTGATGATGATATTGCAGATTGTCACGGAAAACAGGTGCTACATGAGCCACCTGGTGCTGGTTGCTGGCTGAACGCACAGGCTTCCTCCTCACGGAGGGTCTTCTGGGTTTAACATGGGATTGCACAACATGTGCCTCTCCATCTTTCTTCTTAGCAAATGCTCCATATCGCTTGCTAGAAGAGCCTTCGTCCTTGGTCAGTCGTCCTTCACGGACTCCCTCCTCTAGACGCATCTCTATGTTCACCATCTCGGTGAAATCAGAAGGAGAGCTAGCAATCATCCGCTCGTAATAAAATGAACTCAAGGTCTTCAGAAAGATCTTGGTCATTTCCTTCTCTTCCAGCGGAGGAGTAATCTGAGCTGCCAGCTCTCGCCACCTCTGGGCATACTCTTTGAATGTCTCTTTGTCCTTCTGGGACATGGCCCTGAGCTGATCCCGATCGGGAGCCATATCCACATTGTATTTGTATTGCTTGACGAAGGCTTCGCCAAGATCATTGAAGGAATGGATGTTTGCACTGTCCAAACTCATATACCATCACAGTGCAGCACCGGACAGACTGTCCTGGAAATAATGAATGAGTAGCTGATCATTATCCGTTTGAGTAGACATTTTCCTGGCATACATAACCAGGTGGTTGAGAGGGCAAGTGTTCCCCTTGTACTTCTCAAAGTCTGGGACCTTGAATTTGACAGGAATTTTCACACCGGGAACTAAACAGAGCTCAGCAGCAGACTTGCCGAACAAATCCTTTTCTCGAAGGGTCTTCAATTCCTTGCGGAGTTCAAGAAATTAGTCATTCATCGCGTCCATCTTCTCATGAACATCTGGGCCCTCAGACGGCTCAGAATGATAGATGGTGTCGTCTACCCTGGGAACGGTATGCACGACAGGAGGAGGCACAACAATGACCGGGCTAGATGCCGGCATGGAAGCAAACGTTAGCGCAGGAATATCAGGCACAAAGCCAGGAGGCATCCCCCACGGAAACTCGGGCGGCATGGATGTTGGCACGAAATGGGCATTGGCAGCTGGCACTGTCGAAGAAACAACCTCAGAGATAACAGTCCTCTGGGGAGGAGTTGCAGGTGTTGGAGACGGCTGATTCTGAGCAGCTAGGAAAGACTCCATCAAAGCACTCAGTCTGGCGACTTCCTCCTTGAGCTCACGGTTCTCTTGCTCGAGATGATCCATCAATCTTGCAGAGTTGGCTCTGGTGTAGTACCGATGAGTCAGCTTGTCTTCAAAATAAATGAAGAGCACATAGTTAGACCAAAAGACCAGAGGCTGAGAACAACACCTGCTTATGCAAATGATGCATGCAATGCTCGTGCATATGATTTGTTTTTATTTTCGAAGGAACTTTAGGGTATTATTTGCAAATTTTGAATATTAAGCATTTATCGCATATGGAAAATATCTCATCAAATATATTTGAGAAAAAGAAGTACAGTATTGTCAATCATTACAAGAGAGAAGGAAAATAAACATCCTATGGATCCCTAGAAGCTCGGGATGCCGGAAGATAAGTTGCACGAAGCCTCTTAACCTCTCTCTCATATGCTGCTTCCATATCCGCTTTCTCTTTGGCGAGTCTGTCATACCTCCTTTTCCAGAACTTGGAAGACTGAGGAAGTAGAGAAGTCCATGCATCGTTAGGATCATCAATGACCTGATGCTCGAGGAACTCGATCAGAGCATCCTTCTCCTTAAGCTGTTGAAGCAACTCTTCTCTTTCACGGATCCAGGCACGTGAAAGGTCTTCGTCTCTCAACTCCTCTACGCCTTGATTAGGGAGGGTTGAAGGCCCAACCGCAACCAAAGGTGTAGGTCTCGGATAGTCATAAGGCATGAGATACTCGGATGCTCTCTTCCTCACCCAAGTAGTATACGGCTCCAAAGCTATGCAATTCTTCGGACCCAACTCACTTCTACCCTTCTTGTGAATCTTGCGCCAAGCGCGGACCATCCTTGCTTTCAGGCCTTGGGGATCTTTAACCTCCTGAAAGAACACACCTTCTAACAGAATGTTATTAGGTTTATCCTTTAGGGGGAACCCAAGCTGACGTCGTGCTAACACAGGGTTGTAGCTAATTCCACCACATGTACCGAGAAGAGGCACATTGGAGAATTCACCACAAGAGTCAATGATCTGGACACCATCATATGCACGATCATACCAAGAGATATCATCATTAGTGAGAGACATGAGTCTCGTATACCACCGTAGACATCCCTTGTTCTCCTTGAAAGCGACCGTCTGAGGTAAGTGAGAAATAAACCACTTATATAACAGAGGCAAAAAACACACAATAGCGCCACCACCCTTTGCATTCCTCAGGTGCAAAGAGAAATAGGTATCACCCAACAGAGTCGGAACGGGATTAAGAGCAGAGAAGATCCTAATAGCGTTCACATCCATAAATTTGTCGATGTTGGGGAACAATACCAATCCATAGATGAGAAGCACAAATATGGCTTCAAAGGCATCCTCACTGATGGCCTTCCCATACACGGTAGCTTGAGCGATGAGGAACTCAGAAGGGAGACCTTGAATTCCACCTTTGGTAGTCATATGGGCTTTAACCAAGGATTCATCTATGTGCAACATGTCAGCTATCTCTTGAGAAGTAGGAATACTCTCCAAGCCACTGAACGGCAACTGATCCAGGATAGGAATACCCACAAGATGAGCATACTCCTCAAGGGTAGGCAATAGCTGAAAGTCTGGAAAAGAGAAGCAGTGATACAGAGGATCATAGAACTGCACCAAAGTACCCATCAGCCCTTCGTCAACCTGAGTAGTCAGAAGAGGCAGAAGCTTCCCATAACGAGCTTTGAAACCCAAGGGATCTAGTACTAGGATGTTAGATTCCTTAACTCTTTCAGATCGGGTTGTCTGAAGTTGTACTTCTTTGTATGCCTTTTTTGTCTTTCCATATCTGAAAATTTTGCAAATAAACCCCTTAAGTTCCTTGAAAAATTTCTTTTTATCTGATGATATGGATGCAGATGAATGCATGAATGCATGAATGCAACAATCACACTCAAGGATCAAGCAAAGCACACCAGACAAAGGTCATGGGATGGTTCATATTATCCCTAATATCAATCATCCATTTTGGTGGATTATGGTTTTCACCTTATCGATACCCAAGTTCCATTGATATTAACGATATATGAACGGCTCAACCATCCTTAATATCAATCATCCATTTTGGTGGATTCTGGTTTTCACCGTATCAACACCCAAGTTCCATTGATATTAACGATAGTTGAACGGATCAACCATGAATCACGGGTTTGTTGTGAGTCACGAGCATGGAGTCTCGGTTAAGAACCACCCAAAGGGAGTGTACTATGGTTTAAACCGGCCGAACATGTTCTACCAGAGGTTCCCATAGTCATCATCCCATCTTTCGAATATTATCGGAGGAACGAATACACGTATTCCAAAAATATTCTCAAGAGAGACTCTTATGAGTGTAGTATCGCGTAACAATTGCATCAAATCTGACATTTGAACGACCTCCGCACTACATCCTAAAAATAGGCCAAGATGGGCTTGGTAAACTAAGGTCCTTGGCTTCTAGAGTCTATGTTGAAAGAATAATGTCTAACCACAAATAACTCGTGTGACATTATTAATCCAACATGACCTCCACCAAGTGAATGGACTCGCAAGTCAACTTGCTAAGGAATAACTCCACACAAGTCGACGAGACTATGCCATTCTCCTATCATAAGGTGCACTCGAGTTCGGTTATAGAACTCATCTCACAGAGATCACCAAAGCAAGCAAGCAATTGATATATCAAGAAAATCAATCATTACAAACAATACAGTAATCCCAAATTGTACAAAAATATGTCATAAACAATAGACAATATGATACAACAAAGTGTGAAAAGTTGGCAAACCCACTAGGAAGAACTTCCCCAGCAGAGTCGCCATTTTTCTATAGCGGTGTATTCATCGCTTTTAGATTTATTGACTAAATCAAAAGCAAAGCATACAAAGATAGAGTCGCCACCGCACTTCTATTTATCCAAAGGAATGGCTAGAAAGCGAACAAAAGCCTAAGAAGTTTTGCAAAGAAAACTAATAAAAGGGGTACAGAGATCTGGGTAAGGGGGTAATTGTGCAAAGGGAAGGTGTTAGGCACCCAATGCATCCTAGGTACTCCTAGGGAACCCTTTTCACAACTTGTTGTATCAGGTTATTGTTTATGAAAATGTTTACTGTGCAAACATGAGGGAAGAGGGGAGAAAAGAATGTACAAGTTTATTATTTTTGTGTTTGGATGGATGAACCCATTGCCTACGTACCTTTCATGAAAGATAAGGATCAAAATACCGTAGTTCGGCTAAAAGATTTCCAAAAAGTGAGTGGATTGATTTTAAACAAAAGCCTTAAGGTCTTTCATTATCAAAGGGAGAACACTCAACCTGAACCAACAATCCACCATGTGAGAACAGCTTCAACATGCTAGTGAGGGGTTAACCCTATAATAAGCATGGAAGTCTTACAATTCAATCACTAAGGATGCGGTGAGATTTACATCAACCACTATGATAATTCAGATCTATAGCTAATGCATGAAAACTTGATTAACAAGTGGACAAGGGCCACAAAAGCAATTGAGTGAGTTGGATTAACCAATTAGAATTATTCACAAAATGAAGTCAAAGTTGACATTAAAGTTCATTCACAATGAGTATTAATGAAAAGAGATTTTGAAAATCAGAGGCTTAAGGCCTAGGTTTCTAGTTTTGAAAACAAGTGAAAATGTTTGCACAAAAGTTTTCTGGTTTTGGTTAAGGATGAAAACAAGGTTCAAGGTTAAGCACAAAAGTTTTCTGGTTTTGGTTAAGGATGAAAACAAGGTTCAAGGTTAAGCACAAAAGGGATAAGGGACAAAGCCACAAGTAGGAGTTGCTTTCTCCAGATCATAGAAATGATCCAAGGAAGTTCCTTTGGAATTAGGCAACACAAAGCAATAAGCAAACAAGCAATCAAAGGAGCAACAAAACTGGAAATGGATTGCCAATCAATGGTCTTACGTCCAACTCCGAAAATAAATGGGAAACAGAGTGCCAATAAATGGTCTTACGTCCAACTCCACAAAGCAACATGGGAAACAGATGGCCAATCAATGGTCTTACATCTAACTCCACAAGAGAAACAAAATAGGAAACAGATAGTCAATCACTGGTCTTACATCTGACTCCACAAGAGAAGCAAAATAGGAAACAAATAGCCAATCAATGGTCTTACATCTGACTCCACAAAACAAAACAAGACAGGAAATGAAGTGCCAATCAATGGTCTTATATCCAGCTCCCCAAAAGGAACAGGAAATAGATAGCCAATCAATGGTCTTACATCTGACTCCTCAAACAAAACAAATAACAAATGCAAAGCAAACATATGAATGATGCACAAATAAGCAAACAAGCAATCAATTATCACACAATATACACAACCAAAAGGCTCATACAAGGCTGGGCTTTAGTCAAGGGGTCATATCAACCTCGACAAACAAGCCAGATATGTAAGGGTGTTTAGGCTCTTAACCACTGACATTGACCGTCAGGGTGAGCAGATGAAATGGGAGATGAGGGTTGGACCTCATAGCTCTTAACCCTGGCCTGGGTGAGCTTGAATCAAAGAAGGTGTGGGAGTCCAGAATGAGGAACTCTATTCCACATGACTGACTCTATATACAAGATCTTGGGTGTTTATTCAAAATGCATCAGCACGTAGTGCGAGCCAGATGAAAGACTCAACTGAATAGCAGGGGATTGATTGCAAATCCCTTCTATCTGCCAATTGCCTCTTCACTTAGGAGGACTTGAAGTACATGGCACAAATATAAACAATCACATACATTGCCTCTTAAGGAGGACTTCAGCCAAATGCCTGCCAAACAGAAATGACAGGGCTTCCAGACTACATGGAGTTAGAGAGGTTACCTAAGTGGTATACAAACCACAAGCAAAGCAAAGCTCAAGTAATGAGCTTAAGCGGCTAAGGTACCTGTACGAAAAGCTAAAACATTAGTAGGATATTCAGACAAACAACCAACAGATAACAACAGTAAGACATTCCCATATGTACAACATGTAAGCCATAAGAGGCAAACACTCAAGTGAGTTAGCCACCAAAGGACCTACAACACAATCAAAATTAGTTAAACAAAGTAAATTGCATCTCAAGCAAGGAGATCACATCATCCATTAGAACTAATTGCTTGAACCTGAAAGGCAAAGCTCAAATTGTGAGTACAAACCCCTAGGGCAAAGCCTAGGGTCAAAGGCAAAGCAAAAAGTCAAAACAGCAACCAATATTCAACATGAAGCTCATTTAAACAAGTGAGAACATGTCCTAAAAAGGACCAAGTCTAAGGCATCAAGCAAAGTCATTATATGAGCAAGATATGGCAAAGGCAATTACAAAGCACACAATTGGTCATTAAGAATGAAAATTCCATATTAAAACAGAAATGAATCAAACAATCATGAAAATTTTTATGTGCACACAACATGTCAAATACAATCAACATGCCAAAAATTAGAATCAACAGAACCCAATTGACCTAGAAATGAAAATGCACAAGTATGACATCATTTTGTGTGACACACATTGTCACACCAAACATCCATGTGCCTAAAACAGAGATGGAAAATGATAAAAATGCACAACCAAGCCTCAAAAATCATGTAACATGTTAGGAATCAGCATACCAAATTTCAAATCAATTGGCCAATGTATGAGCATTTCACAATAGAATGAATGAAGCATGTCACATTTACATACATATCCAAAGAAGCCAACACAATTAAAATTCCAGAAATGATAAAATCATGAAATCAGCATCACAAAATAATAGACATCCATATGAACATGTAGCAAAAAATTGGAAGTGATTTGGATTAAATTTCAATTTGTTATGATTTTTGGAAGTTGGAGAAAATATTGAAATAATGTGAAATTAATGTTGAAAATGGAATTTGCAATGAAAAATGGAAATGCAACATATGAGGATCGAACCAGGCATCACCAAAACATGGTCGTTTGGACTAAGGCAATCAAAAGGAAAATGAAATGCGCTCGCTGGGAATCGAAGCGAAGTGCGTATCAAAACGCTGCACTTCAATTATTGAGTTGGCGCTCAGTCATCAAGTCAATGCGCATGTGGAATTGGTCAAGCGAGCGATAGCCAATCATCTGGACAGCAGGACGCTCGTGTGGATGTACACGGGGACAAAACCCTAGCGAAAACCACCAGTTGCAGACGGTGGCTATAGCGGTGGTTTCCACCGTCTTCTTCATGAAGACGGTGGTGCTACAGTAGCTTCACAAAAAAATTCTCCAGAAACAGGCATAGCATACATGGTTCGAAAGCTCATTCAATGAGGAACACAGATCGAGTATTATCTAGGCCTAATTCTCAATGAATCAAGAGAATCGAACAAAAACATTATTGCACACAAACTTTCAACTCAGCATAACTCAGTCAATTCTCAACCATTTTTCATGAATTTTATATCAGCATGCTCAGCATGAATAGATCTACAACATTATGTGCATAAAATGGAGAATTAAGATGTTCGAAATCCTAACCTCTTAAAGAGAAGAATGAGGAAACAAGCGATTCAAGCTCCAAAAGTGTCCAGGTCCACTCCTATATTGATGTTATGAAGCTTTATGTGTGAATTGAAGCTTGGCACGACCTAGATCTAGCTCAAATGGCAGTTTCCATCTTCTTGTTCTTGAGCTTGCACAGCTTGATTTTTGCTCGAATTCTTCAAATAAATGCTTGGATCTTCATCAACAACATTCAACAAACCAGATTATGCAAGAAAATTACTATGCTATGTGAAGAATTTTCAGATTTGGATTGAGAGAAAAAAATGGAGGGAAAAAGTTTGAGATCTAGAATGTGATGTTATGAACAATTCTATTATGATTAAGGCTTTATACTATGTGTTAATCACTCTGAAAAATTAATTAGGCAATGGTTAATGGAAGATTAGTGAGAATGAGGTGTATGACCAAAATTGGAAAAGTGAGGTGCATGACAAATTGTACACGTGAACAGTAGCATGTGCATGTGTATTTTCACTTAAAATCCTCTTATGCACATAATTGGATTGGTATTTTGTTCATATGATGCACCAATTTTAAATTTGGCATTTTCCCTCCAAAATTCACTTGAATGAACAAATGATTATGTGATGAAATTTCATGCAACGCAATGTGGGATTTGGAAATTATAGGTCATGAGAAGAAATATGCAAAAAGAGGGACTCATTTTGGAGCTTTGGATCAAAAGTTATGGCTTGTTGAAGTTCCATGCACACTTGGTAATCATTTGATCATAACTCCTCAACCATTCATCAGATGCTCATGATCTTGAACTTTTTGGAAATGGGAGAGAAAGATCTTCAACTTTCATGTTGGATAAAAATTCATTTGAAGCTTCTTTGATGTTGGAAAGTTGAGTTAAATTTGGACCAAAAACTTGCTATTTTTGGAAACTTGAAATTATAGGTCACTTTCCATTTTGGGAAACTTTTGTACTGGCTTCAAATTCTTCAACGTAGATGTTTGACATGATGAATAGGCCTTGTTTGAACATGAATGGGATGAAGAAATTCAATTCCCACACTCAAAGCATTCAGTTGACTTTCAGTTGACTTGCATTGGTCCTTAGATGACCTGAAAATATTCTGATGAACTTGAGCCTCAACCACTTGGGGAATTTGCTCCAAAATGAACCTCTAGCTCACACAAGCTCAATATAATTATCACATGATCCATATCTCAATGGAAACCTCATCTCTTGCACAAAGGATTCACTTGAATTGCCTTGACCTGTTGACTGCTTAAGCTGCAAGTAACAAAGGTTAATGACATATTTTTGTACATTTTGGTTAGTGATTAAAAGAAAAGCAATGATATACAAATGCAAGCAATGCCTGGTGATCCAAAACCACTCTCAAAGAGATCTTGTAACACCCTTCTACCCAAACGACATATTTAAATAGATTATCAGAGTACACATGTAGAAGAGTTTACATTTCCTTACAACATAACAAATTTCGCATCACAACATAAAACATATTATTTACTTGATTTAAAACTTCGCAGCGGACAACAACATAATTATTATAATAATGTGTCAACATGATCTCAACAAAACATCTCAACAATTATTCATCATAAACAACATAAATAAAACAATTTGGCTATCGAATCCCATAATCCCCGGTGTCACATGACCAGAGCATTTGACTCGACTCTGTAGAATAACTCTACACTTATTCCTCGAACCTCAACAACAGCTACTCCTCTTTATCTGCACATTGCTCATCATAGATGAACATAAACACATGCAGAAGGGGTGAGAATTACATTATTAAATAATAATATAACGACAGAAATGTAAACATAATTATATATTTCACATATACCAACACAGCTCATCATCATCATCATAATCAACAAACTCATGAACATCAACAAAACAACACATCAAATGCAATGCACACACCCATGCATGACTCAACACGACTCGGTATACCCACTTTGTGACCAACTACAGGTCACCACTCCCAGATTCATCACCATAGAATCCGGGTTCCCCGCAAGGAACCAAGCCTCTCAACAAGCCCGGAGTCAAAACATCATTGGAACTCATGTCCGTTCATCACTAGGCATCAGCCTTTCATGAATGCATACACGTCAAACATGCATCATAGTCAACATAGCAACAACAACCTCATATAGTCATGTTATCTTCATCATTAATAGCATGACATACAACTCAACAAAACAACAACAACATTACATCTTAACACATGGATTCATCACAATCAACCACAATAGGCCAAATCACCATTTCAACATAAAAATTAGTCATTTTTCAATACTGGAACAGTGTTAACCGGTTAACACCATGCGTTAACCGGTTAACGCAGGACAACAATACCTCCCCAGGCAAAACGCAACAGTGTTAACCGGTTAACGCTATAGGTTAACCGGTTAACGCAGGCAAAACTCAACATATTCACAAATTGCAACAGTGTTAACCGGTTAACGCCCTGGGTTAACCGGTTAACGCAGACGAAACAGCAGTTCATGCGCTAACACAAGGCAGAATGCAGAGTTTCCGCATTTTTCCGCCGTTGGAGGACTTCCGGACCTCCGATTCTAAATCCGTAAAAGCTATACGCTCAGAATTTCACAATACTCTCAACTACGGATTCAATTTCAGCTTAATTCAACCTATTCATCATAACCTTAAACGACGATAAACCCCAACTTTCCCAATCTCCCTAAATCCCCAAAGTCCATCAACAATCCTACATAAATCATGAAAATGCTCGCATATTATTGTTTAATAAGGTTCAGACCCCTTACCTGAGATAATTCGGCAACTCAACGCTTCAGCTTTTCCGCTCTTCAGCCTTTGCTCTGCAGCTTCTCCCTTCTCTGCAGCTTCTCAACTTCCACGTAAAACTCTTCTGTTCCCAATGAGACTATTTCTCTTATTTCCCACTTATATATTTTCCAAAATAATAATAATAATAATAATAATAAATCCAATAATCCAATTTATTTAATTAAATTAATAACATAATATTATCAACTTAATCAAATCATTCTTTTACTTTATTTGGGGTGTTACAACTCTCCCCCACTAAAAGAGTTTTCGTCCTCGAAAACATACCTCAAGCAAATAGAGCCGGATACGACTCCTTCATCTGATCTTCACGCTCCCACGTCAAGCTCTCACCAGCTGGACCTCCCCAAACAACTTTCACCAGAGCAATCTTCCTACCTCTCAGGGTCTTCTCTTCTCGGTCATCTATCCGAATTGGCAACACCTCAACGGTCAAATTATCCCTCACCTGGATATCATCCAACTGAACAACATGCGAAGGATCCGCAATATATTTTCTCAACTGAGATACATGAAACACATCATGCAGATTAGAAAGCGACGGCGGTAAAGCTATCCGATACGCCACTTCCCCAACTCTCTTCAAAATCTGATACGGACCCACAAACCTCGGAGTAAGCTTTTTAGACTTTAAAGCTCTACCTACACCTGTCGTCGGAGTAACTCTCAAGAACACATGATCTCCCTCTTGGAACTCAAGTGCCTTTCTCCTATTATCATGATAACTCTTCTGACGACTCTGAGAAATCTTCATTCTCTCTTGAATCATCCTAACCTTTTCAGTCGTCTGCTGCACAATCTCAGGTCCGAGTACAACACTCTCACCTGATTCATACCAACACAATGGAGTTCTACACCTCCTACCATACAATGCTTCATATGGAGCCATACCGATACTAGCATGAAAACTATTATTATAAGTAAACTCCACCAATGGCAAATAACTATCCCAAGAACCACTCTGCTCCAACACACAAGCTCTCAACAAATCCTCCAAGGATTGGATAGTTCTTTCAGTCTGACCATCAGTCTGAGGATGATAAGCTGAACTCAACCTCAACTTAGTCCCCAACGCTTTCTGCAAACTTTCCCAAAATCTAGAAGTAAATCTGGGATCTCTGTCAGACACAATACTGGATGGAATACCATGCAGCCTCACTATCTCCTCAATATACAACTCTGCCAACTTCTCCAAAGAGTGATTAATCTTCATCGGCAAGAAATGCGCCGACTTAGTCAATCGATCTACAATCACCCAAATAGAATCATTACCTTTCACCGTCCTCGGCAATCCCGTCACAAAGTCCATGGAAATGCTATCCCACTTCCATTCAGGAATCTTCAAGGGTTGCATCATACCTGCCGGTTTCTGATGTTCAATCTTTGACTTCTGACAAGTCAAACAGGCATACACAAACTTAGCAACATCTCTTTTCATACCAGCCCACCAAAACAACTTCTTCAAATCTTGATACATTTTAGTTGCACCTGGATGGATACTCAACCCACTCCTATGGCCCTCTTCAAGAATACTCTTTCTCAATTCGGACACCTCAGGAACACAAACTCTACCTTTAAATCGTAGGATGCCATTCTCATCAATCTCAAAATTACCACCATTACCCTGGTTAACCATAGTAATATGATCAACTAGAGCGACATCAACTTGCTGACCATTCCGAATATCTTCCAGAATTCCACTAGTCAACTTCAGCATACCCAACTTTACACTATCAGCGGAAACTTCACAACCCAAACTCATATCACGGAACTGTTCAATTAACTCAAGCTCCCGAACCATCATCATAGACATATGTAGAGACTTTCTACTCAGCGCATCTGCAACTACATTAGCCTTACCGGGATGATAACTCAATTCAAAGTCAAAATCCTTCAGTAATTCTAACCACCTTCTCTGCCTCATATTTAACTCTTTCTGATCAAACAGATACTTCAGACTCTTGTGATCACTGAACACTTCGAATCTGGAACCATACAGATAATGCCTCCACATTTTCAACACAAATACAACAGCTGCAAGTTCTAGATCATGCGTAGGATAATTCCTCTCATGAACTCTCAACTGTCTAGAAGCATAAGCTACAACTTTACTATTCTGCATCAAAACACCACCAAGACCCATCAAAGAAGCATCACAATAAACAACGAAGGACTCACCAGGATTAGGCAGAATCAACACTGGAGCACTGGTCAACCGCCTCTTCAGTTCAACAAAACTCGCTTCACAAGCTGCATCCCACACATACACTTGACCCTTCTTAGTCAACTGCGTCAACGGCAATGCCAACTTAGAGAAGCCCTCAATAAATCTGCGGTAATAACCAGCTAACCCCAGAAAACTGCGTATCTCAGTAGCAGACTTCGGAGTCTCCCACTGTAATACAGCATCCACTTTAGCAGGATCAACAGAAATCCCACCACTCGAAATCACATGGCCAAGGAAACTCACTTCCTTTAACCAGAACTCACATTTAGATAACTTTGCATATAATTTCCTTTCTCTTAACACCTGTAAAACAATTCTCAGATGTCCTGCATGCTCTTCTTCCGTCTTAGAATATATCAATATATCATCTATGAACACCACAACAAAATTATCAAGGTACGGATGAAATATACGATTCATGTATTCCATAAACACACCTGGAGCATTAGACACACCGAACGGCATCACAGTGTATTCATAATGACCATACCTCGTACGGAAAGCAGTCTTCGCAATATCATCTGACTTCACTCGGATCTGATGATAACCCGACCGCAAATCAATCTTACTGAAAACATGAGCTCCAATCAACTGGTCCATCAAATCATCAATCCTCGGCAATGGATACCGATTCTTGATAGTCACCTTATTCAACTGCCGATAATCGACACACAACCTCATCGTACCTTCTTTCTTCTTCACTAACAATACTGGTGCACCCCAAGGAGAAACACTTGGACGCACAAACTTCTTCTCAAGCAATTCCTCAAGTTGCTTCTTCAATTCAACTAATTCAGTTGCCGACATTCTATAAGGAGACATCGACACTGGACTCGTACCTGGTACTAAGTCAATGGAAAATTCGACTTCACGTTCTGGAGGTAAATCACTTACATCCTCTGGAAACACATCCTGAAATTCACAAACAACAGGCAATTCTACACTCACCACTTTCTTATTCGCTTGTAGAGACGCAAATAAAGCGAATATCTGAGCTTCATCCTTCACAAAATCCCCCACCTGCCTAGCAGATAGAAATCTTGCCTCATCATTTTCACCAACTTCAGAAAACCGCACCGTCTTACTATAGCAGTTGATAAACACGCCATAGAATCCTAGCCAATTCATTCCCAGAATAATATCGATTTGGTGCAAGGGTAAGCACACCAAATCAACTACGAACTCTCTCTCAAAGATCGTCAAATGACAACCTCGACAGACAACAGAAGTCTTCACGG
Organism: Lathyrus oleraceus; assembly: GCF_024323335.1. NCBI lineage: Eukaryota > Viridiplantae > Streptophyta > Magnoliopsida > Fabales > Fabaceae > Lathyrus > Lathyrus oleraceus. The sequence continues at coordinate 367,978,733 of NC_066581.1, read as the reverse complement.
AACCATTAGCAGGAGTATCTATCACCATACTTCCGCCTAGGGACGACATACTCACACCAATCCTGGTCGCACACTCACACGAAATAAACGAATGAGTAGCACCAGTGTCAACAATAGCAAGCAATTCAACATTATTAATCAAGCAAGTACCTTTAATCAGATTATCTTCTTTAGGAGTTTCAGCCCCACTCAGAGCAAACACCCTACCAGTAGTATGAGCTGCAGTAGCCGCCTTCTTCGGTTTCGAGCACTGCGAACTGATATGACCTTTCTCGCCACAATTAAAACATGTCGGACCAGCATCCTTACATTCCGTAACTCTATGACCAGTCTGACCGCATCGGAAACATCTCAGCACTTTCTTGGTACAGCTATCAGCACGGTGGCCTGGCTCGCCACACTTGAAACATTTACCAGCTATGGAAGATCCTCCCCCACTTGGCTTCTTCTTATCTACCACTTTCTGCTTACCTTTACCATTCGGAGATACATAAGGACTACCACGATCCTTATTCTTCTTCTCACTAAGACTTTTGTAATGAGCAGTCCTAGCCTTGCTATCTTCCTCAAATATCCTGCACTTATTAACCAATGTAGGAAACCTACGAATCTCCTGGTAACCAATGCCTTGTTTGATCTCGGGACGCAACCCGTTCTCAAACTTGACACACTTGGATCCCTCAGCATCAGCATTATTATAGTGAGGACAATACTGCACCAGCTCTTCAAACTTCGAAGCGTAGTCAGCAACAGACATGTTACCCTGCTTCAGTTCTAGGAATTCCATCTCCTTCTTACATCGCACATCAGCAGGAAAATATTTCTCCAGAAAGGCCGTCTTGAACCTTTCCCAAGTCATCTCAGCACCTGGTACTTCAATTCTCTGGCGAGTGTTATCCCACCAGTTTTCAGCCTCCTCAGATAACATATGCGTACCAAACTGCACCTTCTGTGCTTCAGTACACGTCATCACCCGGAAAATCCTCTCAATCTCCTTCAGCCAAATCTGAGCACCATCTGGATCATAGCGCCCTTTGAATGTAGGAGGGTTATTCTTCAGGAACCTTCCCAAATTCTTAAACTCGTCGACCGGCGGATTCTGCTGCGCCTGCATAGCCTGCGCCATAGCAGCCAAAGCCTCAGCAATCGCACGGTCATTTTCTCCAGCCATACTCTGCACAACACAACCACAACCGTTAAACATCGACAGTGTCATTTACACTAATCGACCAACAGGGAAAACCTTATAATATGACTCGACTGGACTGACAATGCTCTGATACCACTAATGTAACACCCTTCTACCCAAACGACATATTTAAATAGATTATCAGAGTACACATGTAGAAGAGTTTACATTTCCTTACAACATAACAAATTTCGCATCACAACATAAAACATATTATTTACTTGATTTAAAACTTCGCAGCGGACAACAACATAATTATTATAATAATGTGTCAACATGATCTCAACAAAACATCTCAACAATTATTCATCATAAACAACATAAATAAAACAATTTGGCTATCGAATCCCATAATCCCCGGTGTCACATGACCAGAGCATTTGACTCGACTCTGTAGAATAACTCTACACTTATTCCTCGAACCTCAACAACAGCTACTCCTCTTTATCTGCACATTGCTCATCATAGATGAACATAAACACATGCAGAAGGGGTGAGAATTACATTATTAAATAATAATATAACGACAGAAATGTAAACATAATTATATATTTCACATATACCAACACAGCTCATCATCATCATCATAATCAACAAACTCATGAACATCAACAAAACAACACATCAAATGCAATGCACACACCCATGCATGACTCAACACGACTCGGTATACCCACTTTGTGACCAACTACAGGTCACCACTCCCAGATTCATCACCATAGAATCCGGGTTCCCCGCAAGGAACCAAGCCTCTCAACAAGCCCGGAGTCAAAACATCATTGGAACTCATGTCCGTTCATCACTAGGCATCAGCCTTTCATGAATGCATACACGTCAAACATGCATCATAGTCAACATAGCAACAACAACCTCATATAGTCATGTTATCTTCATCATTAATAGCATGACATACAACTCAACAAAACAACAACAACATTACATCTTAACACATGGATTCATCACAATCAACCACAATAGGCCAAATCACCATTTCAACATAAAAATTAGTCATTTTTCAATACTGGAACAGTGTTAACCGGTTAACACCATGCGTTAACCGGTTAACGCAGGACAACAATACCTCCCCAGGCAAAACGCAACAGTGTTAACCGGTTAACGCTATAGGTTAACCGGTTAACGCAGGCAAAACTCAACATATTCACAAATTGCAACAGTGTTAACCGGTTAACGCCCTGGGTTAACCGGTTAACGCAGACGAAACAGCAGTTCCTGCGCTAACACAAGGCAGAATGCAGAGTTTCCGCATTTTTCCGCCGTTGGAGGACTTCCGGACCTCCGATTCTAAATCCGTAAAAGCTATACGCTCAGAATTTCACAATACTCTCAACTACGGATTCAATTTCAGCTTAATTCAACCTATTCATCATAACCTTAAACGACGATAAACCCCAACTTTCCCAATCTCCCTAAATCCCCAAAGTCCATCAACAATCCTACATAAATCATGAAAATGCTCGCATATTATTGTTTAATAAGGTTCAGACCCCTTACCTGAGATAATTCGGCAACTCAACGCTTCAGCTTTTCCGCTCTTCAGCCTTTGCTCTGCAGCTTCTCCCTTCTCTGCAGCTTCTCAACTTCCACGTAAAACTCTTCTGTTCCCAATGAGACTATTTCTCTTATTTCCCACTTATATATTTTCCAAAATAATAATAATAATAATAATAATAAATCCAATAATCCAATTATCCAATAATCCAATTTATTTAATTAAATTAATAACATAATATTATCAACTTAATCAAATAATTCTTTTACTTTATTTGGGGTGTTACAGATCTCACCCACAGGGAAGGAAGGCAAGATGTCCAATGATCCTTGAGGCTATGCAATGCTATGATATGATGCCATGAGGGATCTTAGGGACAAAATTGGGGTCTTACAGTGGGCACAGGGTTATGAGTGAGAAATATCTTAACAGCATTCATGTCTATGAATTGATCCGGATTAGGAAATAGCACCAAACCATAGATTAGTAATGCTAGAACATCTTCGAAAGCATGGACACTCATAGCTTTTAGGAATTCTCGGGCCTTATTTATCAGAAATTTGGCAAGTAAACCCTTAACTTCACTTCTTGTTACCCAATTAGTTTAAATGTCGGACTTTGTCATGTGTAAAGTCGCGACAACCTCTTCAGACCTCGGAATCTTTTCTAAACCACTGAAAGGTGTTTGATCAAGGATATGTATCCCAAGCAACCTGGAAAATTCTTCTAATGTGGGTACCAACTGATAATCTAGGAAGGTGAAGCAATGATGTTTAGGATCGAAGAACTGGAATAGAACTCTCATCATATCTTCCTTGAAACCGGTGGTAACTAAATTGAGGAGATGACCATGTTTCTTGATGAACTGAGCATGATCGGGAAGTTCTGACACTAAATCCTTGAGTTGAGGAGAGGTCGCTACAAAATTGATCCGGATGGTCTTCCTGGAAGCCATAGCCCTACAAAACAGAGCAAAGTTAAATCCCTAAGTCCTCGAAATGGTTAGTACAATGCCATGATGTCATGATGTTATAATGTTATGATGTCAAGTAAGTAACAAGCACAAACAAGTCACACCACAATCATTCCTAGGTTTTAAGGCTTGCATGAGTTCCATAGGTAAGTACCCTCCCCACTGAAGTTTGGTTGGTTCAACCTGTCCTAGAATAGAAACCGGGTTCTAGAAGGATCTCAAATCATTGACCTTTCCTTAAGTCCACTTCAGTGCAACACCAAGCGGTTGACCAAAATTTCCCTAAAGTCCAATCTCAAAGAGTGTAGTATCGAGTATCAACCAACCCCAGTCGGAACCGAAGTCAGTTATCTCATTACTTTCTAATGGCTAGGATGAGTCAATTAGGGTTCTAAAGGTCTGGTTAATGCTTTGATGACACCACGCAGACGCCAAATTTTTCCTCAAGTAAACATGAGGAACATCAGGACATCCAAAGTGTCACATTAATTGTAGCCATCATTTTAACCATTCCAGTATACGCCAGACAGTCGCGATGATCTCTTGCTACTTACCTAAGGTACACTAGATCCGGGTGTAGGATCTTTCACTCAAGCATAGAATACCCGAACAATCCCTTAAAAGTAAATCATCCAAAGAAACAATTCGAAAACATAAGTGATCTTATCTTTAAGGTAACCTCTCTTTTTAAGATTCCCCAGCAGAGTCGCCAGTTATGTGATATGGTGAACTGACTTTGTGTTTTTGCTTTGAAAAGCTATGTTGCGGATAGCAAGAGTCGCCACCGACTTTTCTTTTATCCAATAAGGAAAGGCGGAAAAGAACAGGAAAGACCTTGATTAGATTTTGAGTTCGGGAGGTACATTATACCAAGGGAAGGTGTTAGCACCCTTGGTATCCATGGTTATCCATGGGCTCTTAATTGCTTAACTCACTTATGTTTTCCTTGTTTGAGAAAGTGTTTGAGAAATGTGATGTGTTTAGAAAATATTTTGAAAGGAGAGTTTAACTTTGTAATGATTCTTGTACGAATGTATACAAAGTATTTATCTCGTTTGATTTTGAAAGATGTTTAGAAAAATATAACTCGACGATGATTCTGGTGCGAATGTATACCAAGTGGTGATTTTCTGAAAGATGTTTTGAAAAGTGTGAGGTGTGAAAAGTATTTTAAGCTGTGAGCAAGCATTTAAGAGTTATACCTAACCAAGGTCTTTGTAGGTATTTCCTATCCTTATGAGGGTAAAACGGTCCTTACTATTGAGAAGTAAGTAGTCTTATCCTTTGGATGTAAAGGGACATCGTGGGGTCGTCGATTGGTCATTGAAGGCAACATTTGTAAGGATACCTTAGCATTCGAAGGGACGATCATCATTTAATCGTAGGCTACAACGAAGGGTCATCGAGGGACAAAGTCATATATTCGAAGGCAACGTTCGAGGGACAAGGTCATATATTCGAAGGCAACGTTCGAGGGACTATGATTTATCTTGTAGGGACATTGACCTTTTGATCGAAGGGACTATGACTTATCTGTTTAGGGATGATGATGATTTAATCGAAAGGGTCTTTGCTAAGGGTATCCCCACATTCGCGGGACATGACCGTAATATCGTAAGGCAACAAAGAGAGGGTTACCCTAGAGGTGCAAGTGTGGAAATGATTGGATTCAGATATATTATCTTGAATTAATTTATCTAAGTTCGATTATTTATCTTTCCATGCAATCCTATTAGCATACATCTAGACAGTTATATTCACAGTATGGAAACATTAAAGTGCGAAAAATAAGACTACACTATTACATGGCTTCGGGATGGGGGTACATACTTTAAAAGGGGATATAAAATATCTAAATCTTAATTAACGAGTACAAAATTAAAAGGGCATACAAAATAATAAAACCTAATTAAACTAAAAAGAAAGAAATAAAAAAATATAATTAGATTTTTATTATTCAAAATAGCCCATTTTAATTAATTAAGTGATATATGAAAATTTAATTAATAAACTAGATTAAATTATATCCTAGTTTAAATAACTAATATAATATATCAATTAGAAAATTAATTAATTGGTTTTATTTTAATAATAGAAAAAATAGTGGTGAATTAATTATAGTGGAAAGGGAGTAAACATAGTAAAAACACTGAAAACCCAGGACCACTATGTTGCAGTGAGGGGGGAGCTACCAACGAGCCATGTTGGTTCATTCGTTATTTATTCGCCTTCATTAAAACATATATTAATTCTACACACCACCATGCATGTTACAGTTTTCTCTCTTACGGCAAGCTACTTTATTTTTGCTCATGCTGTTTCTTTCATGTGAATACACAAACCTGTAACTTCATCTTATATCAAACCACACACATAAAATAAGATCATATGTAGTCATCATGCAATAATAAAAATAGCCATGCACAAATCAAGAAGCTTATATTATTTTACTCATGTATTAGTTCTCTTTACTGCAAGTGATAATGATAAAACAAACCTTACACATACATGTTAAAGACAACCAAGGATTTATATTATCACCATTATATCATCATCATCATTATTATGTAATAACAGCATGTGAAATAAACATAATCATGCTAGAAACAACACTCATATAATAATAATTAAATGACAGATATAATTCTTTAATCATGCAAACAGAATTTCTCCAACATGCTATGACATATCAAGAACAGATGCATACTTAAATAAAGCAATATCAACATCCACCAAACCATGAATACATCATCTCAATATATATATATTAAACTAATATTATTCATGCATGAATTAAGGAGTATTGCAAGGTAATCATGCTGGATGCAAATTCCATAATGAACACTTACTGGGAATTTGGTTCTTCTAGCTTGCTCACTGTATGTGTGTTGTTCTTATTCAGGTTATGAGTGCTTTATGGTTGCTTCTCTTTTCCCTGCCCGTGAATCTTCTTGTTTCTGCCTTGCCTTGTGTATCTTCTTCTGCTGTATCTCTCCTCTTTTTCGTCTTTTTTTCTTCCACACCAAGTATTTATAATGGTGTGGATTAGGGTTTAACCTTGCTAAATATTTGGATCCCTTCTTATACTTTAGGGTTTAACCTTGCTAAATATTTGGATCCCTTCCTATACTTTAGGGTTTAACCTTGCTAAATATTTGGATCCCTTCCTATACTTTAGGAGAGTTAGGGTTTAACCTTACTAAATATTTATTAAATACAAATATTATTATAAATAATGAATAATTTAAATGACTTTTAACAAATAAAAATTAATTTAAATTTTAGTTACATAATTGAATTAAAATTTAAACCTATTTCTATTTTTACTTTCATCATTTAAAAAAAAATCAAAATTATTCTTACTTATATCAACCAAAATTATTTTATAATTTATGGGCTTTTAAAAAAATGTTACTCTTATAAATAAATCTTATTAAGTAAAAGACGTGAATTACTAAATAAATACTATTTATAAATAATGAATAAATGGAACATGAGTCACTAAATTATAAAAAATAGTTATTATAATTTAATGAGCTTTAACAAATAAAATTAATTTAAAATTTTAATTATACAATTAAAATTCAAATCTATTTTTATTTATCATTAAAATAAAACTATTTTATTTATATATATATATATATAATTTATTTATATCATACAGATAACCAAAATTATTATTATTTTTTATATCTGTATCACATAATAAATAAATTAAAATTTATAATTTATATGAGAATGTATGCTAATGGCTGAATGCAAATGTGAAATGAATGTCATGCATGAATCAATTTATCATAAAAATTAACAGGCAAATTTTGGGGTATGACAGCTGCCCCTGTTCAATATTCTTAAACCGAGAGAATTAGAATGGTATGTACGCCATTCGTGATCTGGAGGTGGAAGATTATTGAACACTTAGAATGCCCCAAAAATTTGCACTTGTTAATTAAAAGATAGTCTTGATGGAGATGGGCTTAAAGATGCCATCCAGAAAGTTTGATGATGAGAGCTTCAGAGTGCGTCGTACATTAGACCATATCTGAAGACATGGGTGTCACACTGGGTCGTACGCTAGACCGTATAATGAGTCATCCATGAGGTGATATTAGAGTGAGCTGAACCTGATGAGGTAAGGATCAGAATGGGTCATACGCTAGACCGTATCTGAGTAGCAGAGTGAGCCGTCCGTTAGGCTGTATCTGGAGAAATAAAGATCAGAATGGATCGTACGCTAGATCGTATCTGAGTAGTAGAATGAGCCGTCCGTTAGGCTGTATCTGGCGATAAAAAGTAGTCGTACGCTAGACTACATTTCAGAATGTACCGTACGCTAGGTAGTATCTGATGAGAAGAGCCAGACTGGGTCGTACATTAGACCATATCTGAGTTGCAGAATGAGTCGTCCATTAGGTTGTATCTGAGGATAAAAGATCAGAATGGATCATACACTAGATCGTATCTGAGTAGCAGAATGAGTCGTCCATTAGGCTGTATCTGATGATAAAAGGGGTAGTCATACGCTAGACTACATTTCAGAATGTACCGTACGCTAGGTAGTATCTGAGGGGATGAATATCCAAATGGGTCGTACGCTAGACCGTATTGGAACAGTTGAAGGAACCATATGTTAGGCTGAATCAGAATGAGCCGTACGTTAGGCTATATCTGATAATATTTGTATATGTTGTATTTGCAATAAATGTCTGGGATGGGCTTAAAGATGCCATCATTAGGAGGATATCAGAATGCTTGTCAGAATGAATATTCATATGGATTATATCTGAAAGATGTATCTGAATCTTGAATGTAATCGATAAAGATATCTGTCTAAATGAATCTTTATTTTGACTGTATCAGGAGGATAATTAACCTGGAAAAAAAAGAGTTAGCCTCATGCCATGTCATGATGCATGAGATGTTTTATGCTCTTGAAAATAAATGTGAACATTGCATGCATGTATATGCTGTGAAATGATGCATGAATGAATTATGCGTCTGAAAATTTTTGCCATGGGAAAATAAATCCCGATATTCTGGTTGGAGATATTTGTATTGATGACCCTTTCTTAGCTGAGGATATTTGATTTCTGTCTGATGGTAGAAATATTCAACAGAACCTGACTGGGGATAAAAGAGATGACCAGTCTATCTAGTAGTGCCAATTTCTTTTGGGAATAACTGGTTTTGCTGGGGAATAGGATTTGCAACTGGATTTTTTAGAACGCATGGTTAAACCTTATCCTTGATCCTAAAGTCTTTTAGTAATTGCTATTTCTATTTTATGCATGTATTTTCGGTAAACATCAATCATATTCAAATGCATATATTAATTCGAATTAAATCAATAGACGTTTATGCAAACAAAACGGAGAAAGTAAAACAAAAGTATCTTTTTGGAAATAAAATTGTATTGATTTTGAAAGAGGGCCTATAAACAAGCAATTTTAATACAAGGAGACAGAAATCCTAGTAAGAGGAAATCGTCAAGAAAGCAAAGAAAAAACAGCTATGAAAAAAAGTCCTATTGATTTTAATTCTACTACTGCTATTATGTCTTCAAGCATCTCATCTCTTGCTGTCGGATAGAAGTGATTGGCTTGTTCAGTCTCTTTGAATTTGGTGAAGTTGACCGAGAACGGGACATAGTCATACGCTTTAATCCCTAATTTTTGCCTGGACCGCCTTTTCAGGTTTTCAGTCCACCAGGATACCCTTTTTTGCCCAAGCCGCCTTTTCAGGTTTTCGACTTGTCGGGTGTACATTTTTATATGTTTATCCCTAATTTTTGCCCGAACCCTTTTGGTTCGCCGGGATGCCCTTACTTTTGCCTAGATATGTCGACCTAGCGGGTCTCTTTTATGCGTAGTATTTTTTAACTATGTCCGCGTTCACGGGATGCGGGAAATCTTCGCCATCCATTGTAGCAAGCATCATGGCTCCACCAAAGAATACCTTCTTAACTACAAATGGCCCTTCGTATGTGGGAGTCCATTTGCCTCTAGGATCACCTTGTGGTAGAATGATACGCTTTATCACCAAGTAGCCAATTTGATACACCTGTCTCTTGACTTTTTTATTAAATGCCTGGGTTGTAACACCCCGATAAAAATAAGATAATTATTTAATTTAAGTTAATATTATATTTATTAATTTAATTAAATAATTGGAATTATTGGATTATTATTATTATTATTGGAATAATAATTATTGGAAAATATATATAAGTTGGAAATAAGGAAAAAGAGTCCATTTGGTAAATAAAAGAGTTTTCACGTGAAAACAGAGAAGCGGCTCAAAAAGAGGAAAAGGGCAAAGAGGCAGAGCAAGAGGAAGAAGGTTGGAGAAGAGAAAAGCTTGAAGCTTAAAGATTCGCCGGATTAACTCAGGTAAGGGGGGTTTATCGTCGTTTAATGGGTATTATGGGTTAACATGTAATGGGTAGTGATAAGCCATTGAATTGACCCTAATTGGGATTGTTGAATGCTGAGAAATTGTGATGAATAAACTGTGTTAAAGCCGTAATTGAATCTGTAATTGGATGGGTAGTGATTTTCCGAACGTATAGCTTTTTACGGAATCGAAATCGGAGGTCCGGAAGTCCTCCAACGGCGGAAAATGCGGAGAATTCTGCATTCTGCTTTGTGTTAGCGCAGGAACAGCTTTCTGTCTTGCGTTAACCGGTTAACCCAGGGTGTTAACCGGTTAACACTGTTAGGAACTATGAAATATTGTTGTTTTGCTTGCGTTAACCGGTTAACCCAGGGCGTTAACCGGTTAACACTGTTGTGATTTCTGAGAAATTGCTGTTCTGTCTGCGTTAACCGGTTAACCCAGGGCGTTAACCGGTTAACACTGTTAAATTTGGCCAGGAAGCGTGTTTTGTCCTGCGTTAACCGGTTAACCCAGGGCGTTAACCGGTTAACACTGTTGAAAAATGGGAAAATTGGTACTTTAATGTTGTGAACATAATTGGTGATTGGCATATATCGGTGTGTGATATAGTAGGGATTATTTCCCGTTGTTTTGAGTAGGATAGGTATTAGTAGAGTGTGCTAATGCTGTGACTGAATTATTTGGCATGACATAATATGATTATGTGATAAATATGATGATATGTGAAAATATGCATAATGTTGTGACTATATATATTATGTGTGTAATTGTGGATGGACTGTTTTATGGCTTAGAGTGTGAGCATATGTCCATTGTGGATTGTTATTGATGTTGCATGCTAGGTGATTTGGCATAGCATAATGTGGCCTTTATGGTGGTAGCTAATTCCCATGGTGAGGAATTAGTGATGTTAGTCATTTTGGACTGTTGTTGATGTTTGCATGCTAGGTGATTAGCGTGCATAGCATGGCCCTTGGGGTGGTAGCTAATTCCCATGGTGAGGAATTAGTGATGTGAGTCACTAGGTCTCAAATGAGTGGGACTAGTGAGCTTGGTAGCCGTACCTGGATTTGGTCGGTGAAGTTGAACTATATGTTCACGAATAGTCGGTACCGCATGCATGGAGTCTCATTGCATAATGTATGTATGGCGTATAATATGAATGGATGTATTCCAATATTATACGTGTGTTTTATGTTGGTGTTGAGTATGAATTGAGATTATACGTGTGCCTTATGTTGGTGTTGAGTATGAAGGTTGAGTTGTTGTGCCGTTACTGAATGTGTGTTATGATTAGGGTGATGAAATGTGTTAAATTACTTAACATTGCATGATATTTTATAATGCTTATTATATCGATTGAGGAACTCACCCTTACAACTGTTTTTCAAGTAACGAGCAGTGATTGAGTAGGAGCTAGTGCTTGGAGTCTAGTGTAGTTCCTTAGTGGGTCATGCTCTAGTAGATGTAACATCGGGATGGGATGTTTTAAATGTTTATTGTTGGTTGTGAACCAGTTTACATGTAATATGCTACATGTTTTGAATGATTGATTTGATCTCTATCCGCTGCGTATTGTGCAATGCTTTATGTTTTGAATTAAATAATGAGCATGACTAAATATTATGGTGAATGGTGTGAAGTAATTGTGTGACACCCTTAATTGCATATTTACTCTGATTGATATATGTTGTTATTTTAATTAAACTTTTGGGGTATTTTAGAAGGGTGTTACATTAGTGGTATCAGAGCATAGTCGGTCGTGTCGAGTCGTAATTATTCTGTTTCCCTGTATGTGATAGGTGTTGTGTAACCCTATCCGTACTTATTGTTTTAGCTTGTTGGGTTTTCAGAATAGAGATGGCTGGAAGAGGTAGAGATGATGCTGCGATTGCTGAGGCTCTGGGTATGCTAGCTGGAGTACTTGGAGGAAATCCGAATGTTGCAGGAATGGGAGCTGCTCGTCAACTGAGTGAGTTCTAGAAGAACAATCCTCCAATGTTCAAGGGAGCATACGATCCAGATGGTGCTCAGAAGTGGTTGAAGGAGATCGAGAGGATCTTCCGAGTGACTGAGTGTGCCGATAACCATAAGGTCAGGTTCGGTACGCATATGCTGTCAGAGGAAGCAGATGATTGGTGGGTTGCTACCCGCACTGAGTTGGAAGCTGCCGGGAGTGCTGAGGTCACTTGGGCGGTGTTCAGAGAGAGATTTCTGAGGAAGTACCTTCCAGAGGATGTCAGAGGAAGGAGAGAGATAGAGTTCTTAGAATTGAAGCAGGGCAATCGGTCTGTTACTGAGTATGCTGCTAAGTTCACAGAGCTGTCGAAGTATTACACTCCCTATGATGAGGCTACTGGGGAATTTTCAAAATGTGTGAAGTTTGAGAACGGGTTGCGTCCCGAGATCCAGCAGGCTATTGGATATCAGTGGATTAGAGTGTTTTCTGATTTGGTTGACTGTTGCAGGATTTTTGAACAGGATACCAAGGCCAGAGCGGAGAGCTATCAGCAGAGGGTTGATAGGAAAGGCAAGAATCAGAATGATCGTGGGAAACCGTATGCAGCTGGCAAAGGTTTCCAGAGACAGAGTGGGATGAAGAGGCCTAGTGGGGGAGACTCCAGTGCCCCTGCTAAGTGTTACAGATGTGGTCAGGCTGGACATCGTTTCCATGAGTGTACCAGTGCTGAGAAGAAGTGTTTCAAGTGTGGCAAAGGTGGTCACTTGGCTGCAGAGTGCCGGTTGAAGACTATGACTTGTTTCAACTGTGGAGAGGTGGGTCATATCAGTCCACAGTGTCCTAAGCCGAAGAAAGAGAACCAGTCGGGAGGCAAGGTCTTTGCTTTATCGGGTTCTGAGACTTCTGCAGATGATCGTTTGATCCGAGGTACGTGTTATATTAATGGCTTTCCTCTTGTAGCTATTATTGACACAGGTGCGACTCATTCCTTTATATCTTTGGATTGTGCTGTGAAACTTAAGTTAGAGATATCTGAGATGCATGGAAGTATGGTGATTGATACTCCTGCGAAGGGTTCAGTGACTACTACTTCAGTTTGTTTAAATTGTCCTTTGAGTATTTTTGGTAGAGACTTTGGGATGGACCTAGTGTGTCTTCCACTAGTGCAGATTGATGTTATTCTGGGTATGAACTGGTTGGTGTGTAACCGAGTCTATATCAATTGTTTTGATAAGACTGTGATCTTTCCTGAGATTGAGGAAGGGAAGAGTTTGTTTCTATCTGCAAGGCAGGTGAATGAGGCAGTAGCAGATGGGGCAGAGTTGTTTATGCTGTTAGCGACTTTGGAGGCTAAAGATAAACTGGTGATTTGCGATCTAGCTGTGGTGTGTGATTTTCCTGATGTGTTTCCGGAAGAAGTGAATGAATTACCGCCAGAGCGTGAAGTTGAGTTCTCGATTGATTTGGTACCTGGTACTAGGCCGATATCGATGGCTCCGTACCGTATGTCTGCTGTTGAGTTAACGGAATTGAAGAGCCAGTTGGAAGATCTGTTGGATAAGAAATTTATTCGTCCGAGTGTGTCACCGTGGGGTGCACCAGTGTTATTAGTTAAGAAGAAAGAAGGTACTATGAGGTTGTGTGTGGACTACAGGCAACTGAATAAAGTGACGATCAAGAATCGATATCCTTTGCCGAGGATTGATGATTTGATGGATCAGTTGGTTAGTGCGAGTGTGTTCAGCAAAATAGATTTGAGATCGGGGTATCATCAGATACGTGTGAAGACTGAGGATATTCAGAAGACTGCTTTCAGAACGAGGTATGGACATTATGAGTATTCTGTAATGCCTTTTGGTGTGACTAATGCGCCTGGAGTGTTTATGGAGTATATGAATAGGATTTTCCATCCGTACCTAGATCAGTTTGTTGTGGTGTTTATTGACGATATTTTGGTGTATTCGAAATCTGAAGAAGAGCATGCTGAACATTTGAGAGTGGTTTTGGGAGTTCTGCGAGAAAAGAAGTTATTTGCTAAACTGTCTAAGTGTGAATTTTGGTTAGAAGAGGTTAGTTTTCTTGGTCATGTAATTTCAAGAGGTGGTGTTGCTGTTGATCCTTCTAAGATAGAAGCGGTATCTAAGTGGGAAGCTCCGAAGTCAGTTTCTGAGATAAGGAGTTTTCTTGGACTTGCAGGTTATTATAGGAAATTCATTGAGGGATTTTCTAAGTTGGCGTTACCGTTGACGATGTTGACTAGAAAGGGGCAAGCGTTTGTTTGGGATTCAAAATGTGAAGAAGGTTTCCAAGAGTTAAAGAGAAGGTTGACTACTGCTCCTATTCTGATATTACCGAGTTCGTCGGAATTATTTGAGGTTTACTGTGATGCTTCATTGTTGGGTTTGGGTGGTGTGTTGATGCAGAATAAGCAGGTTATAGCTTATGCTTCGAGACAACTGAGGGTTCATGAGAGGAACTATCCGACACACGATTTAGAGTTGGCAGCTGTGGTATTTGTTCTGAAGTTATGGAGGCATTACTTGTACGGGTCAAGATTTGAGGTTTTCAGTGACCATAAAAGTTTAAAGTATTTGTTTGATCAGAAAGAGCTGAATATGAGACAGAGGAGATGGTTAGAGTTTCTGAAGGATTATGACTTTGGTTTGAATTACCATCCGGGTAAAGCAAACGTAGTAGCTGATGCATTGAGTCGGAAATCATTGCATATGTCTATGTTAATGGTTAGAGAATTGGATTTAATTGAGCAGTTTAGAGACTTGAGTTTGGTGTGTGAGAGTACTCACAATAGTGTTAAATTGGGAATGTTGAAGTTAACGAGTGGTATTCTGGATGAGATTAGAGAGGGTCAGAAATCCGATGTGCTTTTGGTTGATAAGTTGACTCTAGTGAATCAAGGTCAAGGTGGTGAATTCAGAGTTGATGAGAATGGTGTTTTGAAATTTGGTAATCGGGTGTGTATTCCGGATGTTACCGAGCTTAAGAAGAGTATTCTTGAGGAAGGACATCGTAGTGGCCTGAGTATTCATCCTGGGGCTACGAAGATGTACCATGATTTGAAAAAGTTATTTTGGTGGCCGGGAATGAAAAGAGAAATTGCGAGTTTTGTTTATTCTTGTTTGACTTGTCAGAAGTCAAAGATTGAGCATCAGAAGCCGTCTGGGCTAATGCAACCGTTGGCTATTCCAGAGTGGAAGTGGGATAGTATCAGTATGGATTTTGTTTCTGGTTTACCGAGGACAATTAAGAATTTTGAAGCTATTTGGGTGATTGTTGACAGATTGACGAAATCGGCTCATTTCATTCCGATCAGAATGGATTATCCGTTAGAGAGATTAGCCGAGTTGTATATTGAGAAGATTGTAAGTTTGCATGGTATTCCGTCTAGTATTGTTTCGGACAGAGATCCTAGATTTACATCGAAGTTCTGGGAAGGTTTGCAGAGGGCTTTGGGAACTAAGCTGAGATTGAGTTCTGCATATCATCCGTAGACTGATGGTCAGACTGAGAGGACGATTCAGTCATTGGAAGATCTTTTGAGAGCATGTGTTTTGGAAAAGGGAGGTGCTTGGGATTGTTATTTACCTTTGATTGAGTTTACCTACAACAATAGTTTTCATTCGAGCATTGGTATGGCACCGTTTGAAGCTTTGTATGGTAGGAAATGTCGGACACCTTTATGTTGGTATGAGTCCGGTGAGAGTGCTGTAGTTGGACCGGAGATTGTTCAACAAACTACGGAAAAGATTAAGATGATTCAGGAGAAGATGAGAATTGCTCAGAGTCGTCAGAAGAGTTATCACGACAAGAGAAGGAAGTCACTTGAGTTCCAAGAGGGAGATCATGTGTTTCTTCGTGTTACTCCGATAACTGGTGTTGGTCGAGCTTTGAAGTCAAAGAAGTTGACACCTCAATTTATTGGTCCTTATCAGATTTTGGAGAGGATAGGGGAGGTAGCCTATCGTATCGCTTTACCGTCGTCGCTTGCGAATTTGCATGAGGTTTTTCATGTGTCTCAGTTGAGGAGGTACATTCATGATCCGTCGCATGTAGTCCAAATAGATGATGTACAGGTGAGAGATAACCTGACTGTTGAAACATCACCTATGAGGATCGAGGATAGAGAGTTGAAGCAGTTGCGGGGTAAAGAGATTGCTTTGGTAAAGGTAGCTTGGGGAGGACCAGCAGGTGGCAATGTGACTTGGGAACTTGAGAGTCAGATGAAGGAGTCTTATCCAGAGTTATTCGCTTGAGGTATGTTTTCGAGGACGAAAACTCTTTTAGTGGGGGAGAGTTGTAACACCCCGATAAAAATAAGATAATTATTTAATTTAAGTTAATATTATATTTATTAATTTAATTAAATAATTGGAATTATTGGATTATTATTATTATTATTGGAATAATAATTATTGGAAAATATATATAAGTTGGAAATAAGGAAAAAGAGTCCATTTGGTAAATAAAAGAGTTTTCACGTGAAAACAGAGAAGCGGCTCAAAAAGAGGAAAAGGGCAAAGAGGCAGAGCAAGAGGAAGAAGGTTGGAGAAGAGAAAAGCTTGAAGCTTAAAGATTCGCCGGATTAACTCAGGTAAGGGGGGTTTATCGTCGTTTAATGGGTATTATGGGTTAACATGTAATGGGTAGTGATAAGCCGTTGAATTGACCCTAATTGGGATTGTTGAATGCTGAGAAATTGTGATGAATAAACTGTGTTAAAGCCGTAATTGAATCTGTAATTGGATGGGTAGTGATTTTCCGAACGTATAGCTTTTTACGGAATCGGAATCGGAGGTCCGGAAGTCCTCCAACGGCGGAAAATGCGGAGAATTCTGCATTCTGCTTTGTGTTAGCGCAGGAACAGCTTTCTGTCTTGCGTTAACCGGTTAACCCAGGGTGTTAACCGGTTAACACTGTTAGGAACTATGAAATATTGCTGTTTTGCTTGCGTTAACCGGTTAACTCAGGGCGTTAACCGGTTAACACTGTTGTGATTTCTGAGAAATTGCTGTTCTGTCTGCGTTAACCGGTTAACCCAGGGCGTTAACCGGTTAACACTGTTAAATTTGGCCAGGAAGCGTGTTTTGTCCTGCGTTAACCGGTTAACCCAGGGCGTTAACCGGTTAACACTGTTGAAAAATGGGAAAATTGGTACTTTAATGTTGTGAACATAATTGGTGATTGGCCTATATCGGTGTGTGATATAGTAGGGATTATTTCCCGTTGTTTTGAGTAGGATAGGTATTAGTAGAGTGTGCTAATGTTGTGACTGAATTATTTGGCATGACATAATATGATTATGTGATAAATATGATGATATGTGAAAATATGCATAATGTTGTGACTGTATATATTATGTGTGTAATTGTGGATGGACTGTTTTATGGCTTAGAGTGTGAGCATATGTCCATTGTGGATTGTTATTGATGTTGCATGCTAGGTGATTTGGCATAGCATAATGTGGCCTTTATGGTGGTAGCTAATTCCCATGGTGAGGAATTAGTGATGTTAGTCATTTTGGACTGTTGTTGATGTTTGCATGCTAGGTGATTAGCGTGCATAGCATGGCCCTTGGGGTGGTAGCTAATTCCCATGGTGAGGAATTAGTGATGTGAGTCACTAGGTCTCAAATGAGTGGGACTAGTGAGCTTGGTAGCCGTACCTGGATTTGGTCGGTGAAGTTGAACTATATGTTCACGAATAGTCGGTACCGCATGCATGGAGTCTCATTGCATAATGTATGTATGGCGTATAATATGAATGGATGTATTCCAATATTATACGTGTGTTTTATGTTGGTGTTGAGTATGAATTGAGATTATACGTGTGCCTTATGTTGGTGTTGAGTATGAAGGTTGAGTTGTTGTGCCGTTACTGAATGTGTGTTATGATTAGGGTGATGAAATGTGTTAAATTACTTAACATTGCATGATATTTTATAATGCTTATTATATCGATTGAGGAACTCACCCTTACAACTGTTTTTCAGGTAACGAGCAGTGATTGAGTAGGAGCTAGTGCTTGGAGTCTAGTGTAGTTCCTTAGTGGGTCATGCTCTGGTAGATGTAACATCGGGATGGGATGTTTTAAATGTTTATTGTTGGTTGTGAACCAGTTTACATGTAATATGCTACATGTTTTGAATGATTGATTTGATCTCTATCCGCTGCGTATTATGCAATGCTTTATGTTTTGAATTAAATAATGAGCATGACTAAATATTATGGTGAATGGTGTGAAGTATTTGTGTGACACCCTTAATTGCACCTTTACTCTGATGTATATATTTGTTGTTTTAATTAAATATTTGGGGTAATTTAGAAGGGTGTTACATGGGTCATGCGCTTCTGATATATCTGTCCATGACAAACAGCCGCAAGTCTCTTTTCATCAATCAAATTTATCTGATCGAGTCGAGTCTGAATCCATTCATCTTCATCTAAACCTGCATCTTTCATAATTCTTAGAGAGGGAATCTGAACTTCCACTGGTAAAACGGCTTCCATTCTGTAGACTAAAGAGAAAGGAGTTGCCCCTGTCGAAGATCGTACTGAAGTGTTATAACCATGAAGAGCAAATGGTAACATCTCATGCCAATCTTTGTATGTTACTGTCATCTTTTGTATAATCTTCTTAATATTCTTATTAGCAGCTTCTACGGCGCCATTCATCTTTGGCCGGTACGGAGAAGAGTTATGTTTTTTTATTTTGAACTGCGTGCAGAGTTCAGTAATCATCTTGTTGTTCAAATTAGTACCATTATCAGTGATAACTCTTTCAGGGATGCCATACCTACAAATAAGACTATTCTTGATGAACCGTGCTACCACATTTTTGGTGACAGAAGCAAATGAGGCTGCCTCTACCCACTTCGTAAAGTAATCAATAGCAAAAAGAATGAAACGATGTCCATTAGAAGCAGTAGGTTTAATCTCTCCAATCATATCAATGCCCCACATTGCAAAGGGCCAAGGGGCTGTCAACACGTTCAATGGAGCAGGAGGTACATGTACTTTGTCCGCATAGATCTGGCACTTGTGACAAGTTCTGGAGTGATGGTGGCAATCAACTTCCATGGTAGACCAATAATACCCTGATCTCAGAATCTTCTTGGTCATCGTATGTCCACTAGAATGATTCCCAAAAATACCGTCATACATGTCTTCCATAATCTTTCCTGCTTCCTTTTTATCCACACAGCTAAGCAAAGTCGAATCATGATTACGTTTGTATAATACTCCATTACTCAAAAAGAATTTAGCGGAGAACTTCCTCAGAAATTTTCTGTCATTGATGGATGCCCCTTCAGGGTATTCCTGAGTTTCTAAATATCTTTTTACTTCGTGGAACCAAGGTTTCTCTTCTACTTCATCAACATTAAGTTCATAACAATATGCTGGTTCATCTAATCGTTCAATGGTGATCATGGGAGCTTCATTGTCCCATCTGACTCTGAACATAGATGACATGGTAGCCAATGCGTCTGCCAACTGATTCTCTTCTCGTGGAATATGTTCGAATGTAATCTCTTCAAAGTATGGGATTAATATCAACACCCGCTCTCGATAAGGGATGAGATTCGGATGTTTAGTGTCCCATTCTTCTTTGATCTGACTGATTACTAAGGCTGAGTCTCCGTACACACTTAAAAACTTGATTCTCAGGTCTATAGTAACTCTGAGTCCAAAAATACGTGCTTCATACTCAGCCATATTATTGGTACAATCAAAACATAGTCTAGCAGTGAAAGGCGTATGGCAACCCTTGGGAGAAATAATCACAACACCAACACCATTGCCCAATGCATTAGAAGATCCATCAAAAACCATAGTCCATCGGGATCCCAGTTCGGGTCCTTCATCCGGTCCAGGTTCTTCATAATCAGTAACAAGCATAACATCCTCATCAGGGAACTCAAAATTCATAGATTGGTAATCATCAACTGCTTGATGAGCCAAATGATCAGCTAACACGCTTCCTTTGATTGCTTTCTGGGTAGTATACTGGATATCATACTCTGTTAAAATCATCTGCCATCTTGCTATTCTTCCGGAGAGAGCAGGTTTCTCAAATATATATTTGATAGGATCCATCTTAGAAATCAATAAAGTGGTATGATTCAACATATACTGTCTTAGTCGGCGAGCAGCCCAAGCCAAAGCACAGTGTCGCAACCTGAAAAATACAGTGTGCGAAAAAACAACTGGCGAAAGAAAATGACAGAAGAGTCGCCACCGTGCGTTATTTATCCCAAAGGAGGGAAAGGAAACGCTCGAAGTAAACCTGAAAAGAGGAAAGGAAAAGACAAGGTCTCGCAACCAAATCTTGGGTTCGGGAGTCGGTTATGCGAAGGGAAGGTATTAGCACCCCTACGCATTTGTAGTACTCTACGGGATCCACTTTTGTAGTTCTTGTCTAAAGGGTGTGAGTTTATCTTGTGTTGTTTACTAAAAAAAGGGTTAAATGAAAATGACTCGCGCGGGTGTCGCATCCACTGCATACATATCTCATCTGAATATGAGAATCAGAGTCTTCGTAGCTCGGCTGACCTATGGGTTGGAAGGATGTGTGCTCGCTAAGACATCGCGTCTTATGCCTACGTATCTCATCTGGAATGAGAATCAGAGCAAGCCGTAGTTCGGCTAACTACGGGGTTAAGGATTATGTTTTGGGGGCGGACGACGTTACTACGCAATCTATCGGATGCTCGACCTTTGGAGACTTACTCACCTGTAGTAGAAGGAGTAAACGTGTGTTTAGGAGAAGAAAAATCAATGAAGGGTTAGGGTTTGGGATGCTCATGCAAAAAGGCAGTCCTTGACGAAGGAACCGCGCTACCTGCGGGGATACGAACACATACAAAACAAACATGTATAAAGTAAATGTGCCAACAAGGCAATCAGAATAAATCTTCCAAATGGTATCCCACAAGCAAAGTGGAATATCCAGCGAGCTATCCCTGCAAAAGTCATGTGAGCCTTCACAAAAACTCAACAAAAGGGTTAGTGAAACACGATAAGGGTTAAGCATTCAAGGCATTATTTATACATTCATACATAATTATGAACCCGTGGGCAAAAACCTAATGAAATTCATCCATCATACCTCATAATTCAGATGATCCAAATTAAGAGCATAAAGGTAATGGGAATAAGGGCAATCCTGATTGGAGAGATCGGTTGAAATCAAATGGCACGGCTGGATTTGCAAACCAATGTTAGGGTTTGCTTGAGATGAAAGTGTGTGAGTCAGAATGAACCTTTCAGAGTTGCCTGGAGGTTGCTCTGAACTCTGTTAGCTCTTCTCTCACTATCTTTTTCCCCAGGGTTCTTCTCTCACTATCTTTTTCCCAGACAGGGTAATAGGAATAGAATTCCCTTTTGCTTCACTGAAACTCTGAATTTATAACCTGATTTTTGTGGACCTGTGGGCTTAAATGAGAGAGGTCTAAGTCCAAGATTTTTTTCTTTTATTTATTTATTATTATTTTATTTTATTTTATTTTGTTTTTTGTTTTTTTTTTGTTTTTTTTTTTCGTTTTTTTTTTTCAAAACATGTGGGCTTCGCCTAGCGAGCATGACAGCTCATGAACAAACCTTTGCTCCTTCAAGATTAACGTTTTGACTGACGAATAGACCCCGATTGGAAGTAACTCAAGTCTTTCCCTTGTGTTGACTGATCATCTAAATAGAGTCCACAAAGTGTCTTGGATGATGTTCAAGCTTCTTGGATCTGATTCCGATTGCCATGATGAAATGCAAATGCTAAATGACCTAAAAATGAATGCATGCATGAGGTTTAAAGCGTATGCTTCCAGGAAAAATAAAGGGTAAATTTTGGGGTATTACAGCTGCCCCTATTTAATCAGCTGGAGACCTGGAAAGAAGATAGCAGCGGCTTTCGTGCTTTCGAGGTATCAAGGGATTGAATACAATAAAAGCCCGAAAATTTGCACTGAAGTGAAGTGAAGTAACAATGCCTGTCAGAATCGGCAAAGAGGTGGTCTTGAAAGAAGAATTTGTCTGGTACGGTGAGAGTCAGTCTGAATACCGAAAAAGAATGTTAACCTGGATACCAAAATAAATGGTAACACAGAAATAACCATGGCCTGAATGCCGCTCATCAGTCTGAATACTGGAAATGACTTCGATCTGAACATCGGAAGATATGAGATTATTAATATCGGTCTGAACACCGAGAGGCTGGCCTGAATGCCACAAGTTGCGTCGACCTGAACGTCGGAAACTTCTTCGATCTGAACATCGGAAAACTGGCCTGAACGCCATAAGTTGCATCGACCTGAACGTCGGAAACTTCTTCGATCTGAACATCGGAAAATTGGCCTGAATGCCACAAGTTGCATCGACCTGAATGTCAGAAACTTCTTCGATCTGAACATCGGAAAATTGGTCTGAATGCCACAAGTTGCGTCGACCTGAATGTCGGAAACTTCTTCGATCTGAACATCGGAAAACTGGCCTGAATGCCACTTCGGTCTGAATACCGGAAACTTCATGCCTGTCAGCATCGGCAGAAATAGGGAACGATAATAGCGGCGGCGCATGGGCCAATGACACTTGCTGGGGATAACAAAGGTAAGTCATGAACAATCTTCAGTCTGAGTACTGGAAACAACTTCTGGCTTATCACTTGGGATACCGAAAATGTTTTATGCTTACATGCGTATGTTTGAATTTTTCAATGGCGTAATGCTCCATGAAAATGGAAATGCTACGCGATTTGGGAGGATGCAATGCAATATGATTCTACATGCAGGGATGCGAAATGCTGGGTAGAATGCCAAGCTGAGGCAAAGGGATCTGCTGGGGAAATGATCACCATCTTCTGGACCCTGGCCAGGCTGTTGGAGATGCACAGCGCAAAGAATTATATGGGGAAATGACCCGCCACACGGTGTTCTAGCAATGACGAAATACCGAGATTCTGACTGGGGAGAGAACGGCACTGAAAACCTGCTATTGGGGAAAGCGATAGTGGTTCTGGCAACCACGATCTGCGAGAGATGACTCAGCAGGGGAAGCAAACACCGATACGGTACCGAGGTTCTGCTTCAAGGAAAGAAACCATAGATCTGGCATTGGGACTATCGATCTGGCCTCGAACTCTGAGGAGCAGCCGCTTCTGCTGGGAAGATACAGTCTGGCATTGTCAACTCCGTTGGGGGTATATAGTCTGACACTGTCAACTCTACTGGGGAGTGTATAATCTGAAACCACCGCTTGGGGGGAGGTACAGTGGTGAGAACCTGCTAGGGATTGAAGAATCCAACGCTCTGATCAGCTCTGCAGGATAAGATACCGAATTCGTCTGTTGGCGACTTCACTGGGGAAAACATTCGCGATCATCTGCAGGGGATTTTAAGGAAATGCCCCGAGGGTACCTGTTCTGAATAGACGATCCAAAGCACTTAAAATTTACAGGAATTTTAAATTTTTATTAAGCATGTACCTGTAAAGCTCTTATGTGTCATGATGCAATGTTTATCAGAAAATTCGGACGTCATTTTTGCAAACAAAATAGAAAAATGAAAATGAAAACAGAGATATACTGAATAACATGATTTTATTGATTGAACGGCCTCTGAATAGGCATTTACATCAGGAAGCAATCCCTGGAAAGAGGTAATCGCACAACAGTTAAAAACAGACATTAATCTAATGGCAATGTGAAATTGATTTCTATTGGGTTCCAATTTTGCTATGACTTGCTCGTCTTCAAGATCCTCCAGATGATCAGCTTTCTGAAAAGAGTGATTGGACTGTTTCCTATCCTTCAAAAGTTTCCAGTCATTGACACGAGATGAGATTTAGAACTACTCAGAACGCAGTCATTCGCTTAATCCCTAACTTTTGCCTGGATCGCCCTTTTCGGGTTTTCAATCCACCGGGATACCCATTTTTGCCTAAGTTGCCTTTTCAGGTTTTCAACTTACCGGGTGTACAATCTTTTCACTTTTAATCCCTAATTTTTGCCCGAACCTTTTCATTTTCTTGGTTCGTCGGGATGCCCATTTTTGCCTGGACTACTCTTTTTATTGTCCAGCGGGTCTATTTCATGCAAAGTATTTTTTAACTGCGTCTGAGTTCACAGGGGAAGTGAAGTTTCCACCATCCATAGTTGCAAGCATTAAGGCTCCGCCATCAAAAACCTTGGTGACAATATACGGTCCATCATAGTTAGGAGTCCACTTGCCCCTGTGATCTGTCTGAGGAGGAAGGATCCTTTTCAACACTAAATCTCCAACTTGGAAACATCGGGGACGCACTCTCCGATCAAAGGCTCTCTTCATCCGACTCTGATACAACTGCCCATGACAAATGGCTGACATTCGTTTCTCTTCGATAAGACTCAACTCATTGAACCTTGTCTGAATCCATTCGGCTTCGTCTAACTTGACATCCAACAGGACTCTTAGAGAAGGAATCTCCACTTCAACCGGTAGGACTGCTTCCATACCATACACAAGGGAGAAAGGGGTTGCCCCGGTCGATGTACATACTGAAGTACGGTACCCATGCAAGGCGAAGGGTAGCATCTCATGACAATCTCTGTACGTAACGACCATCTTCTGTACAATCTTCTTTATGTTCTTATTTGCCGCTTCAACAACACCGTTCATCTTAGGGCGGTAAGGGGAAGAATTGTGATGCTGAATGTTGAAGTTCTGGCACAACTCCTTCATCATTTTGTTGTTGAGATTAGAACCATTATCAGTAATGATTCTTTCGGGAATCCCATAGCGACAAATGATTTCTTTCTTGGTGAATCGGGCAACCACATGTCTGGTGACCTTCACAAATGACGCTGCTTCGACCCACTTGGTGAAATAGTCGATGGCAACAAGGATGAAGCGATGCCCATTGGAAGCGTTTGGCTCAATCTTTCCAATCATATCGACGCCCCACATAGCGAAAGGCCACGGCGAAGACATCACATTCAAAGGATTCGGCGGCACATGCACCTTATCAACATAAATTTGGCATTTATGGCACTTCCGAGCATATTTGAAACAATCAGATTCCATGGTCATCCAGTAATAACCTGCTCTCAACAATTTCTTAGCCATTGCATGTCCGCCGGCATGAGTACCTAAGGAGCCTTCATGAACTTCCTGCATTAACATGTCTGCTTCATGTCTATCCACGCATCTGAGCAAAACCATGTCGAAGTTCCTCTTATACAACACATCGTCTTTGTTCAAGAAGAAACTGCCTGCCAATCTTCTCAAAGCCTTTCTATCATTGTTGGATGCCCCTGCAGGGTACTCTTGATTCTTCAGAAAGCACTTGATGTCGTGATACCAGGGCTTGTCATCAACTACAAGTTCAGCAGCAAACACATACGCGGCCCTGTCGAGGCGCATCACGTCGATCTTGGGAGCATGGTTCCAACGGATCACCGTGATCATGGAGGATAGAGTAGCAAGAGCATCTGCCATCTGGTTCTCATCACGAGGTATATGGTACAGCTTTACTGTTGTGAAGAAAGTCAATAGTCTTCTCGTGTAATCTCTGTAAGGGACCAGATTGGGCTGGAGAGTGTTCCAATCACCATTCACTTGATTGATTACCAGAGCTGAATCTCCGAAGATATCCAAAGTCTTGATTCTCAAATCAATGGCTTGCTCAATACCCAAGATACAAGCTTCATACTCAGCTTCATTATTTGTGCACTCAAAAGTCAGACGAGCGGTGAAAGGCATGTGAGCACCTTTCGGAGTTGTAATGACAGCACCAATTCCACTTCCTCTGGCGTTGACGGCCCCATCAAACATTAAAGTCCACTTTTCGTCTGGATCAGGTCCCTCTTCAACAACTGGCTCTTCACAGTCTTTCATCTTGAGGAACATGATGTCTTCATCTGGAAAATCAAACTTCATCGGCTCATAATCTTCAACCGGATGTTGAGCAAGATAGTCTGACAGAATACTCCCCTTGATGGCTTTCTGGGAAGTATACTGGATGTCATACTCTGTCAGTACCATTTGCCAACGAGCAACTCTTCTGGTGAGAGCTGGCTTCTCAAATATATACTTGACTGGATCCATTTTGGAGATCAGTAAGGTGGTGTGAGACAGCATGTATTGTCTCAATCGCTTCGCAGCCCATGCAAGTGCACAACATGTTTTTTCAAGCATTGAGTATCTCGACTCGCAATCTGTGAATTTCTTACTCAGGTAGTAGATGGCATGCTCTTTCCTACCTGTCTCGTCGTGTTGACCGAGAACACAACCCATGGAATTGTCTAGTACTGTCAAATACATAATCAGCGGTCTCCCTGGGACCGGAGGCACAAGGATAGGAGGATTCTATAAATACTCTTTTATCTTCTCGAACGCCCTTTGACAATCATCATTCCACCTGATAGCCTGATCTTTTCTCAACAATTTGAATATTGGCTCACACGTGGCTGTTAGGTGAGAGATGAACCTTGCAATGTAGTTCAACCTCCCTAAGAAACCACGGACTTGTTTCTCTGTTCTTGGCTCAGGCATTTCCTGTATCGCTTTCACTTTGGCCGGATCCACCTCAATCCCTTTTCCGCTAACAACAAAACCCAGTAGTTTTCCAGATCTCACCCCAAAAGTACACTTGTTCGGATTAAGCCTCAGCTTGAATTTCCTCAAACGCTCAAACAGTTTCTGCAAATTCACCAAATGTTCTTCTTCTGTCTGAGATTTGGCAATCATATCATCAACATAAACCTCGATTTCATGATGAATCATATCATGGAACAGAGTCACCGTCGCTCGCTGATATGTTGCTCCGACATTTTTCAGACCAAACGGCATCACCTTATAGCAGAAGTTGCCCCATGGGGTTATGAATGTTGTCTTCTCCATGTCTTCTGGTGCCATCTTAATTTGATTATAGCCAGAAAAGCCATCCATGAAGGAGAATACCGAGAACTGAGCCGTGTTATCCACCAAAACGTCGATGTGAGGTAAGGGGAAATCATCTTTAGGACTAGCCCTGTTCAGATCCTGGTAGTCAACACACATCCGTACCTTTCCATCCTTCTTAGGTACCGGAACGATATTTGCAACCCATGGCGGATAATTTGTGACTGCTAGAAACCCTGCATCCAACT
Organism: Lathyrus oleraceus; assembly: GCF_024323335.1. NCBI lineage: Eukaryota > Viridiplantae > Streptophyta > Magnoliopsida > Fabales > Fabaceae > Lathyrus > Lathyrus oleraceus. The sequence goes on along the minus strand of NC_066581.1, from coordinate 367,951,576 downwards.
GTTTTTGCACTTCTTCCTTTATCTTGACAGCCATCTCTGGTCTTGTTCTTCTGAGCTTCTGGTTGACCGGAGGACGACCTTCTTTGAGCGGCAAGCGATGTACCACGATGTCTGTGTCAAGCCCTGGCATGTCCTGATAAGACCAAGCGAAGATGTCAACATACTCTTGCAACAATTCAATCAACCCCTTCTTCACATTGTCTTCCAAAGCAGCCCCTATCTTGATTTCTCTCTTGGCGTCCTCGGTGCCGAGATTAATCACTTCAACAGACTCTTGATGCGGTTGAATGACCCTTTCCTCTTATTTTAATAACCTGGTAAGTTCTTCAAGGAGTTCACAGTCTTCATCACCCTCTTCTTCAGCTTGAAAGATTGGATTTTCAAAGTCGAAGCGAGCCATAGCAGAATCGTTATCAATAGGATCCGGTGATGTGCATCTGCATGAGTGATGGTATGTGCTTATGAGTGTGAAAAAAAAAAGTGGAAACTAAACAAAACATTGCCATTTTTTTTAAAAAACTGCAAAAATAGAAAGACAGGGAACGAAATATTTGAATGCAAAAAGACGTCCTTTATTTATGATAAAAAATGCAAGTGTCACATAGATGAGCCCTACAATGAGTCATTACGCCCTGGCGGAACGTAAGACTTGGATATGCATGAATAAACAAAGAAAATTACTCCTCCAGACAAGTGGCTTGGACAATCTCCTCAGAAGACCAATTGTTGAGAACTTCCCCCGGATCCTCGGACGCATCCAGTTATCGATGTCGCAATCACTATCCCCATCTTCATTGTTGACCGCAAAGACTAATTTGACTTCTCCTTCAACCATGTTAACGTTGGCTCCACCATGCTGGGGCATGGGATTGTTGACGACATTAGGAGCTGGTGCAAAGTTAACAGCCTTTGAATCAATGAGGTCCTGAACTACGTGCTTAAAAGCTTTGCAGTTCTCAATATTGTGGCCAGGTGCCCCAGAGTGGAAGCTACACCTAGCGTTAGCGTCATAACCCACCGGAAGCCTACCAACGGGAGGAGCCAGAGTGCGCAACTGCACAAGTTGTAGTTGTTGAAGACTAGAAAGCAACTGAGCGTACGACATTGGAAGGGTGTCGAAACGCCGGTCCATCGTCCTTGGCCTCGGTTGATAGGCGGGTCTGTTACCCGGTTGTTGTGGTTGGTACTGAGCTGGTTGACGCTGTGGTTGTTGTTGTTGTAGTGGTGCTGCAGCTGGAATGGTCGCAGCCGCAACATACGGTTGTTGATGATAGTTCTGAAAGTTATTCCTCTGGTTATCCCTGTTCTGATAAGAAGATATGGCACTTGCATCCCCTTCTTTCCTCTTCTGTTCCTGAATGAACGGCTTCTTCACCCCTGATGAGGATCCACCTCCACTCTGGGTCTTGTATGTCCTCAGGTAATTCTCCACCCTCTCTCCGGTAGAGACTACATCAGCAAAATTGGAGGCATTGCAATCCACCAGGCGCTCCAAATAAGGTCCTGGCAGAGTGTTCATGAACATGTTAGCCATTTCCTTCTCCAACATAGGAGGTTGAACACGGGAAGCTGTTTCTCTCCAGCGTTGAGCGTATTCTCTGAAGCACTCATTGCTTTTAAGAGACAGATTTTGAAGTTGAGTTCTGTCCGGAACCATGTCTGCATTATACTGATACTGCTTCACGAAAGCCTCAGCCAAATCCCTCCAACAACGGATGTGGGCTCTGTCCAGCCTCATATACCATTCCAGGGATGCCCCAGCTAGGTTGTCCTGGAAAAAGTACATAAGCAACTTTTCGTCATCGGAGTATGCAACCATTTTACGGAAATAGGCTTGCACATGGGTCTTCGGGCAAGAGTTGCCATTGTATTTGTCAAATATCGGGACCTTGAATTTCGGTGGCACTCTCACACCTGGGACCAGCCCCAAGTCAGCAACATCTACTCCCAGAGGATTCTGTCCTTCCATTGTCTTCAACCTCTCTTCCAATCTTCTAAACATGGGGTCCACACCATGACCCATACCAAAGTCTTCCTGCAGCGGGGGGAACTGATTGTCCTGATCATCATGAACGGGCTGTTGACCGAAGGTGACATGTAGGATTGGGATAGGCCCCGGTCCATTGGGTCCATTAGCCTCTCCAACTGGAGGATCAGTCACCGTCTCTGGTTGAGCAGGGGGATTCCTTTGTATCATCTGCCTGAGCTCTTGCTGTCCCTGAGCCACCCCTTGAACCACATCCATGAATTAATTTATGCGGATTTTCATCTCGGCGAACTCTGCCTGTAGGCTTTCCATTACTCTCTGTTGGTTTCTGCGGGTACCGTACCGGTGAATGCCTGAGTCAGCTATCCTGTCGATGGAACACCAAACAAACTGAGAACACTGTGGCGGTACCTGTTATGCAAGACATGCTAATGAATATGTAAATGCAATGACATGTTTATCAATTCCAAAGGTATTCTACCCCCTTGATTCCAGTCTCTCAATAGATAAACGATGTAAAAAAAAAGACTAAGTCGTTGATGAGAACCAAGAAAATTCCGACTAGAATCAAGTAGAAGATATAAACCCCACAGAAATGGATAAACATGTGTGAATGATTATGAATGCAAAATGATGTGATGCAAAATGATGTGAATGCAGTGCAGTGGCATGGGAATCAGGATCGCTGTATCTGCTTGAACATCTGTCAGGTTGCACTGTCTGGAGAGAAATTAAGAGCACACCAAACAAAGGTCATGGGATGGATCATGTTATCCTTAATATCAACCACCCATTTTGGTGGATTATGGTTTACACCTTATCAACACCAAAGTTTCATTGATATTAAGGAAACCTGGTCGGATCAACCATGAATCAAGGGTTTGTTGCAAGTCACGAGCATGGATTTTAGGTTAAGAACCACCCAAAAGGAGTGTACTAAGGTTTAAACCTGCCAAACATGTTCTACAAAAGGTTCCCATAGTCCCATCTTTCGGATATTATCGGAGGAACGACTACTCGTATTCCAAAAATATTCTCAAGAGAGACTCTTATAAGTGTAGTATCGCCTAACAATCGTATCAAATCTTACACTTGAACGACTTTCGCACTACGTCCTACGAATAGGCCAAGATGGGTTTGGTAAACTAAGGTCCTCGGCTTCTAAGGTCTATATTGGAAAAAGTAATGTCTAACCACAACTTACTTATGTGACATTATTGATCTCAACATGACCTCCACCAAGTGAATGGGCTTGCAAGTCAACTTGCTAAGGAATAACTCCACACAAGTCGACAAGACTATGCCATTCTCCTATCCTAAGTGCACTCGAGTTCGGGTATAGAACTCATCTCACAAAGATCACCAAGCAGCCATAGCCAGCCAACAGATACAGCAATGATATGTACACAATGCAATAAGGTAAAGCAGGTAAATAAATAACTGTACAAAAGCATGAACACTCAATAAACAAACAAACTACAAAAGCTAGGAGGGACTCGCTTAGGGAAACCGGGTCCCCAGCAAAGCCGCCAGCTATCGCAACCTAAAAAATACAGTGTGCGAAAAAACAACTGGCGAAAGAAAATGACAGAAGAGTCGCCACCGTGCGTTATTTATCCCAAAGGAGGGAAAGGAAACGCTCGAAGTAAACCTGAAAAGAGGAAAGGAAAAGACAAGGTCTCACAACCAAATCTTGGGTTCGGGAGTCGGTTATGCGAAGGGAAGGTATTAGCACCCCTACGCATCCGTAGTACTCTACGGGATCCACTTTTGTACTTCTTGTCTAAAGGGTATGAGTTTATCTTGTGATGTTTACTAAAAAAAGGGTTAAATGAAAATGACTCGCGCGGGTGTCGCATCCACTGCATACGTATCTCATCTGAATATGAGAACCAGAGTCTTCGTAGCTCGGCTGACCTATGGGTTGGAGGGATGTGTGCTCGCTAAGACATCACGTCTTATGCCTACGTATCTCATCTGGAATGAGAATCAGAGCAAGCCGTAGTTCGGCTAACTACGGGGTTAAGGATTATGTTTTGGGGGCGGACGACGTTACTACGCAATCTACCGGATGCTCGACCTTTGGAGACTTACTCACCTGTAGTAGAAGGAGTAAACATGTGTTTAAGAGAAGAAAAATCAATGAAGGGTTAGGGTTTGGGATGCTCATGCAAAAAGGCAGTCCTTGACGAAGGAACCGCGCTACCTGCGGGGATACAAACACATACAAAACAAACATGTATAAAGTAAATGTGCCAACAAGGCAATCAGAATAAATCTTCCAAATGGTATCCCACAAGCAAAGTGGAATATCCAGCGAGCTATCCCTGCAAAAGTCATGTGAGCCTTCACAAAAACTCAACAAAAGGGTTAGTGAAACACGATAAGGGTTAAGCATTCAAGGCATTATTTATACATTCATACATAATTATGAACCCGTGGGCAAAAACCTAATGAAATTTATCCATCATACCTCATACATTCAGATGATCCAAATTAAGAGCATAAAGGTAATGGGAATAAGGGCAAACCTGATTGGAGAGATCGGTTGAAATCAAATGGCACGGCTGGATTTGCAAACCAATGTTAGGGTTTGCTTGAGCTGAAAGTGTGTGAGTCGGAATGAACCTTTCAGAGTTGCCTGGAGGTTGCTCTGAACTCTGTTAGCTCTTCTCTCACTATCTTTTTCCCCAGGGTTCTTCTCTCACTATCTTTTTCTCAGACAGGGTAATAGGAATAGAATTCCCTTTTGCTTCACTGAAACTCTGAATTTATAACCTGATTTTTGTGGACCTGTGGGCTCAAATGAGAGAGGTCCAAGTCCAAGATTTTTTCTTTTATTTATTTATTTATTTTCTATTATGTTATTTTATTTATTTATTTATTTATTTCAAAACACGTGGGCTTCGCCTAGCTAGCATGACAGCTCATGAACAAACCTTTGCTCCTTCAAGATTAACGTTTTGGAAGTAACTCAAGTCTTTCCCTTGTGTTGACTGATCATCTAAATAGAGCCCACAAAGTGTCCTGGATGATGTTCAAGCTTCTTGGATCCGATTCCGATTGCCATGATGAAATGCAAATGCTAAATGACCTAAAAATGAATGCATGCATGAGGTGTAAAGCGTATGCTTCCAGGAAAAATGAAGGGTAAATTTTGGGGTATTACACACAGCAAGTTTTCTCAAGCTGTGAGTATCTTGTTTCACAGTCGGTAAACTTTTTGCTAAGGTAGTATATTGCATGCTCTTTTCGACCAGACTCGTCATGTTGCCCTAGCACACACCCCATTGAATTTTCTAACACGGTCAAATACATGATTAGAGATCTTCCTTCAACTGGTGGCATCAGAATTGTAGGTTCTTGGAGATACTTCTTGATTTTGTCAAAAGCTTCTTGACATTCATCATTCTATATTATCTCTTGATTTTTCCTCAGTAATTTGAAGATGGGTTTGCAAGTAGCAGTCAAATGGGAGATAAATCGGGCAATGTAATTCAAGCGTCCCAAGAAACCTCTGACTTCTTTATCTGTACGGGGAACTGGCATTTCTTGAATAGCTCTCACCTTAGCCGGGTCAACCTCAATTCCTTTACCACTGACAATAAAGCCCAAGAGTTTACCGGATCTTACTCCAAAGGTGCATTTGTTCGGGTTCAATCTCAACTTGTATTTCTTCAACCTCTCAAACAGTTTGTATAAATGATCGAGATGTTCTTCTTCAGTATGAGATCTGGCTATCATGTCATCCACATATACCTCTATTTCATGATGGATCATATCATGGAACAAAACCACCATAGCACGCTGGTATGTTGCCCCTGCATTCTTTAAACCGAATGGCATTACTTTGTAACAGAAAGTGCCCCATTGCGTCACAAACGTAGTGTTCTCCATATCTTCAGGTGCCATCTTAATCTGGTTATAACCTGAGAATCCATCCATGAATGAGAATACCTTGTGTTGAGCGGTATTATCTACCAGAACATCAATGTGAGGAAGTGGAAAGTCATCTTTGGGACTTGCTTTATTCAAATCTCTGTAATCTACACACATTCGCACCTTACCATCCTTCTTTGGCACTGGTACCACATTAGCAACCCATTGAGGATAAGAAGTAACAGCTAGAAAACCTGAATTAAATTGTTTCATAACCTCGGCTTTGATTTTCTCAGACATTTCAGGACGCATGCGACGAACCTTTTGCTTAACAGGATGACAATCTTCCTTCATCGACAAACGATGTACTACTATATTAGTATCCAGTCCTGGCATGTCTTCATAAGACCAAGCAAAAATCTCTACATAGTCATGTAACATCTGAATCAATCTTTCTTTGACACTGTTTTCCACGGATTGAGCATCTTTTAGAGAAATCATAGCAGGAGGAGCACGAATAACCTTGGGCACACGGGAAGTTGGCTTAAGGACAGGACTGGTCGGAGGAACTACTTCAAATGACTGAGAAGGAGTCTCAAAGAATTCACCATCCATCTCGACGTATCTGAAGGTATGCACACTACTGACAATATACTGTTCTTCTCCACACACAGTGACAATCTTGCCCTCTATTGGATACCTCAGCTTTTGATGGAGAGACGAAGCTATAGCACTTGCCCCATGGATCCAAGGGCGTCCTAGCTAGCAGGAATAGGCAGGACGAATGTTCATTACGTAACAGGTAGTGTTGAAGACTTGAGGTCCTATCTGGATAAGGAGAACCACTTCACCATGGACAACACTCTTCGCACCATTGTAAGCACGCACCACAACGTCACTAGGTTTCAGTTCAATCCTTTTACAATCAAGCTTATCGAGCACAGCTTTCGGTAGCACATTCAAAGAAGAGCCATTGTCGATCAACACATGAGACAAGGTGATCCCCTTACACTCAATGGAGATATGCAGAGCTTTATTGTGATTCTTTCCTGCTGATGTCAGGTCAGCATCAGAAAAGCCTATGCCATTATCAACAGCCAAGTTAGCAACATAATTTTCTAACTGATCGACAGATGTCTCCTGAGGTACATGAGCGGTCTTCAAGAATTTTATCAACGCATTGGCATGAGATTCAGAAGATAACAACAAGGATAACATCGAAATTTTAGACAGAGTATACCCCAGCTGTTCTACCACATCAAAATCACTCTTACGGATGATTTTCAGCATTTCTTCCATTTCCTGCTTGGCAACATCTTCGGTAGTAACTTCGACTGGTGTCTTTGACTGAGAAGGATTGATTACTGGTCCCTTTCCTCGAGTTTCAGGGGCGGGAGATGAGATTTCTGGAGAGAAGATCCTTCCACTTCGAGTAATTTTACTAGTCCCAACAATGTCAACGTCATTAGGATTAGTAGAATTATCATCTTGCTTTATGCCGTGGATGTAAACATCACCTCCATAATTCCACGGAATGGCTTTGCTTGAGGAATACGGTACTGGGCCAGGTGCAGTAATAATTAGGGGAGCTACCTTGGGCTCAGCAGTAATCTTCACAGGCACTCTAGTAGCGGTAATCTTCACTGGAACTTTGGACCTAGCAATCACAGATATTTCTTCAATAGGGTTTTCCACTTTAAGAATCTTTTCAAAGAGAATTGTACGATCATCCATCAGCCGTTGAATACCATTCCTCAACTTCAAGCAATCATTGGGTCGGAGTATACAGAGATCGCAATTTTCAGCACAACCTGGAAATAAACCAGCTTGCAATAAATTCTTCTTGATGATCAGGAGAGGAGATGCTAAGTCAGCTACATTAGTAATGTGAGAATTGTCATCCACATCATTAACAGTCTTGTCATGATTAGGCATAGGAGCAGTGATGACATTAAGAGTCTCCGGAGGATCAAATTCAATTTCTCCAGCGTCGATCATATCCTGAATCTTATTCTTCAACAACCAACAATCGTTTGTATCATGCCCGGGGCTATCGGAGTGATATGCACACCTGGCATTGGGATTATAACGAGGAGAAGTAGTGTTGGGATTTGCCGGAGGATCTCTAAGGGTAATTAAATTTGCTTTTAGCATACCCTGCAGTGCTTGTGCTAAAGTCATATTGATCTTGGTAAACTGCCTTCTTGGCCTTTCTTGTCTGTGTTGGAAGTTTTGAGATGGCGGTGCTGCAATCGTAACTGCTCCAACAATATGGTCACGATTTTTCTTGTTATGACCCCTTTGACCGTACACAGCATTTGATTCATTCTTCCCCTGATAGGACTTTTTGGTGCTTGCAGAGGTAGTTGCCTGTATCTTTCCACTTCGAATGCCGCTTTCAACACGTTCACCCGTCAATATAAGTTCAGTGAAACCCGACGAGGAACTTCCCAATAGATGGCTGTAGAACGGGCCAGTCAGTGTACCCATGAACATGTCCACTAATTCTCGATCAGTCATAGGGGGTTTGACTCTGCCAGCCAAGTCTCTCCATTTTTGAGCATATTCTTTGAAGCTTTCTTTAGAGCCCATAGTCATATTCTGCAGCTGTAGCCGAGTAGGCGCCAATTCAGAAGTATACTGGTAGTGCTTGTAGAAAGTTGTCTCTAAATCAGTCCAGGTGCGGATGTTAGAGCTCTCGAGCTGATAATACCACTCTAACTGTGTGCCAGACAGACTCTCCTGGAAGAAATGGATCCATAGCTTCCTATCAGTGGTATACGGCTGGATCTTTCTCACATAAGCTCTCAGATGCATCTGAGGACAAGACGCACCATCATACTTAGTGAAAGCGGGGACCTTGAATTTGCGAGGAATAACCACATCAGAGACCAGACCTAAGCTTTCGAAATCCAGACCGGGCGCCTTCTGATCCTCCATAGCTAGCATACGTTCTTCCAGCAACTTATACTTATCATCTTTCAGAGAGTACTGTTCATTCTCATAATTTTCATAGTCGTCCTCAGGGTTGAAGGGATCAGCATTCTCATCTTCCGAATCATTTTCTGTCTCATCTTCTTTATCCTTCGGAATTCCAATCTTGACTCCTGGAGCCTGTCCTTTAAGCCTTCTTCCCGGGTTAATGTAACTCACAGATTTCTTGTCCTTCTTCTTCTCGAGCAATAGAGTCTTCAGTTCCTCCTGCCCCTTGGATAAGTTCAAGATCATCTCCTGGAATTGAGCATTCAGAGCCTGGAGATCCTTGACAGTTTGTTCGAGGGCCATTTTTCTATTTGAGAGGAAGACCGTGAGAACATTGATCATTTAGAGTACCTATTATGCAATGTTATGTTATGCTATGCAATGTATGAAATGTTTTCAAGGAATTTTGGAATTTAACTTTGCGTAAACCACCAAAAAGGGGAACTTTTATTAAGAATTTCTTTAATCAATGTTCATAGGGATTGCTTCATAGGGATTTCTTTAATCAATGTTCATAGGGATTTCTTTAATCAATGTGGACAGTACCTTCTTTCCCCAGCAGATCTAAGGATTGCTTCTCCCCAGCAGGCCTATGCTTGCAGATTTCCCCAGTTGAGAATCCCCGCTGAGCGCCTGGCAGTTATTTTCCCCGGGAACACCCCAGTGGAGTCTATCAGTAGACTGTTGGTGTGTTCCCCAACAATTGGTTTTGTGATGCTATTATCTCCAGTATGGCCGTGAGTGCCTATCCCAAGCAGGTTTGTGGGAATTCATCTCCAGTATGATATGACGTGTTATCATCCTCAACAGAGTTGTTACTCTCACCACTATGGTTGTTCTCTCCACTAGGATCGTTCTCCTCAGCAGAATGGTGTGGTTTTTCCTCAGCAAGTTCCCCGAGTGGAGCGGGTCTCATGAAATACATCTCCAGCAGTGATTCTCCTACATATGGATTGGTTGGGTCGTCCCTAATGGAGTAGCATTTATTTCTCCAGCAGAGTTCATCCTACCAGTTGGATTGGACGGGTTTCTGTAGTAGACTGATATCGGCATCCCCAGCTGAGTTGATTCTACCTATGGATCGCGTGGGTTATCCCTGGCGGAGTAACAGACATTCTCCAAAGCAGGGTTTATCCTATCTGAAGATTGGTTGAGTCTTCCTCCCAGTGAAGTCGCTTTACCGTTCCCCAAGCAGAGTTCCCCGCAGAGTATTTCCCCAAGAGGAGTCTCCCCACAGAGTCAGAGTATCTGATCATTTCGGCTCCCTAGCCAGGGTTCATTTGCATTTTGCATGTAGTAATCATTGCATCCTCAAAAATCGCGTAGCATTTCCATTCATAAGTGGAGCATTACGCCATAGAAAAATCAAACATATGCATTCATATGTTCGAAACCCCATTAGACCGTATTCCCTGCAGAGACGGATTTTTGTTCAACCTGTACAACGCATTTGCTACAGTTGCTCCAGTCAGCAATTGGTGTTGATAATCCCCATAGAGGTTTATTTCCTCATCCGTTGGTGAAAGGAAAGCCTGCTTCTCCCCAGTGAGACCCCCCTGCAAGTGTTCAGCCTTGCCCGGGTCATCTTGTGAATTTCAGTATCCCGTCAGCACCCGCGTGTGTTTGCTTTCCTTGGTGTCGGTAAACACCATCTTTCGGTGATTCCCAGTCATGCGTAAGTGTCTGGTCTTCTTTGATGTCTGTAAACATCATCTTTCGATGTTCATAACGCCGTCCCTCCCCTAGTGAAGTTTCCTCCTCTCCGTTGGTGTCGATAAACGTCGAGTTTTTCCTAGTCATCCGGTGATGTCTAGTTGTACCCTCCCCATGTGGACTTACCTCTCCGTTGGTTTCGCTAAACGACGAGTTTTTCCCAGTCGTCCGTTGACGTCTGGTTGTGTTTCTCTTATTCCCATTCATCTGTAAATGTCTGGTCGATCTTTTTGGTGTCTGTAAACATCATCTTTCGATGTCTGTAAACGTCGAGTTTTCTCCCATTCATCTGTAAATGTCTGGTCGATCTTTTTGGTGTCTGTAAACATCATCTTTCGATGTCTGTAAACGTCGAGTTTTCTCCCATTCATCTGTAAATGTCTGGTCGATCTTTTTGGTGTCTGTAAACATCATCTTTCGATGTCTGTAAACGTCGAGTTTTCTCCCATTCATCTGTAAATGTCTGGTCGATCTCTTTTGGTGTCTGTAAACATCATCTTTCGATGTCTGTAAACGTCGAGTTTTCTCCCATTCATCTGTAAATGTTTGGTCGATCTTTTTGGTGTCTGTAAACATCATCTTTCGATGTCTGTAAACGTCGAGTTTTCTCCCATTCATCTGTAAATGTCTGGTCGATCTTTTTGGTGTCTGTAAACATCATCTTTCGATGTCTGTAAACGTCGAGTTTTCTCCCATTCATCTGTAAATGTCTGGTCAATCTTTTTTGGTGTCTGTAAACATCATCTTTCGATGTCTGTAAACGTCGAGTTTTCTCCCATTCATCTGTAAATGTCTGGTCGATCTTTTTGGTGTCTGTAAACATCATCTTTCGATGTCTGTAAACGTCGAGTTTTCTCCCATTCATCTGTAAATGTCTGGTCGATCTTTTTGGTGTCTGTAAACATCATCTTTCGATGTCTGTAAACGTCGAGTTTTCTCCCATTCATCTGTAAATGTCTGGTCAATTTTTTTTGGTGTCTGTAAACATCATCTTTCGATGTCTGTAAACGTCGAGTTTTCTCCCATTCATCTGTAAATGTCTGGTCGATCTTTTTGGTGTCTGTAAACATCATCTTTCGATGTCTGTAAACGTCGAGTTTTCTCCCATTCATCCGTCGATGTCTGGTCGAGTTCTTCTAGTCATTCATTAATGTCTGGTTACCTCTCCGTTGGTCCCGATGAACGTCGAGTTTTTCCTGGTCGTCCCCAGTTGTTTACCTCTCCGTTGGTCTTGGTAAACGTTGAGTTTTTCCCATTTCGTCCGTTGACGTATGGCTGTATCTTTTCCAGTCATTCAATAACGTCTGGTTACCTCTCCGTTGGTCCCGATAAACGTTGAGTTTTTCCTAGTTGTCCGTTGGCATCTAGTTGTGATTGTTGTTCCCATTCACCATCGTTGTGATGTCTGGATGTGGCCGTACCCTTTGAAAACAAAGCCAAAAAATATATACCCAGTAGCAAATATCAAATCCCAGTGGACGTTTCCATTGGTGGATCCCTGTATTGTACAAATTTCTACGGTTCTTGGTATTCAATCCCTGTTTACCCTGAAAGTCTGACAGCCGTTGCTCTCATCCATTCGGGTTCCCAGCTGATTGAATAGGGGCAGTTGTAGCACCTCAAATTTGCACCTATCATTGTACATACATTCTCATATTAGGTCATAGCATATCATGGTCCATTTGCATAGCATTGCATTGTCCCATTTGCCTCAGGTGCAAGCCAATCAAGAAATTAGGTCAAACTGGTCAGGAGATCAGTCAGTCAAGCAAGCAAGCACAATTCTCAAGGAGCCAAGGCCCTAGGGTTGGTCCAACATGTTCACATGACTTGGGGGTCTATTTGAAGTGTTTTGGTCAAGGATTGGATGTTCAGAAGTCATCAGTCAATGCACAATCAGTCAGAAACCCTAAAAGTCAACTGTTGGTCAACTGTCCATTTAATCAGTGGTTTGATGGTTGGACTTGGTTTGAGAGGTCTCATTCATGTCCAAATAGGCCTCATATATCATGTCAAACACCATCATGGAAGAATTTGAAGCCAGATCAGAAATTTCCAAAAATGGAAACTGGACCTGTAACTGAAACTTACCAAAAATGGAAAGTCTTGATCCTCAAACTTACATCATGATACAAGCTTCAAATGAATTTTTGCCCAACATGAAAGTTGAAGATCTTGTTCTCCCATTTCCAAAAAGTCCAAGAACACTCAATTCCCATGTATGGTTGGCAAGTTATGATCGAATCGTTTTCAGAAATTTTTGAACTTCAAAAGGCCATATCTCTCAAACCATTTGGCCAATTTGGGTGGGGTTTTTTCCTACAAGTCACATTTGATCCCCTCTTTCCAAAAATGTAACTTTCATTCACCAAAACATTACCAATCAAAATGGCATTTTTGAACCTACTTGAATTAATTTTAAGTAAGGTGAAAAAGTGAAGTTTTAAATTAATCATTTCCAACCATTCCTACCATCCAAACATGTTCTGAAATGTTGATTAAAACTTGTTGGAGGCCCATTCTTGTGCAGTACATGTAGCCATTCCCTACTTGCTTGAAACTTGGAAAAAAAGTACATTTCTCACCAAATCTATCCCACCATTTCATGGACCATGCTTGGTACCACAAAACAGCAGAGATATTGATCATTTTCTGTCACTTAGAAACCCTAGTGGCAGCCTCAAAAACACAAAAATCACTCATTCTCTAAAACTTCATTTTTGCATTTTCCAAAAATCTGTCAAAAACTCTCAAAGAACTGAGCCTGGCCATTGTTGTTCCACCATCCAAGCATCATTGTGGACACATTTCAATCATCATTCTCCATCTGTAACAGCATTTACACAACTGTTTTCTTCAAGCATCAACAATGGCAGAACTCGTGTGCAGCCATTCCAAGCTATTGCAAGCCAAAGCATCTTCACCATTCATCATTAGGAGGGTTTTAGAGCATCTGTTTCAAACTTAAACATCCAAACAACCATCAAATCACGATTGCCCTTCAATCTTGGTGAGTTTTTGATCTTCACTATTCTTAAAACTATGCCATGCCTTAGATAGAGTGTGCCATGTTGATCACCATGAAACTTAAATCGTGAAAAACCATGCCATAATGAGAGAGAACGAGGGTTTTAAAGTTTGTTGTTCATGATTAAATTTGTTCGATTAATGCTTAATATGTTGTTGTTGGATGATATGATTGTTGTTTATTGATGCCTGCTGATAGATGTACACGATGCAACGCCTAAAATTCATTTCTGTAAACTTTGCATTTTTCTGGAAATCACGATTGAGGGTGGTGATGAACAGCGTGTTGTTTTTGGTTGCTGCGTTTTTCCTGCGGATTTTCCTGCAGCCTTCATGAGCTGGCTGCGGATTTTCCTGCGGATTTCTGAATTAGGGCTTTGTATGAACCGCGCCCTTTTCCATTTGAAACGGACCAATAGAAACATTTCGTTTCCCTGGCCAAAACGCTGCGTTTTGGATAAGTGACCTGGGAATTACAAGTTTGCCATTCCCGGTTTTTATTTCATTTAAATCATTTAATTGTTTCAATTTTTATTTCACTTGGCATGGCTCACTTGCAAAAATCATAACTTGTTCATTTTAAATCCAATTCTCATGGGAATTTTTTCATCATCTTCATCATGATCTCTACTTTTTTATCATATTTTTTCCAGAATTTTGTGATCATTGGTTTTTGTTTGGCATATTAGTTTGTGACTTGTGACCATATTTTGTACACTTAGCCAAAACATTTGTGAAATGGTGATACTTTATCCAATGGCTCCCAAATTTTTTGTGCTTGAACTAGACACATTCATGGTGATTTTGGTGTAGAGTTTGTGAATTTATCTTATGTGGTTTGAGAGTTATGATTTTTTGAATTAGGGTGTGACAATTTGTGTCACACCATTGATGTCCAACTTCATGATTTTCATTACCATGCTTCTTGACCTCCAATTGATCTGATTTTTTGCATGAACCTACTCTTATATGTCTAGTATACATGTGAATTTTCTTGGAATTATTTGTGGCATTTCCTAATTGTTTGAGATTTTCTCCCCTGTTTAGTCATATGTTGACTTTTGGTGACACATGTTCCCATTTCATTTGTGAAATTCTCATACTTTATTAGATGGACTTGAAATTTTACATGAGATAACTAGACATCCTCATCTTTGCCATGGTTTTAGTCCCATTCATTTATCATACACCATCTCTGATTTATGAATTTTTCAAGTTGATGCATGATTGGTTGACTTCTTTAAGCATGTTCAAAATTGCTTTGACTTTCTGATTTTCATTGACTGCCTTCCACTTATCCAAATGAGATGAAATTTGACATGCTTACCATGTTGTGGGTTGTGATTGATCATGATTTATTTGGTGATTTTTGGAAGTGTTTTAGATTGCTTTTGAGTTAAGTCTTGATGTTGACTTCTATGAGCTCCTGTTTGCAACACTTTGACCTAAGTTGTTCATGAAATGATGATGATGATTGATATGAATGTGAACCCAATTGGTTTTGTTTATTGATTGTTTGAACGTGATTTTGGATGCTTGCCCATTGCTGTTTTGACTTTTTTCATTCCTTTTGACCCTAGGCTTGTCCTAGTGGTCCTGTTACTCACTTTTGAGCTTGTGTTTTCAGGTTGACCAACAAATGACCAATGAGACCAATTCTTTTGATTGAGCTTGCTTAAATATCATTGTCTAACTTGTTTGTTTTGTAGGTGGCTTGACTCACAAGCCTTAAGCCTTATGCCTTGCACATCCATCTGCTTCTGATTAACTGTTGATGTCTGTTTCTTTTTGCTTTGTTTGAAGTTGTATACTAACATCTGCTTGACTGTTTCAGGTGCTTTTAGTTGCTCAGTTCCTTGTGAACTTTTGCTTTGCTTTGCTTGTATAAGCAATTTGCATTGAGGTATACTTCTAATCTTCATGTAGTCTGGAAGACCTGGCCCGTTACTTGGCCAGGCAACTGTCTGAAGTCCTCCTTAAGAGGCAATGTTGTGGTTGTTTAATTTTGTCCTTGCATAGAGTCAGAGACCTCCTAAGTGAAGAGGCAATTGGAAGAACTCAAGGGATATGCAACCTATCCCCTGCTATTCAGTGTGTCATCTGCTTTGCTCACACCACTGTGTTGATGCATTACAGATACAAACCCAAGATCTTGTACAGTTGTACAGTTGAGTCAGTTTTAAATGTGTAGAAGGGTTCCCCCTTTCTGAACCCACACGTTCTTGTTTTAAGCTCTCCCAGGCCAGGGATAAGAGCTGTGAAGTCTCATCTTCACTCACCTTTCATCTGCTTCACCTTAGCCCCTCAATGGTAAGGTTAAGAGCACATTTACCCCGTTCCAGAGGTTTGTTTGTTGAGGTTGATATGACCCCTCGACTAAAACCTAACCCTTGTTTGAGCCACTTGCTTGTGTATAGTGTGTGCTATCTGTGCTTGTATGTTTGTTTGACTTGCTTCCTGTGCGAGTTAGGGTTAGTTTAGACTTGCTTCCTGTGCAAGTTAGGTTTTGCTTGGCTTGCTTCCTGTGCAAGTTAAGTGTGTGTGTGGCTTGCTTCCTGTGCAAGTCATGATTAGGATAGGCTGGCTCCCTGTGCCAGTTAGCTAGAAACCTTAACTTAGGGATGATTTTGCATGACAACATCTAGGCTCGAGTCGTAGTCTCCCTAGTTGTGTCTCCCTCTGTTATCTGGTTAGGCTAGTCCTTTATCCCTCCGTAGGGGAACTACGTCGCCCTGATCCTCATACCAGATGAGGTACGTAGGCAGGAGATGAGCAGATCTCTCCGGGCGCCTGTGTCTTTGTTTTGTCTTGTTGTGTGCTTGGAAGCTGATGTAAGTCCATCGAGTGGCATTTGGGTTCTAGTGTGAGTTTGTCTGGTTCGGATGCTGATGTAAGTCCAGTGATTGGCATTCAGGCTCCACGTTTGCCTTCTTGTGTGTGTTTTGGTTCGGATGCTGATGTAAGCCCAGTGATTGGCATTCAGGCTCCACGTTTGCCTTTGCCTGTGTTTGTTTGTGTGCGTGTCAGCCGAGCTACGAATGCTCTGATTCTTCTCTCGTCCGAGAAGATACGTATGCATAGGATGCGATATCCTAGCGAGCATGTGTCGTTTCCCCAGTCCGAACTACTTCAACTCTGATGTCTATGCCTGATAGACTAAGTAGGACCAGGATGCGACATCCTGCCGAGTCAGTTTCAGTCTTGTTTTCTTGTGTCTCTTTCAGCCAGTGTGTGTGAGTTTGAGCAGTGTTTAGCAACCATTTTCCTTCCTATTGTGCGTGGATCCCGTCGAGTACGACGGATGCGTAGGGGTGCTAATACCTTCCCTCGCATAACCGACTCCCGAACCTATTCTCTTTGGTCGCGAGACCATGTTCTTTCCTAGGTTTACTTCGAGCGTTTCCTTTCCCTCTTTTGGGATAAATAACGCACGGTGGCGGCTCTGTTGTTCTTGTTTTCCCGCCGGTTTTTCGCGTGATGCGACAGCTGGCGACTCTGCTGGGGATATCAATAGAGAAGTTGACCTGTGCTGGTCCATCTTCCCTAAGCGAGTCTCTCCTAGCGCTCTCTAGGTTAGGGTTTTGGTTGCTGTTTGTTGTATTTATTGCATTCATTTGTATATATTTGCATTTACTGTTTGCATTTATTGTTTGCATTAATGTTTGCATTCATATTCATCTGTTGGCTGTGCTGTGTCTCTCTGTTGGGGTGGGAGTTACTTGAGGTAAAAGGCCCAATACCCAGGCCATGAATGAAATTTAGGATACTTAGGAATAGAGTGATTCATGGGAAGCGGGTGGTATTGCGCCACTTAGCGGAACATTGATATCACGAGCAGTTCAGACCCTGGTGGGACATTATCGTTACATACTTCGGGTGTGTATATGATGATGTTCTGCGAAAGGTTATTTATGTTGCGTTTCTTTCGACCTTACCCTGGCCTAGATAACACCCGTGAGTGGGGAGGGTTTGATCATTACAGGTACAGTTGCTGATTGGTTGGTGATTTGTTGATAACTCTTGGTACTGATGGCGACTGTGAAGTATGGGGCATTTATTTCTGGGACGCCAGAGTTCTGTCCGTGGTTTATCAGCGGGTTCCGTTTATTTCGGATCCCCGGGCTGAGTTGAGAGTACTTGTTCAGAGGATCCGTTTGTCACCCGTTCAGTGGTTGTTCCTGTGAAGATAGTGATATAATCTCCGGTTCCGTTTATTTCGGAACCCCCCAAGTTGGATTTATGGTGACTTGATCCCACAGATATGACTGGTTCAGAGAAGTGTTGGGCTTTCAGATGACTTGGTGGCACAAGGGCCTGCATTCATGCATTTGCATCATATCATCTCGCATTCATCTGCATTCGACTCATGTCTGTCCGTACTCAGGGTCCATTATTTTTTAACTAAGACTCAGGTTGAGAGACATCCGGATGTTAAAAAAATTGTTGATGAAATTTTATATGTCTCAATGAAACCAAAAAAAAAAAGAGGACTGAATATTCCTAGTACGGACAGACATTGCATGTGTGAGTCATACTAACCCATTTGCTGTTTTGTAGGATTCAGTATTCAACCAGTGCGCATAACTCGCCTGTTCGGATAACCTGTTGGGGGTCAACAAATCCAAGCTGATGGATCTTCCCAACGCCGACATCCTTGAGCTGAAAGAGATAATGAGGGACTTGTTCAGTGTTGTGCAAGGGCTTGCCTTGGGACAGAAGGCCATGTCTGAGAGATTGGAAAAGATTGAGAAATGGCTGATAGTAGAGAAGGTTCAGGGGAAGGCTCCGTCCTCCGAAGTGAACAAACCTTCTGGTACTGTAGCAAGGAAATCCTCCGACAGTGGTCCATTCAAGAGGGAAGTTGAGCCAGTTGGTGTGCCTGCAAAGAAAGAACGTAGTAAAGATCGTTATCATCCTTATGCTGCCACTGTAACCACTCCTGTCAGCAATCCACCTGCTCAACAGCAACAACTGCCACCTCAACAGAAGACACCGGGAGCTAAGAGCCAGGTGAAGAAGAAGAATGAGGATCGTCAGTTTGAGGAACCACCGGTGACTTATGCCTTTCTTTTCCAAAGGTTGAGGGATCTGGGATTAGTTCGGCCGAGGATTTTGATTCCTATAGAACAGCAGCGGAGGCCTGCCAACTATGATGAGAGTGCCAAGTGTGAGTTTCACTCTGGGGCACCCGGACACAGCATTGAAGGTTGCAGAGCTTTTAAGCATATTGTCCAAGATCTGGTGGACTCCAAGGCTATCAGCTTGGCCCAGATAATGAATGAGGATGTCAACCCCGTACTCAGGCAGGGACCAGTAAAGGTAAAGATGTTGAGAAAGGTCAAGAAAGGAATAGAAGTGATTGAAGAGGGTCAGCTAAAAGGTCCAATGGCTATGGTTCCAAAACTTCTGCTACGGGATGGAGCCTTCCCTGCTGTTGATAATGCTTGTGCGACTGTCACTACAGAAGGGTGTGTATTGATGAAGGACCCAACCCAGAAGATGAAGAAAGTAGAAATGGACAATGAAAGATGTAGAGCACCCAGTCTGGCAGTTGAAACCGTCCAGGTGGAGAATGCCTTTGTCGCTGAGAAAAAGAAGAAGCTGTCCATTTCTTCTTATAAACAAGCTCTGGAAGTGGTGAAGAACAAAGAGGCCCAAGGCTGGGGGAGGATCATTGACATCGTGGTAAAAGCAGACATGTTTGGAGTCGGTTATCAGCCGGATTTAGAGTCGTCTAGACCAGACAGAGGATGTCGTCCACTGTACGCCTTCGTCAGTGCAGGAATGTTGGATCCTGGTCATGCCCGTTCAGTGGGCGAAGGTATTGACAGCGACCACGAGCTCGAGTTGTGGATAAAGTCGTGCGTACCGGGCAACTGGAAGGACTCCAAAAGCATCACTGTCACTCATTCTGAAGAGTAGTATTTCTGTTTTTCAATTTTTGTTTGCATGAAAGCCATACGTTTTGCCCAAAACGTAATGGTCCATTGTAAGGGCCATCTCATGTGTTTCATTATGCAACATTTTGCATCAGTGATGAATGGATGTTTTTGTAGTTAAAGGCGGTGTTCCCTATTTTTCATTTAATTTTGCAATTTAAAAAAGGAAAAAACAAATAAAAATGGCAACGTTTTTTTTATTCTCTTTCCTTTTGATTTTGTCTCGTTCCAAAGTGATTACTCTCCTGATCTCACCGATAACGATTTGGTTACACCTCTGTATGACTTCGACAATTCGATCTATCATGCCAGAGAAAAAGGCGAAGAAGATTGTGATTTGCTGGAATTAGCCAGGTCATTGAAACAAGAGGAGAAGGTGATTCAACCACACGAGGAGCGATTCAAGATTGTTACTCCAAGCTCCGCCGAGGTTAGAAAGCGAAAAGCTGAGTTTGTTTCAGAGGCAAGTCAAGAGCAGAATGGTAGCCCTTTTGAAAGAGAAGGTTGATACATGTGCCTGGTTGTATCTAGATACACCAAGGTGGGATACCAATGTTTTGGGGCATAAACTACCATCAGGAGGAGACTGTGCAAAAGCTGAGGCCGACAAAGGATGAGAAAGAGAGAAGGTGTGAATAGACTATCAAGATGCGAGCGGAGCTAATCTGAAAGATGGATTCCCGGTACATCACAATGAGGTATTGGTTGATTATATGGCTCAGGTCTCAGTGTTTATCTTCATGGATGACTTCTTGGCCCAGACCAGATTGAATTGTTGCCAGATGATATGAAGTAAACCAGGTCCATCACACAAGGGGCACCTTCTTGTTCTAAGTTGATGTCGTTCCGTCACATGAGGCCGGTGCCACGTATCAGAGGTCTACGGTGACTTTGTTTCGTGATATGATTCATCGTGAAAGCAAATGCCATGTTGATGACATGACGGCAAAGTCCCAAGCAGAACAGGGGCATCCGGTAGACTTGGGGCAAGTTGTTTGACCGGTTGAGATAACTCATACTTTTGAGTCTGAATCAGTGCACTTATGGAGTGTTGTCCATCAAGCTACCGAGGCTTGTTGTGAGCGAATCAGAGGAATCGAGGTCGATCCTGCTAAAAAAAAAAAAAAAAAAAAAAAAAAAAAAGAGGGTAAGTTGCAGGAACCTCTGATTCCGATACTTCAGTGAAAGAAATAACTGTTAATCCGGTACTTGATAACCCTCGAGGGGTCTATGAGGTGCGTATTGGGTCAGCATGACTAGTTTGGTCGAAAAGAGTATGCAATTTACCTAAGCAAAAAGTTTATCGACTGTGAAACAATACACTCACTGTTCGAAAAAACTTGATGTACTTCGGCATAGACTGCTCGCCGACTGAGACAGTGTATGCTGATTCATACCACTTTGTGGATGTCCAAAATGGATCTGATCAGATATGTGTTTAAGAAGCTAGTAACAACCCATGGAAAGGTTATCAACCAAGGAAGTTTGAGGTCCCTGATGAGGACATCTCGAGGTACTCAAATCGAAAGATTGAGAGTGACTGATCCCGGAGGAGGGGTCTGACCCCGAATCCGAACGGATTCCGATGTCTGAGGGGGAAGGAGATGAGGTGAATAAGTTAGTGCTTCCCGGATCACAGTTGGTTGCACCAACAATGGTGGCTGAACATAAAGTCTGTACCCTGGATATTGAACCTAGGGATGTGTATCTACCTGGGGCAGTGTCTTCCTCACAGAAATATGAGAAATCAGAGAAGACTGAATGGATAAGGACTCGGAATGACACGTTGAGCCCAACTGAGGGAAAGGGCTGACAGTTACCTGGCATGGGGCAATTGTACCCAGTGAACGAAGCATGTTGTTAACCAAGAAGTGCGACCTCACGTGTACCACGTGGAAGAGTTGGTTGAAAAAGATCATTCCTCCTCAAGACGATTATGGGGCAAATGGATGAGCAGTTATGAATGTCCATTTGTGGTCAAGAAGGTTTCCCCTGACAGAACCTTGTAGTTGACAACCACGGATGACGACGATTTTCCATCCACTGTGAGTGCGGACGCAGTTAGAAAATACTTCGTGAAAGAAACCCGCTGGACAAAAAGAATAAAGAGTCCAGGCAAAAAAGGGGCATCCCGGCGAACCAAGAAAAAGAGAAAGGTTCGGGCAAAAGTTAGGGATAAAAATAAAAGAAAAGAACTGTACACCCGGCAAGTTGAAAACCCGCAAGGGCGACTTGGGCAAAAAAGGGTATCCCGGTGGACTGAAACCCGAAAGGGCGGTCCAGGCAAAAGAGGGAATGAAACGAACAACTGCGTCTAGCATGATCATTTGTGCTCATGATGACTTGGATAATCTCCGACAGAGACCGATCGGAAGTGTCTTGTTCAGAAGACAGAAGGTGCGGAAAGTCCTGAGGACATATGAGGTGTAACTGAGTTGGAACCCGATGGGATCACAGTTTCGCGTTGCCATTAGGATAGATTTTTTTCTTTTATGTGCAATCACCTCTTTCCAGGGTTTGCTTCCTGTGTGTTGCTCAATTGTGAGCCATCTTTTATTCCAGTCAAATAAAGCGTGTGCTCGGTCAAATAAATTTTGTTTTTGTGTCATTACTGTTTTGATTACGAAAACATCTAGTCATTTTAATAAGAATATTTTCCTTTTTGAAACATAGAGGTCCCTTCTGATGCATGCTTGTGAGATTGAAATTTGGAAATCTTACTTGGAAGTCTGAGTGACCTAAGTGTTGAAATATCAGAACACCTGGGGCATACCTGGGACACGTTTTTATCTGACGATCTCTTGTGCAGGTGCTGTTAGATATCTTCATTCACTTGCCAGTGGTAATATGAACCTTTTTGACAAGAGATCCCCTCAGAGTCCAACCAGGGGCAAGGGATAGATGAACCGTGAAAAGACGGTAAAGGATTACGACAACGATCCTGGAAAGTTAATCAAGAAGACTCTTCAAAGTCTGATGATTGGAAAGTATGTATGAATCCCAAGAGTTCAACCTCCGTGAAGTACGGACGAGTTGGGAATACAAGATGATGGAGCAGAAAAGTTCAGAAGAGTCTGGGAGTTCTTAAAAGTGGAAAGTCAACACTATGGGTGGATGATGGATACCAGTGTTCGACGAGTCGACCGACATCCCTGTCAAACAAGCTGTATCTCCCCAGAGGATTGAGAGTGTGATCTCCCTGGCAGATTCGAGATCGTTGTCTCCTCAGCGAGCCTGAAGGTTATCACGTCCCCAGCAGGGGCAGGGGCAGAATGTTTCTCAGGATGGAGGACGTCTCCCCAACCCAAGCCAGTATTGAAGCTATCAGAGTTATTTCCCCTACAGAGATACCTGTGGACAGTACCTTCTTTCCCCAGCAGATCTAAGGATTGCTTCTCCCCAGCAGGCCTATGCTTGCAGATTTCCCCAGTTGAGAATCCCCGCTGAGCGCCTGGCAGTTATTTTCCCCGGGAACACCCCAGTGGAGTCTATCAGTAGACTGTTGGTGTGTTCCCCAACAATTGGTTTTGTGATGCTATTATCTCCAGTATGGCCGTGAGTGCCTATCCCAAGCAGGTTTGTGGGAATTCATCTCCAGTATGATATGACGTGTTATCATCCTCAACAGAGTTGTTACTCTCACCACTATGGTTGTTCTCTCCACTAGGATCGTTCTCCTCAGCAGAATGGTGTGGTTTTTCCTCAGCAAGTTCCCCGAGTGGAGCGGGTCTCATGAAATACATCTCCAGCAGTGATTCTCCTACATATGGATTGGTTGGGTCGTCCCTAATGGAGTAGCATTTATTTCTCCAGCAGAGTTCATCCTACCAGTTGGATTGGACGGGTTTCTGTAGTAGACTGATATCGGCATCCCCAGCTGAGTTGATTCTACCTATGGATCGCGTGGGTTATCCCTGGCGGAGTAACAGACATTCTCCAAAGCAGGGTTTATCCTATCTGAAGATTGGTTGAGTCTTCCTCCCAGTGAAGTCGCTTTACCGTTCCCCAAGCAGAGTTCCCCGCAGAGTATTTCCCCAAGAGGAGTCTCCCCACAGAGTCAGAGTATCTGATCATTTCGGCTCCCTAGCCAGGGTTCATTTGCATTTTGCATGTAGTAATCATTGCATCCTCAAAAATCGCGTAGCATTTCCATTCATAAGTGGAGCATTACGCCATAGAAAAATCAAACATATGCATTCATATGTTCGAAACCCCATTAGACCGTATTCCCTGCAGAGACGGATTTTTGTTCAACCTGTACAACGCATTTGCTACAGTTGCTCCAGTCAGCAATTGGTGTTGATAATCCCCATAGAGGTTTATTTCCTCATCCGTTGGTGAAAGGAAAGCCTGCTTCTCCCCAGTGAGACCCCCCTGCAAGTGTTCAGCCTTGCCCGGGTCATCTTGTGAATTTCAGTATCCCGTCAGCACCCGCGTGTGTTTGCTTTCCTTGGTGTCGGTAAACACCATCTTTCGGTGATTCCCAGTCATGCGTAAGTGTCTGGTCTTCTTTGATGTCTGTAAACATCATCTTTCGATGTTCATAACGCCGTCCCTCCCCTAGTGAAGTTTCCTCCTCTCCGTTGGTGTCGATAAACGTCGAGTTTTTCCTAGTCATCCGGTGATGTCTAGTTGTACCCTCCCCATGTGGACTTACCTCTCCGTTGGTTTCGCTAAACGACGAGTTTTTCCCAGTCGTCCGTTGACGTCTGGTTGTGTTTCTCTTATTCCCATTCATCTGTAAATGTCTGGTCGATCTTTTTGGTGTCTGTAAACATCATCTTTCGATGTCTGTAAACGTCGAGTTTTCTCCCATTCATCTGTAAATGTCTGGTCGATCTTTTTGGTGTCTGTAAACATCATCTTTCGATGTCTGTAAACGTCGAGTTTTCTCCCATTCATCTGTAAATGTCTGGTCGATCTTTTTGGTGTCTGTAAACATCATCTTTCGATGTCTGTAAACGTCGAGTTTTCTCCCATTCATCTGTAAATGTCTGGTCGATCTTTTTTGGTGTCTGTAAACATCATCTTTCGATGTCTGTAAACGTCGAGTTTTCTCCCATTCATCTGTAAATGTTTGGTCGATCTTTTTGGTGTCTGTAAACATCATCTTTCGATGTCTGTAAACGTCGAGTTTTCTCCCATTCATCTGTAAATGTCTGGTCGATCTTTTTGGTGTCTGTAAACATCATCTTTCGATGTCTGTAAACGTCGAGTTTTCTCCCATTCATCTGTAAATGTCTGGTCAATCTTTTTTGGTGTCTGTAAACATCATCTTTCGATGTCTGTAAACGTCGAGTTTTCTCCCATTCATCTGTAAATGTCTGGTCGATCTTTTTGGTGTCTGTAAACATCATCTTTCGATGTCTGTAAACGTCGAGTTTTCTCCCATTCATCTGTAAATGTCTGGTCGATCTTTTTGGTGTCTGTAAACATCATCTTTCGATGTCTGTAAACGTCGAGTTTTCTCCCATTCATCTGTAAATGTCTGGTCAATCTTTTTTGGTGTCTGTAAACATCATCTTTCGATGTCTGTAAACGTCGAGTTTTCTCCCATTCATCTGTAAATGTCTGGTCGATCTTTTTGGTGTCTGTAAACATCATCTTTCGATGTCTGTAAACGTCGAGTTTTCTCCCATTCATCCGTCGATGTCTGGTCGAGTTCTTCTAGTCATTCATTAATGTCTGGTTACCTCTCCGTTGGTCCCGATGAACGTCGAGTTTTTCCTGGTCGTCCCCAGTTGTTTACCTCTCCGTTGGTCTTGGTAAACGTTGAGTTTTTCCCATTTCGTCCGTTGACGTATGGCTGTATCTTTTCCAGTCATTCAATAACGTCTGGTTACCTCTCCGTTGGTCCCGATAAACGTTGAGTTTTTCCTAGTTGTCCGTTGGCATCTAGTTGTGATTGTTGTTCCCATTCACCATCGTTGTGATGTCTGGATGTGGCCGTACCCTTTGAAAACAAAGCCAAAAAATATATACCCAGTAGCAAATATCAAATCCCAGTGGACGTTTCCATTGGTGGATCCCTGTATTGTACAAATTTCTACGGTTCTTGGTATTCAATCCCTGTTTACCCTGAAAGTCTGACAGCCGTTGCTCTCATCCATTCGGGTTCCCAGCTGATTGAATAGGGGCAGTTGTAGCACCTCAAATTTGCACCTATCATTGTACATACATTCTCATATTAGGTCATAGCATATCATGGTCCATTTGCATAGCATTGCATTGTCCCATTTGCCTCAGGTGCAAGCCAATCAAGAAATTAGGTCAAACTGGTCAGGAGATCAGTCAGTCAAGCAAGCAAGCACAATTCTCAAGGAGCCAAGGCCCTAGGGTTGGTCCAACATGTTCACATGACTTGGGGGTCTATTTGAAGTGTTTTGGTCAAGGATTGGATGTTCAGAAGTCATCAGTCAATGCACAATCAGTCAGAAACCCTAAAAGTCAACTGTTGGTCAACTGTCCATTTAATTAGTGGTTTGATGGTTGGACTTGGTTTGAGAGGTCTCATTCATGTCCAAATAGGCCTCATATATCATGTCAAACACCATCATGGAAGAATTTGAAGCCAGATCAGAAATTTCCAAAAATGGAAACTGGACCTGTAACTGAAACTTACCAAAAATGGAAAGTCTTGATCCTCAAACTTACATCATGATACAAGCTTCAAATGAATTTTTGCCCAACATGAAAGTTGAAGATCTTGTTCTCCCATTTCCAAAAAGTCCAAGAACACTCAATTCCCATGTATGGTTGGCAAGTTATGATCGAATCGTTTTCAGAAATTTTTGAACTTCAAAAGGCCATATCTCTCAAACCATTTGGCCAATTTGGGTGGGGTTTTTTCCTACAAGTCACATTTGATCCCCTCTTTCCAAAAATGTAACTTTCATTCACCAAAACATTACCAATCAAAATGGCATTTTTGAACCTACTTGAATTAATTTTAAGTAAGGTGAAAAAGTGAAGTTTTAAATTAATCATTTCCAACCATTCCTACCATCCAAACATGTTCTGAAATGTTGATTAAAACTTGTTGGAGGCCCATTCTTGTGCAGTACATGTAGCCATTCCCTACTTGCTTGAAACTTGGAAAAAAAGTACATTTCTCACCAAATCTATCCCACCATTTCATGGACCATGCTTGGTACCACAAAACAGCAGAGATATTGATCATTTTCTGTCACTTAGAAACCCTAGTGGCAGCCTCAAAAACACAAAAATCACTCATTCTCTAAAACTTCATTTTTGCATTTTCCAAAAATCTGTCAAAAACTCTCAAAGAACTGAGCCTGGCCATTGTTGTTCCACCATCCAAGCATCATTGTGGACACATTTCAATCATCATTCTCCATCTGTAACAGCATTTACACAACTGTTTTCTTCAAGCATCAACAATGGCAGAACTCGTGTGCAGCCATTCCAAGCTATTGCAAGCCAAAGCATCTTCACCATTCATCATTAGGAGGGTTTTAGAGCATCTGTTTCAAACTTAAACATCCAAACAACCATCAAATCACGACTGCCCTTCAATCTTGGTGAGTTTTTGATCTTCACTATTCTTAAAACTATGCCATGCCTTAGATAGAGTGTGCCATGCTGATCACCATGAAACTTAAATCGTGAAAAACCATGCCATAATGAGAGAGAACGAGGGTTTTAAAGTTTGTTGTTCATGATTAAATTTGTTCGATTAATGCTTAATATGTTGTTGTTGGATGATATGATTGTTGTTTATTGATGCCTGCTGATAGATGTACACGATGCAACGCCTAAAATTCATTTCTGTAAACTTTGCATTTTTCTGGAAATCACGATTGAGGGTGGTGATGAACAGCGTGTTGTTTTTGGTTGCTGCGTTTTTCCTGCGGATTTTCCTGCAGCCTTCATGAGCTGGCTGCGGATTTTCCTGCGGATTTCTGAATTAGGGCTTTGTATGAACCGCGCCCTTTTCCATTTGAAACGGACCAATAGAAACATTTCGTTTCCCTGGCCAAAACGCTGCGTTTTGGATAAGTGACCTGGGAATTACAAGTTTGCCATTCCCGGTTTTTATTTCATTTAAATCATTTAATTGTTTCAATTTTTATTTCACTTGGCATGGCTCACTTGCAAAAATCATAACTTGTTCATTTTAAATCCAATTCTCATGGGAATTTTTTCATCATCTTCATCATGATCTCTACTTTTTTATCATATTTTTTCCAGAATTTTGTGATCATTGGTTTTTGTTTGGCATATTAGTTTGTGACTTGTGACCATATTTTGTACACTTAGCCAAAACATTTGTGAAATGGTGATACTTTATCCAATGGCTCCCAAATTTTTTGTGCTTGAACTAGACACATTCATGGTGATTTTGGTGTAGAGTTTGTGAATTTATCTTATGTGGTTTGAGAGTTATGATTTTTTGAATTAGGGTGTGACAATTTGTGTCACACCATTGATGTCCAACTTCATGATTTTCATTACCATGCTTCTTGACCTCCAATTGATCTGATTTTTTGCATGAACCTACTCTTATATGTCTAGTATACATGTGAATTTTCTTGGAATTATTTGTGGCATTTCCTAATTGTTTGAGATTTTCTCCCCTGTTTAGTCATATGTTGACTTTTGGTGACACATGTTCCCATTTCATTTGTGAAATTCTCATACTTTATTAGATGGACTTGAAATTTTACATGAGATAACTAGACATCCTCATCTTTGCCATGGTTTTAGTCCCATTCATTTATCATACACCATCTCTGATTTATGAATTTTTCAAGTTGATGCATGATTGGTTGACTTCTTTAAGCATGTTCAAAATTGCTTTGACTTTCTGATTTTCATTGACTGCCTTCCACTTATCCAAATGAGATGAAATTTGACATGCTTACCATGCTGTGGGTTGTGATTGATCATGATTTATTTGGTGATTTTTGGAAGTGTTTTAGATTACTTTTGAGTTAAGTCTTGATGTTGACTTCTATGAGCTCCTGTTTGCAACACTTTGACCTAAGTTGTTCATGAAATGATGATGATGATTGATATGAATGTGAACCCAATTGGTTTTGTTTCTTGATTGTTTGAACATGATTTTGGATGCTTGCCCATTGCTGTTTTGACTTTTTTCATTCCTTTTGACCCTAGGCTTGTCCTAGTGGTCCTGTTACTCACTTTTGAGCTTGTGTTTTCAGGTTGACCAACAAATGACCAATGAGACCAATTCTTTTGATTGAGCTTGCTTAAATATCATTGTCTAACTTGTTTGTTTTGTAGGTGGCTTGACTCACAAGCCTTAAGCCTTATGCCTTGCACATCCATCTGCTTCTGATTAACTGTTGATGTCTGTTTCTTTTTGCTTTGTTTGAAGTTGTATACTAACATCTGCTTGACTGTTTCAGGTGCTTTTAGTTGCTCAGTTCCTTGTGAACTTTTGCTTTGCTTTGCTTGTATAAGCAATTTGCATTGAGGTATACTTCTAATCTTCATGTAGTCTGGAAGACCTGGCCCGTTACTTGGCCAGGCAACTGTCTGAAGTCCTCCTTAAGAGGCAATGTTGTGGTTGTTTAATTTTGTCCTTGCATAGAGTCAGAGACCTCCTAAGTGAAGAGGCAATTGGAAGAACTCAAGGGATATGCAACCTATCCCCTGCTATTCAGTGTGTCATCTGCTTTGCTCACACCACTGTGTTGATGCATTACAGATACAAACCCAAGATCTTGTACAGTTGTACAGTTGAGTCAGTTTTAAATGTGTAGAAGGGTTCCCCCTTTCTGAACCCACACGTTCTTGTTTTAAGCTCTCCCAGGCCAGGGATAAGAGCTGTGAAGTCTCATCTTCACTCACCTTTCATCTGCTTCACCTTAGCCCCTCAATGGTAAGGTTAAGAGCACATTTACCCCGTTCCAGAGGTTTGTTTGTTGAGGTTGATATGACCCCTCGACTAAAACCTAACCCTTGTTTGAGCCACTTGCTTGTGTATAGTGTGTGCTATTTGTGCTTGTATGTTTGTTTGACTTGCTTCCTGTGCGAGTTAGGGTTAGTTTAGACTTGCTTCCTGTGCAAGTTAGGTTTTGCTTGGCTTGCTTCCTGTGCAAGTTAAGTGTGTGTGTGGCTTGCTTCCTGTGCAAGTCATGATTAGGATAGGCTGGCTCCCTGTGCCAGTTAGCTAGAAACCTTAACTTAGGGATGATTTTGCATGACAACATCTAGGCTCGAGTCGTAGTCTCCCTAGTTGTGTCTCCCTCTGTTATCTGGTTAGGCTAGTCCTTTATCCCTCCGTAGGGGAACTACGTCGCCCTGATCCTCATACCAGATGAGGTACGTAGGCAGGAGATGAGCAGATCTCTCCGGGCGCCTGTGTCTTTGTTTTGTCTTGTTGTGTGCTTGGAAGCTGATGTAAGTCCATCGAGTGGCATTTGGGTTCTAGTGTGAGTTTGTCTGGTTCGGATGCTGATGTAAGTCCAGTGATTGGCATTCAGGCTCCACGTTTGCCTTCTTGTGTGTGTTTTGGTTCGGATGCTGATGTAAGCCCAGTGATTGGCATTCAGGCTCCACGTTTGCCTTTGCCTGTGTTTGTTTGTGTGCGTGTCAGCCGAGCTACGAATGCTCTGATTCTTCTCTCGTCCGAGAAGATACGTATGCATAGGATGCGATATCCTAGCGAGCATGTGTCGTTTCCCCAGTCCGAACTACTTCGACTCTGATGTCTATGCCTGATAGACTAAGTAGGACCAGGATGCGACATCCTGCCGAGTCAGTTTCAGTCTTGTTTTCTTGTGTCTCTTTCAGCCAGTGTGTGTGAGTTTGAGCAGTGTTTAGCAACCATTTTCCTTCCTATTATGCGTGGATCCCGTCGAGTACGACGGATGCGTAGGGGTGCTAATACCTTCCCTTCGCATAACCGACTCCCGAACCTATTCTCTTTGGTCGCGAGACCATGTTCTTTCCTAGGTTTACTTCGAGCGTTTCCTTTCCCTCTTTTGGGATAAATAACGCACGGTGGCGGCTCTGTTGTTCTTGTTTTCCCGCCGGTTTTTCGCGTGATGCGACACTTAGGATCGAAGAACTGGAATAGAACTCTTATCATATCTTCCTTGAAACCGGTGGTAACTAAATTGAGGAGATAACCATGTTTCTTGATGAACTGAGCATGATCGGGAAGTTCTGACACTAAATCCTTGAGTTGAGGAGAGGTCGCTACAAAATTGATCCGGATGGTCTTCCTGGAAGCCATAGCCCTACAAAACAGAGCAAAGTTAAATCCCTAAGTCCTCGAAATTGTTAGTACAATGCCATGATGTCATGATGTTATGATGTTATGATGTCAAGTAAGTAACAAGCACAAACAAGTCACACCACAATCATTCCTAGGTTTTAAGGCTTGCATGAGTTCCATAGGTAAGTACCCTCCCCACTGAAGTTTGGTTGGTTCAACCTGTCCTAGAATAGTAACCGGGTTCTAGAAGGATCTCAAATCATTGACCTTTCCTTAAGTCCACTTCAGTGCAACACCAAGTGGTTGACCAAAATTTCCCTAAAGTCCAATCTCAAAGAGTGTAGTATCGAGTATCAACCGACCCCAGTCGAAACCAAAGTCAGTTATCTCACTACTTTCTAATGGCTAGGATGAGTCAATTAGGGTTCTAAAGGTTTGGTTAATGCTTTGATGACACCACGCAGACGCCAAATTTTTCCTCAAGTAAACATGAGGAACATCAGGACATCCAAAGTGTCACATTAACCGTAGCCATCATTTTAACCATTCCAGTATACGCCGGACAGTCGTGATGATCTCTTGCTACTTACCTAAGGTACACTAGATCCGGGTGTAGGATCTTTCACTCAAGCATAGAATACCCAAACAATCCCTTAAAAGTAAATCAGCCAAAGAAACAATTCGAAAACATAAGTGATCTTATCTTTAAGGTAACCTCTCTTTTTAAGATTCCCCAGCAGAGTCGCCAGTTCTGTGATACGGTGAACTGACTTTGTGTTTTTGCTTTGAAAAGCTATGTTGCGGATAGCAAGAGTCGTCACCGACTTTTCTTTTATCCAATAAGGAAAGGAGGAAAAGAACAGGAAAGACCTTGATTAGATTTTGAGTTCGGGAGGTACATTATACCAAGGGAAGGTGTTAGCACCCTTGGTATCCATGGTTATCCATGGGCTCTTAATTGCTTAACTCACTTATGTTTTCCTTGTTTGAGAAAGTGTTTGAGAAATGTGGTGTGTTTAGAAAATATTTTGAAAGGAGAGTTTAACTTTGTAATGATTCTTGTATGAATGTATACAAAGTGTTTATCTCGTTTGATTTTGAAAGATGTTTAGAAAAATATAACTCGGCGATGATTCTGGTGCGAATGTATACCAAGTGGTAATTTTCTGAAAGATATTTTGAAAAGTGTGAGGTGTGAAAAGTATTTTAAGCTGTGAGCAAGCATTTAAGAGTTATACCTAACCAAGGTCTTTGTAGGTATTTCCTATCCTTATGAGGGTAAAACTGTCCTTACTATTGAGAAGTAAGTAGTCTTATCCTTTGGATGTAAAGGGACATCGTGGGGTCGTCGATTGGTCATTGAAGGCAACATTTGTAAGGATACCTTAGCATTCGAAGGGACGATCATCATTTAATCGTAGGCTACAACGAAGGGTCATCGAGGGACAAAGTCATATATTCGAAAAGGCAACGTTCGAGGGACAAGGTCATATATTCGAAGGCAACGTTCGAGAGACTATGATTTATCTTGTAGGGACATTAACCTTTTGATCGAAGGGACTATGACTTATCTATTTAGGGATGATGATGATTTAATCGAAAGGGTCTTTGCTAAGGGTATCCCCACATTCGCGGGACATGACTGTAATATCGTAAGGCAACAAAGAGAGGGTTACCCTAGAGGTGCAAGTGTGAAAATGATTGGATTCGGATATATTATCTTGAATTAATTTATCTAAGTTCGATTATTTATCTTTCCATGCAATCCTATTAGCATACAACACTGGAAAGCTAAAAAATAGGTCATGGGGGCTCGAACCCAGGACCACAGTTTAAATAACTAAGGGGGAGCTACCAACGAACCATGTTGGTCCATTCGTTATTTATTCGCCTTCATTAAAACATATATTAATTCTACACGCCACCATGCATCTCTCCTCTTTTTCGTCTTTTTTTTTTCTCGTTGCAGCCATATGAAGTATTTATAATGGTGTGGATTAGGGTTTAACCTTGCTAAATATTTGGATCCCTTCCTATACTTTAGGATTTAACCTTGCTAAATATTTGGATCCCTTCCTATACTTTAGGGTTTAACTTTGCTAAATATTTGGATCCCTTCCTATACTTTAGGAGAGTTAGGGTTTAACCTTCTAAATATTTATTAAATACAAATATTATTATAAATAATGAATAATTTAAATGACTTTTAACAAATAAAAATTAATTTAAATTTTAGTTACATAATTGAATTAAAATTTAAACCTATTTCTATTTTTACTTTCATCATTTAAAAAAAATCAAAATTATTCTTACTTATATCAACCAAAATTATTTTATAATTTATGGGCTTTTAAAAAAACGTTACTCTTATAAATAAATCTTATTAAGTAAAAGACGTGAATTACTAAATAAATACTATTTATAAATAATGAATAAATGGAACATGAGTCACTAAATTATAAAAAATAGTTATTATAATTTAATGAGCGTTAACAAATAAAATTAATTTAAAATTTTAATTATACAATTAAAATTCAAATCTATTTTTATTTATCATTAAATTAAAACTATTTTATTTATATATATATAATTTATTTATATCATACAGATAACCAAAATTATTATTATTTTTTATATCTGTATCACATAATAAATAAATTAAAATTTATAATTTATATGAGAATATATGCTAATGACTGAATGCAGATGTGAAATGAATGTCATGCATGAATCAATTTATCGTAAAAATTAACAGGCAAATTTTGGGGTATGACACTAGGGAAGAGAGAAAACAAGATAAGGAAGTTGGTTATGCAAGAGAAAGGTATTAGTACCCATCACATTCGTTGTACTTAACGGGAACCTTTTTTATTGTTCTATGCTCGAATGAGTGTTACTATCTAAAGATTACACACGAAAGAATGAAGGGAAAAGAAAAAGAATAGATAAAGTGCTCATAGAGGATTAGGGCCCTCATGCCTACGTATCCTTATAGTGCAATAAGGATTTCAGAGCTCCGTAGTTCATAGAACTAATGATGGGAGGTGAAAAGAAGTTGTGATAACAAGTATGGTTTAAACCAAATAAAAGTATTATTTGACTCTAAAAAGGGATGAAATTTGAACCCAAGAGCAAAGTTTTTATTAACCAATGTGTGGGTAGCCTGAAGCATTCGCCACTATATGGTACGGTCAAAAACAAAGAGAATTAAGTGTTTGGTTCCATAGCAAGCATCTCTTGGTTCACAAGCAGACATAAAATAGAGCTTAAAGAGATAGTGTATTTGGTTCAAAGATAACAGTATATCACATGAAGTGAATGAAGGTAGAAGATATTGGATGAATGTAATGATTAATGATCCATGGTGATGAATGGAATGATAGAGGAAAGTAACCAAAGTCACATAAATGAAGGATTTGGTAAAAGTGATCGAAGGGTATGGTTTGGAACCAAAAGTAAGGGTATTATTGGAATCCATAAGAGAAATGGTATTTGCAACCTAAGAGGAAAGGTGGTACAAACTAAGATGTGATGGAACATAGGCCTCCCCATTGTATTGTCATAACCAAAAACAAGGAATTAAGTGTTTGATTCCATAGCAAACATCTCTTGGTACAAAGGTGGACAAGTGTCCTAAAAGGTTATATATGGAATTCGAAAGAAAATTGGTATTTGGTTTCAAAGAAAGGGCCGTATGTCACTGAGCTGAATGGCTATGATTGAAGGTAGATGATATGGATCATCAAAGATATGAATGGTGCCCTAAGGCAGGAGAATAAGGGGTACATAGGAATGTGCTCGCCAAGGATTCACATCCTCGTGCCTACGTATTTGTACCGTGCAATGAGAAAATCAGAGTTCCATAGTTCGTAGAACCACAAAACAAACAAGAAGGGATTGGGAGTGATGAAAAGTATAACTTGTACCGACAGAATGGTAACATGGGAAACCATGAAGGCAAATGACTTTGAACCAAAGAGTAAAGAGGTACATACTAAGAGGTGGAGGAACATAGGCATCCCCACAATATTGTCATAACCAAAAAACAAAGAGAATTAAGTGTTTGGTTTCATAACAAACATCTCTTGGTTCACAAGGTGGACAGTTGTCCTAAAATGGTAGGTATGGGACCCAAATGAGAATGATACTTGGTACAAGAAACAATATATCATTGTAGGAAACAAGTAATTTGAAACCAAAGGATGGTATATTGAATTTATGAAGGAATAAACTCTGAACCGTAGAGTTTTTGAGGTACATACTAAGATGTGGTGGAACATAGGCATCTCCACTGTATTGTCTTAACCAGAAAACAAGGGAGTTAAGTGTTTGGTTCCAAAGCAAACATCTATTGGTTCAAAGGAAGGCATTGGTTATTGACCCAAAAGTATACATGGAATCCAAATGGAAAGATATTTGATTCCAAAAGGATGGTATTGACCAATGAATGGGGAAATAATAAATAAGGTAGCTCGCGGAGAATATGAATCCTCGTGCCTACGTATTATCACTGTGCAATGAGAAAGTCAGAGCTTCGTAGTTCGACTGACTACGAAAACAAAGAAATGATATATTGGATTGCCCAGAGGCAAAGAAAATCGCTTGAAAAGCAAGAATGTGGCATTAACCAATGATGGTAATCAACCACAATGTATTCAAAGCATGGTCAGAACCAAAGATGCTACCAGAGTTTGAGACTCCCTGGGGTAGGAAAGGATATTGCCTAGGTTTGAAACCCCACAAGGCAGGATGAAATATAGCCAGAGTCTGAACTCCATAGGGCAAGATAGATGAATTCCATGTGGCAAGAGCATAAAGATGTGCCATAGTCTGTAATTATACAAGGGCAAGAAATAAATTTGAATTCCAAAGTCTGCAAATCCAAAGGGTAAAGGAATATGATGCCAAAGTCTGAACTTCAATGCAATGTCAAAGGTTGCTAGAGTCTATATTCCATGGGCAAGATGCATAAGTGGGGCCTAGTCTAAAATTATACAAGGCATAAGAAATTGAATTCCAAACTCTAAAACTCCATAAGGGCAAAGAGAAATGAATGCCATAGTCTGAACTGTGTCGGTACTAAGAGAGGTAGCCAAAGTTTGTACTCCACAGGAAAAATGAATGAACGTCGAAGTATGTAACAATAAGGCAGAATGAAATGTCAAAGTTTGTAATTGTATAGAAAAAGTCAAGGTTACTATAGTGTGTAACTAAATGGGGCAAAAGGGGACTTGCCACAGTCTGTAACTCTGTAGGGTAAGGAATGCCAAGGTCTGCACCATATAGGCAAAGAATAAAGGATGCCAAAGTATGAACTTTATAGGCACAATCAAGGGTTGCCAGAGTCTGTAACTGTATGGGCAAAAGAAGTTGCCAAAGTATGTACTTTATGGGCAATGAAAGAATATGCCAAAGTCTGTAACTGTATAAGCAATGCATGAGGCAATTGATTATAAAATGAATATGTGACCCTAAGGTAATGATCCCAAAAGATGTATGAATATAAAGGAGAAAAGTATGGTACTGAATCCAAGAGGAGAGTAAGCGTTCTTCATTGTTCAAGAAGTACTGATGCGCAATGATGCTTCACTGTTGAAGTGTTGAATGATTGATACTTGCTTGAAGAAGACTTGTCAATTGTATGATTTAAGTTGCACTAAAGTCTATGAATAAAGGCGAATACCTTGAGCAACTGGGTCATTCATCCCGTACCCAAACATATTCTAGACAAGGACATGAATACTTCACTCTCATTATTCTTTGTTACTTAAGGCTCATGACATACAACTTGAATCAGAATTGATAAGTTGCTGACTGGAGATCCTGAGTGTTGATCTTGATGATGCAATGTTACTTGTTATGGAAGAAGACTTGACAATCATTTGATTCGAATTATGCTAAAGTGTATGGATATAGGTGAATACAATGAGAAACTGGGTCATTCGTCCCGAACCCAAAGATATTCAAAATGAGTTAATGGAATTCTCCACTCTCATTCATTCTCTATTTCTTAAGGCTCATGCCACACAATCTGAATTATGATTGACAAGTGTTGATACCTTTGTTGTGCTTGAGAAGTAATCCATTATGTATGCAATGTGAATGCCTTGTACTGACCTTTGAGTCTTGAAATCTTGATCTTGAATCTTGAGTTCTTGTGCAGCTTGAACACAATGGACTTTCCCTATCAAGTGATCAAGGGTCTTTTGATCACTTGAATAGGCTTGGGGAACTAAACACAATACAAAAGATTTGGTTGACCAAAGTGACCTTTGGTCAACACTAATCAGTAGGATTTAGAGAAAATAACCAGGCTATGTACAACCACCTAACAAATTAATCAATTAAAGAATTAAATACCTCTAAGCGAACCCTAAGCTAAGGGATTAGGCATTAAAAATCAGAATTTTTGAGTCGTAAGTGCAAAATGGTCAATATACCAAAAATGGATTAAATGGAATTAGCAATCAAGATTAATTAATTAAAACAAACTAATCCTAATTAACATGCTAATTACATGATTAAAATAACCTACTTCTAATTAATTAATTTGTGCAACAAACATAAAAGTCAAGATTTAATCATAGATTATTAAGAATAATTAATTAATACTCGAAATAAAACAAAAAAAGATTAAGATAAAATGTGGCGCAGGGGTGTACAGCTGGAATGGGGTTTGGACTAACAAAAGGAAAGCAAAGGCCCGCAAGAATGGCCCAGAATGGTTCAGTCCGAATAAAGGGGGTGCCCTGGACTCGGGTGAGGTGCAATGAGATTCAGGATGGGCCCAAGGCCCATGAGAGCGTTAACACCTGAATTAAGGGCGCTTAACCAAACTCACAATTCAAACGAAAATGCATTTACAACCTCACTGCATCCCTTTGCCTCGGACGCGCCAGAAATCGCCTTCGGCGGCGGCGGAGGTCGTACCATCACCAAAATTACACCGTTAAAACCGTCTTTCCACCCTCAATCCCGATACAACCTTGATTTTAAATGACTCTCAACCACCACTTCAAATTGAAACGAAAGGACTATGAACCCTAATTTTCCCAACCTAAATTAAATGATGAACACATGCTAATCCAGTCTCAAATCTTAGGGTTAAAGTTCCTCAGGGTGAATGCTACAAGATGCTAGCAAGATTAGGATAAAAAGAGAAGGAATCAGATACCTCAGAAGCGAATGTTGATTAGATTATAGGGATTTAGGGTTAATTTCCTTTTCATTATGTGTTTTGTTGGTTAGTGTAAGGAGTTAGAAAAATTGGAAATTAATTGAAAACGAAATAGTGCAGTGAAGTATTATTTCATTTCTGTTAAAGCAGTCCGTGATAGTTAGTTAGATTGAAAGAAAAAAAATGTTAGATTCAGTTGAAGGTAGTTAATACGTATTGTTGCAATCAGTTTAATGCCTGCTTGCGACTATGTGATTGAATGGTGAATTGGGATATTGAAAGTATGTTGTTGCTGCAGAGCTAGACTTGAAATTCAGTGGTGATACGTATTGTTAGCTATTTCCCTCCATTGATATATCATATTAGGCTTAAATTTATGTCAGTTAGAAATTGGGTGAATGCTTGCAGGTAGGCTGTTAGCATCTATTTGAATTATTAGCATAATGGACTGTTAGCACCTGTTTTGCATGTCCTTAACCTTTGGCTTGAACTGTGACTGTTGGTGTTGATGTTAAAGTTCTGTTAAACGTATTGGTGAATTTCTGTTAGGTTAGATTTGCTTGAATCATTTCTGTTAAATGCAAGTCAAACTGTTTGTTAATGACTATCTGTTATTTAGTGAATGAAACATAAAAAACCAAATCTATTGACTCAATGGTCTTGGAGTGTGTATGATGTCTTTCTTGAGTAGTACATATGCATGTTGTTATGAATGTTACCTATGCGTGAATGCAATGGTTTGAATTGATTTTAGTATGGGCTCATGTATGCATGTTTGTATGAAATGCCTTGTATTCTTGAAAAATTCATGTGTGTGGGCTAAATGATGTAAGGCTGGCCTGGCAAAGTTGCAAGGCAAGTGAGCATTCATGGCATGGCAAGAAGCAAACTTGGTGCA